>NC_134400.1:102301758-102623008 GCF_050003625.1 Haematobia irritans | reverse complement strand
TGCTTGCATTACAAGTGAGAAAGCGTTCATGTGGAAACGACATAGATATGGAGAATATGCAGTTAGCCAGAAAATAAAAAAAAATATATAAGTCTTTGTTAAATGTTTTTTTTCCATTCTCAAAGATAAAGTTCTATACTTTGCCTTGGGCAAAGCGTTATTTCTACCAATAACAATGAAATTTTAATTTATTTTTCTTTTCAGCCATGCCAAGCGTATGAAAACCTTTATAAAAGACAAAATCGTAATTGTAACCACAGTGCAAAATTACTGTACAAATATTTACCAAATGTAATTTTTAATTAAATTTTATATATACCTAAAACCATACATATGTATTGTAATAGATTTAGAAATTAATTTTATAAACATATATGTAGATGGTTTAGCTCTTCGAGGTTATACTCTTTTAAAAGGATGTTTAAATTACGAACGTTAATTGACCCTTGCCATATGACTGTTTCATATCAGAAACAAACAAGAATTGGATAATCTGACTAAATTTTTTGCTATAATTTTCACACTCCAAAAAATTTTTAATTGCAATTTAACTTTATTTTAGGTGATGAACATTTCTTGACTGTAGTTAACCTTTCTATAAATCAGAAAATTTTACTTGATTATGAACTTAAAATACGACAAAATGTTTTGTACAAATTCAAATAGTTCATAATTTTTTTCTTCGAAATTTTCTAATACAAATAGGAATCAATTTTCGTTGAGATCTGCTATATAATATGGGATATTTGATATACCCAGCAAAAAAAGCATCGTCAAAAAAGCAATGAAAATTTTCTTTTTGGATCCGGAAGTGGTGCAAAGTTGACGCAGAAGCGATGAATTTAATATGGGCTTGTCATAGGACGGAAGTCCTCCATTTCAACAGCAGTTGCACTAAATTTGCAACTGCTGTTGAAATTTAGATACACAATACATGATTGTGTATCTAAATTTCTTCGACCAACATTTGATAAAAAGAGTAATAAAATTTGATAATATATAAATTCGGAAATGCGAAGTAAAATTGTTCCGACAATACGTTACCCCCAGTTTTTAGCACTGGATCAACTCCAACTAAAATTTCAAATTTATTCACTCGAACAGTAAAAGAAAAGCAGAATTATTAACATGGGCCACTCGTAATGTTATAAAACCAAGAAATAAACCGAAGAACTCTTTTAAAGAGTAGGACCAGGGGAGTCTCCTTACTGGCATAAAAACTGAAGTACTCCTTTTCTGCCCATGGCTTCCACGCAGGTGCCCCTTATATTTCAAACAAATCTGAAAATTTGTTTTTTTCATTTTCTAAGGGATGCGTATGTACAACAAAACCTTTTTAAAATGGTTTGAAACGGTTTTGTTAATATTCTTAATAAAAAGTCGGTGAGAGGTCCCTTCACTAATTTTTTTTAAAAAAAAATTATGTACTACTCGTGGCTTGTAAAGGTCAAGTACCCCCTCACTTCAATATACCGGGAAATTAAGTATCCTATTGCAACTCCACAAAACACTATATTTCTTGGCGAATAAATGAGAGAAAGTAAATATTTAAAAGTTCCTAAAAATATTTGTTTAATAACAGTTTTTAAAATCAGTCGCACACGATAAAAATGTGTTTCCCGAACATGTACCGGAAATTGAAGCACCGTCTATCTTGCGGTTCCCTGAAAATTTGAAGAAAATCGAAAAAATTTAAATTTTCAAAAAATCGGGCAATCAGGATGTGCCTCTTCCATAAAAGACATCGAAAAATCATGTACCCTATATACATTTTATAACCTCCCCAAAGTTCCCTATAAATTTGAAGTAAATCGAAAATGATTCCTCAACAATCCAAAGGGTAGTTTCCCTTCCCCGTTTCCTGTCAATTTCAAGTAAATCGAAGAAGTTTAGATTTATTAGCTCTATTCTTTTAAAATGGGGACTTCCTCAATCAAATAGAGCCTGTCTGTTGACAGACGAGCGAAACATTCTAAAACCGACCACCATATTTGACTACCGGAGCTTCTTGGAGGAGCAAATTTACATCCGATCTGGTTGAAATTTGGTACATGATGTTAGTATATGCCCTCTAACAGCCATATCCATATCGGTCGCCCAGAATTGACTTCCGGGCCGAAGATTTAGCCGTATATACTTGTTACACCGAAACAATTTACTTCGTAAAAAGAACGAAAAATTTCGTTAAAAGTACGAAATTTGTCGTTGTTTTACAACCAAAGAAACTTTTCATTAAAAGTACGAAATATTTCGTACTTTTTACGAAGAAAAGTTCTTCCAAAATTTTCGTAGTTTGTAAGAAAAAAATCGTTCTTTTTATGAAGAATCTTCGTACTTTTTATGAAAAATATTCGTACTTTTTATGAAACAATTTCGTTCTTTTTATGAAAATGTTTCGTACTTTTTATGAAAAATTTTCGTAGTTTTTTTAAAAAATGTTCGTACTTTCGTGCTTTTTTCTGAAAAATGTTCGAACTTTTAGAAAAAAAAATTATAGTCGAAAGTGCATTTGGTTGTAGTGAAAAAGTGTGCAAAATGACATCACTACTTTACATCTTAAGTTTTTGAATAATTTTTAGTTTTATTGCTTCACTTTTATTCATAGCGCGCTATCACCCAAATGAGAAGTAGCATAGACTTGCATAAAAAATTAGAATAAAGGAATACACTCAAGCACATTATAAAAGACAATTTAATGCCGCGAACGGAAATTTTACAACTTCAATGAAACTTCTTCGTTATTTCAAAGAAAATGTTTCGTACTTTTTATGAAGAAATTTTAACGCAGAATGTTTCGTAAAATATTCGTAAAAACTTCTTCACAAAATTCATGAAATATGAAGAAAGTTTCGTTAAAAGTACGAACTTTGTACGAAGAAAAGTTAATGTAGAATGTTTCGTAGAAGTTTCGTATATTCGTAAAATGTTCTTCGTAAAATTTACGAAAATGAATGAAAATTTCGTTATTTTAATGAAGAATTCAGGAAAAATAGTTAATGAAGAATTCTTCGTAAAATTAACGAAGAGAATTCTTTCGGTGTATACACTAAACCACAGGGTATAATAACATTGAGCTGCAAAAAAATGTGTCTACCAGAAATATCGATCTTAGAACCTATAAAATGTATACCGATCGATTCAGCGTCACTTCCTGGTTAGGTTAGGTTAGGTTAGGTGGCAGCCCGATGTATCAGGCTCACTTAGACTATTCAGTCCGATTCTATGTTAAGCTCAATGACAAGGGTCATCCTTTTTATAGCCGAGTCCGAACGGCGTTCCACATTGCAGTGAAACCACTTAGAGAAGCTTTGAAACCCTCAGAAATGTCACCAGCATTACTGAGGTGGGAAAATCCACCGCTGAAAAACTTTTTGGTGTTCGGTCGAAGCAGGAATCGATGCAAGGCGGGCATGCTAACCATTGGCTCCAGTGGTGCAATGGTATCCATCCGTCCGTCTGTCGATGTTTTTGTTGCTCGCAGGATTCCGTTCGCAACTATTAACCCACTTTGATTACGCTATTGAATTTGGAAAAAAACTCGGATCAATTTTAGATATAGCCAATATAAATATATATCCCGATTTTAAGTATGCTAATTTACTGACCAATCATCTTCAAACTTACCACAAAGTAACTTTTCACAGTTAGGTTAGGTTTGGTATAGTGGCTGTCCGATATTTCAGGTTCACTTAGGCTATTCAATCCATTGTGATACCCCAGTGGTGAACTACTCTTCAAGGATGCAAAATTTCGAAATCGGTTTAGATTTAAATATAGCTCCCATATATATGCACTGTTCGATTTTCTTAAATTTGGTCATAATATCCCTATTTACTAACCGATCTTACCTATATTTGCGTCCAAGTAACATAACCCTTTGCGTTTTCAACTAAACCTGCTAAATATTCACTCGGTTCAGATTTAGATATAATCCTCATATATAAGTATTATCCGATTTTCTTCATTTTAGCCATAATACTTTTATTTATATTCAAATTTACATGTATTAACCGATCTTATTCAGACTTATATATACTCAGAAAAGAAAGTAAACTGTTGCATAGCCTGAATGAACAACGTCGTGCGAATATTGAACTAAATTATATTTAAAATTTTGAGATTTTAAAACCTATAAAATGTAATGCCCTAGTTTACTTTTTAACTACAACTCAGGAAATTACCTCCTGTCGTAGAAGGAAGGCGTTTTTCGCCTGTTGATGAAGGCAGGCAAAAAACACATATAAGAAATATTTTCTTTGGCTTTCGTATATTTTTTATCTACTGTATAGTGAATGTAGCCAATTTGTAGTTGTATCACTTTTGCTAAGTACAAAATGTTTTAAATAGAAAGTTTGCAAACTTTGTTCAAGTAAAACTTACAAGGGAGAAATGAAGCTGCTATACTATTAACGATATAACAAGTAATGCCTCCGATAGTTTTGTACTGAAAAAATAGATTTTCATCATCTAAAATTTCGCCCATTAAGTCCTATTTAAAAAAAGTGCTCATAGTTTTTTTGTTAGTACTGATTTCAGAAATATTTGCCTAAACTGCTTTTAGTCCATTCAATCCATAGATATGCTCAGAGTATATCTTTAACATTGAGCTATTACAATTAACATACATACAATATTTTTAAGTACTGCCTTACAACTATAATCGCATAATCCTTTAATTACATTGCTGTATATCAAATAGTCTCTCCGTCCGTTCGTCTCATATCATATAGTCTTATGTGTATATATATATATATGTATGTAAGTTTGTTATTTACTTTATGTTGTATGTGTGTTAGATTTATATGTATATGTACTAATACTAAGATCAAAACAACAAATTTTATCTCATATATAACAGCAACTTAATTTATAACACTAGGCAACAAAGTGCAATTAAAGCCAGAAGCAATAACTAAACGCTTTTGAGTGGGAATGCTTGTAGGGGGGATATGAGGGGACAAAAGACAAAACTAAAATAGGATTTCCAAAACCCAAATTACATGCTCACAGCATCATAACCTTCACAATAAGGCTCATAGATTAGCAATTTAATTAGAAATACATAACACAAGATGAAAGGTGATGGTGGTGGTAGTGCTGTTGGTGTTCTAATCTCCACCTGGAGGACACTGGGGCCTGCTGGGTATCTCTGTGAAATAGTTGACCAAGTAGTTTGCTGCCATTCAATGGCAGTGATGGACATGAGCTTGCCACGGCACAGTTGACCGCAATAATTTTCAGGAAATTCTCTATCCTATATGTGGCTGGCTTTAGGAAGTCCAAACGAAAATCATTTCTATTATCCTGTTTAGATGGTACGAATGCAATCTTTGTAGTCGTAACATTAGTCTGTTTGCCCCCACAGTAGGCAGAGTAGAGGAGATCTTGCTCATTATTGGTGTTATGGCTTTTACTGATGTTTCTAACCTGGCTATTGTCAGTATGTCTGCAATGGGCGTCGTGAGCATGTACTTCACTCATTGGCCTCTGTTGCATGCAACTGTATTCCACATTGACTTTAGCTGACAGTTTGCCATTTCGTTGGTTAGTAGTATAATCATTGTAGTAGTCCTTGTCTTGAGCCTGTGCTTCCTGTTGTTTGGGCAACTGCACTTTGTATGGTAGACTTTTCAACGGCCTCGTTGGTATTTCTATAAGGTTCATATTATATCCATATACGATTTTACTGGCATTCATGTGATGTTGGCATTCTTGCTGACATCTAATTATCATCCTGGTCATGGCGAGCATTGTCTCATAGATACCTTGGATATAGGCAATGGTCAGGCAGGGTAGCATTGCGAACAGTAGTAACCATTTGGCATTCATGTACCTTATATGGCTTGCATTCGAGCGGTAAGCTCTTTGTTCCTTTTCCAGACATTGACGAAATTCTTTGTAATCAACTCGGGTAATTGCGCAATAATGATTAAGCATACAAACATTCTCACAGGGATCAGTCACATAGCGGACGCTATTTGCTCGGTAATATCTGAAAAAATCAATAAGAAAAAATGCATGATGTTATTCTGAAAAATTTATAAATGTAAAAAATGCAGTCATATATTGTAAAATGCAACTAAATTCACAATTTTAAAAACAAAAACTCGTAATTAATTAATCCACAACTTTTAGAAATATTTGTCCCTCAATGAAGATTAAATATTCTAGTTAAACCATCGAAGTAGGATAAGTACACCACAAAAAAAATTAGAAGTTGTTCTAAAGACACAACTTTAAAACAACTTCCAAAAATGTTGGGAGGATGTTCTTTAGTTTGACTACATAAGAGGTTCTTTTAATTCAATTTGTATACCCTCCACCATAGGATGGGGCTATATTGACTTTGTCATTCCGTTTGTCACACATTGAAATATTGCTCTAAGACCCCATAAAGTATATATATTCTGGGTCGTGGTGAAATTCTGAGTAGATCTGAGCATGTCCGTCCGTCCGTCCGTCTGTTGAAATCACGCTAACTTCCGAACGAAACAAGCTAGCGACTTGAAACTTGGCACAAGTACTTGTTATTGATGTAGGTCGGATGGTTTTGCAAATGGGCCATATCGGTCCACTTTTACGTATAGCCCCCATATAAACGCACCCCCAAATTTGGCTTGCAGACCCTCAAGAGAAGCAAATTTCATCCGATCATGCTGAAATTTGGTACAAAGTGTTAGTATATGGTCTCTAACAGCCATGCAAAAATTTGTCCACATCGGTCCATAATTATATATAGCCCCAAATATAAACCGATCCCCCGATTCGGATTTCGGAGCCTGTAAGAGAAGCAAATTTCATCCGATCCGGCTGAAATTTGGTACATGGTGTTAGTATATGGTCTCTAATAACCATGCAAAAATTGGTTCACATGGGTCCATAATTATATATAGCCCCCATATAAACCGATCCCCCGATTTGGATTTCGGAGCCTCTAAGAGAAGCAAATTTCATCCGATCCGGCTGAAATTTGGCACATGGTGTTAGTATATGGTCTCTAACAACTATGCAAAAATTTGTCCACATCGGTCCATAATTATATATAGCCCCCATATAAACCGATCCCCCGATTTGGATTTCGGAGCCTGTAAGAGAAGCAAATTTCATCCGATCCGGCTGAAATTTGGTACATGGTGTTAGTATATGGTCTCTAACAACCATGCAAAACTTGGTCCACATTGGTCCATAATTATATATAGCCCCCATATAAACCGATCCCCAGATTTGACATCCGGAGTCCCTTGGAAGAGCAAGATTCATCCGATTCGGTTGAAATTTGGTACGTGATGTTAGTATATGGTATCCAACAACTATGCAGGAATTGGTTCATATCAGTCCATAATTATATATAGCCCCCATATAAACCGATACCCAGATTTGACCTCCGGTGCCTTTTGGAGAAGAAAAATTCATCCGTTCTGGTTGAAATTTGGTACGTGGTGGTAGTATATGATATTTAACAACCATGCCAAAAGTGGTCCATATCAGTCCATAATCATATATAGCCCCCATATAAACCGATCCCGAGATTAGGTTTTGGAGCCTCTTGGTACATTGTGCTAGTATATGGCCGTTAACAACCATGCCTAACTAGGTCCATATCGGTCTATAGTTATATATAGCCCTCAGATAAATCGATCCCCAATCGCACAAAAATTGGTCCATATCAAGTTCATAATTGTATATAGCCCCCATATAAGCGACCCCCATATTTCAATTCTGGCTCCCTAGGCACCGTTCAAAAGTCCATATCGATTCGTAATTATTTGTAGACTTACCTACACATACTTTTTTTGTCTAATATATACACAGAAAAAAAGGTGTCTTGTTAATTTTAGGACCAGTTTAACTTCCACATAGTTCAAAAAATTTACTGTAATATAGTTCATTTTTCGTAACCACTGCGAAAATTAACTTAGCTAAAGGAAAACTTATAAAACTTCAGTAAATGTTTTTTAGTTCACTAACTACGAAATGGGACGGATTTTTCCTTAAATAAATTTCCAATACAATAGTTAATGCATCGTTGATTGTATTATAAAAAGACATAGGCAATATAAAAATCTTACTACGAAATGTGGACAATTTACTAAGAAAATTTTTTGTATGGAAAAAAATTTTTGTAGTAAAAATTAACTTAACTACAGTACCAATTCGTATGGCGGCTTCCTACAGCTTATTTCGGTTTTTACTATAAGTTGGAGTATATTTCCTCACATTGAAAATTTTAGATAAAGTATAATAAAAAGTAGTTAATTTAATCCTTGACGGGTGTATATAATTTTTTATGGATTCCTCGTAAATTTTGAATATATTTTACCTTATCCTATAGATAGAATACCAACTAATCAATAAACGTGATACTGGAAATTGAAGTGAGAAGAAATTATGAAATTATTGCATCATCTTTTTTTTTTTTTGTTTGTGTTTGTTATTGCGATGATGTTATGGAATGTGTGTTGTTGGTATGTTTTGTGGTGATAGTTGTTTTGTTGCAATAGCGTGATCAGAAAGGGATCATGTGTATGTGGAGTTGTTTTTCTTTACATATGTGTCCTTTATGACTATTTGTGTCTTTGAGTTTTATTGGTGCATTCAGTTCTGTTGATGCATTTATGAAGCGCACACGTGGTGCGCTTGCGTGCGGTATTTGTATTTATTAATAAAAATACATTTATTTCGTAACATTTTAGAAACTGATAAGTGAATGGTGTGATGTAAGAGAAAACAAAAACACTTTATATTGATAAAAAAAAATAAATAACTCTAAAATAAATCACATATTAAGAAACTGTATATTTCTATTAATAATTTAAAATTAGTGCGGTTTTAAATTGGTTTACATAAAAATATTCATAATGAGTGGTAATAAAATGATCTATATTTACTCTACATCTGGATCACAGTACAATTTTTTGAGTCTATATTTTTATGTTATAGCGAGTCCTTAAGGTGTGTACTAAGTTCGAGTTTAGGTGCTAAAATCAGAAATAAATCAGTAAGAAAAGTATAAAATTATACGCCTTCGATGCAAATTTAAATATAACTTTATGGAGAATAGCTCGAAACAAGTTTTTTATTAAGTTTATATTCTTTAAATGGATTACACGATTAAGAACAGAAAATCGTTTTTAAGCTTATGTAGAACGCTGTTTTTTAATTTAATATGATGAATCGTTTTCAAGTTATTCCAATATATATAGCGGAAGTGCCTTAATTTTGAACATAACCGTATATCTCAAAAAGTCGAGCTCTTAAAAAAACAAGTGTAAATTTGGATTCAGCGACCTCAAATTACTAAAAATTTGATATAAATTTTAAATGAACACAAAAACGGTTCAATTTTGTTCCCATGTATTTCTAAAGAAAACTAATCATGAAAAATTGGGATTTTAGCCACTAAACTCGAACTTAATATCCACCATAAATACTAAATGCTATATTGACAAGTGGAAATTATATCTAATTTTATAATAATTTTATTTCATTTATATTCTGAGAAGGATTTCAAAAATGTCCCATTTGTGCAAGGATATGATTCCACAAATGTAGTAATTGGATGATTTTTTTCAATGTGGTAAGTTTTTCGTCCATTTGTAATAAAGCCAAAATTTCTATTTATTAAAAATAATTTTCATTTGCAGGATGACAGCAAATCTAATGGTATTTTTTTGGAATCTTATTACTGTTTAATGCTAACTAAGCTGATATCCCTATTTGCTCTAAGAAAATTCTCTTGTAAGTTAAAGATCAAAATACCATAGAATTTGATAATATTTTTATATTTTATATACCTTTTTAACTTCAGAGGCTTATGACGCAAATCCACACAACAAAAACTAGCGATATCGGTGAAATTGGACAAAAATGAAATGAAAATAGCAACTTATGGCATATATCTTTCATATGGATAAAAATGGAAATTGATATTAATTAGTTTCATTCTACTAACATAGAATATTACTCTTTTGAAGAAGCAATTACTAACTACCGAAAAGTAACAGCATACAGCGTACGAATAAAAACACTTCTTTTATTGTATATCATAAGCCATAGTTTTATGTAATATAATAATAATTTTTTGAAATAAAATACTGGTAGTTATGAAAAATTGTCTTATATTGTACGAAAAATTTCTTAGTTGTATACAGGCTTGTTGTACCTTTAATTCCTCAATTTATTTACTTCTTTGAAAATTATACTGATAAACAGTTTATTTGAAACCAATTTCTAAATATAGGATTCCCAAAAACTTGTTCATTTTTCCGGATAGCAGGAATATTTTGAATGAGTGTAAGTACATTCTTCCCACAGCGTAGTAAGAATGAACTAAAATACGATGCAATACATAAACTTATTTATAAGAAAATCATGAACTTATCTAGATGAAAAAAATCTTTGGCGCCAAATCATGGTCATTCTTACTATGGGTTAGTTCATTTTTCGTAAACAATAGTAAACTTTTTTTTCGGTGTACCACGTATGGACTAACTCACAATTTAGAAAACGATTTAAGATACCACAACCCAAGTAATTCGTTTCTGGATGACAGTTTTCGTAGAAGTTTCTACGCTATCCATGGTGGAGGATACGTAAGATTCGGCCTGGCCGAACTTACGGCCATATATACTTGTTTATAACTCGCTTTTTTCATTTTTTAGTGGGCATGTTTAACTTTTTTATTTCAAACAGATTAAAAACAGATTAAGAATTAATAAAATGGTAAAAATTATTAAAATGTTGTCGAAAAAGCTAAAGCCAATCTAGACGTTAGTAAAGTAGAAAGTCTGGCGGGGCCGACTATATCATATCATATAGCCTAAACCACCCCTACTGAATTAGTAAACATAACCATTTGTGGGGTATTAGTGGTATAGGTTTGGACTATATACCGCGTTTTCATATTCAGGAACATTAAGGGATACATGTTCATGGGAGCTGTATCACTATCTGAACAAAAATGTCTGATATTAGGAGCTATAGTTGGTTCTGAACCTACAGAGTTAGTATGCTACTAATATTGAGGCCATTATTAAAAAAGAGGAAATCGCTAAATTAGTGTGGTTAATAAATCAAAATTTGTGAAACTTGGGAAATATATTTATGTAAGAGCTACATGTAAGTCTAACTGATGATCGGCTAATACTTCAATATTAGAAATTTGAGTAACATTAGTTAATAAATAAGGCCTTATAGCAAAAATTTGGGAAAATCGAGCGATGCACATATATGGGAGCTATATCTAAATTTGATACGATTTTTTAAATTTAATAGCGTTCCTCCTTGTGCCAAAAAAGCGCCACATACCAAATTTCATCAAACTCGGTTAATAATTGCGTCCGGAATCCTGCGAACAACAAATACATGGACAGACGGACACCAAGGGCTAGATCGACTCAGGAGGTGACTCTGAGTCGATCGGTATATATTTTATTGGGTCTACAATCAATATTTCTGGTAGGCACATTTTTATTCAGATCAAAGTTATTATATCCTGACCACTACGTGATTTAGGGTATAAAAATTGGTGCAATGGTTAGCATGCCCGCCTTGCATACACAGGATTGTGGGTTCAAACCCAGTTTCGACCAAACACCAACAAGTTTTTCAGCGGTGGATTATTCCACCTCAGTAATACTAGTGACATTCTGAGTGTTTAAAAGCTGCTCTAAGTTAAAGTCGTGCCTTTAAAAGAACTTCCACATTTTTTGCTGGGTGTATGCGCTTGTGCGATGGTCATAGCGATAATCGCCTGTTGATAACAATAACAGCTACGTAGCCCATTGGATAGTGTGTTGGCCTACAGAGTGCTGCGATTCTCCGTCCAGGCGAAAAGTAAAATCAAAAAAATACATATAAAATCACATAATTTCTTCTACAAGGTGCTAAGAACTTAAAAAGCTTGTGGAAGTAAGAAAGTAAGATGTGAGGGAAGATGCAATTAGCCAGAAAAGATACATTTTTTTGTTTTTAAGTTAGTCTTTGTGAAATTGTTTTAACATCTTGTAAAGAATCAGCGTTTATCACAAAAAAAAAATGTATACTTTTCTTCCAAACAAATTCCCTTACAGCGTAAAGCAGTTGGGAACGATATTTGTTTGTCTAAAATTTCGTTTGGAAGAAAATACTCAAGTAATAAAATCTTCATAATTTCTATATTAAAGGGATTTATTGTTCTAATCAATGATGAACACGAAATGATTTCACAATTGTAGAAAAATGTCTTAGCCAAACTGAGTAAAATTAAAAATTAGCACTTGTGTCCCCAAAATAAAATACTGTAAATCTGATTTGTTATACTGCAGCGATTTCGAAAGATGCCACAAAAATCTCAAAATTGATCAAATTTGCCACTAAATCCCCATTTCTGCAACATTCACGAACAAATATCCGCAATTTGGGGCATTACTAGTAGCACTGGAACAATATATGTCTTCAAAGGTGATGGTATTACTTGACATCTTAGAAATTCTGGAGACTTTAATATTGGAACTTAATATCAACATGCCTACAAATCTTGAAACGCTCAAGGGAAATGTAAGATTATTTAGTGATTTCATATCATATCAATGTATGCATATTGAAAAGGCGATAAATAGGCTATAAGTTTGCGTACTTATTTACCATGTGTAGGAGGTATACATGATGTGAAATAAGTGACAAAATCGAATTTACATATATCACGGTGAAACAAAATGTTGCGTGGGAAGAATATTGTTGGATTCCTACTTATTCACATTTAGTATAAATATTAGGCATTTTGTTTCCTACAAATCAGTCAAGCTTTATCTGCTAATACTATTATTTCTTGGATAAATATAATTTTCGAAAGTAACTTAAAAGGAGAAAATGAAAGTTCTAATTATATTAGTTATTTTGGCCGTTGTACATGAAATTCATTGTGGAGAGTCGCGGTTTTGTGGCCCCCACTTGACACAGGTTCTAGAGTTAGTATGTGTAAATGGATTCAACCAAATGTTGGTAAACAAAAGGAGTACCAACAAACTCGGTAAGTTCTTATGTGAAGTAATTTTAGAAATGTTCAGATTTATACTACAACAGACCAGTTTCTTACGACAAGTACACATGCAACCGAAAATGTGCTGTAAGAGATACATCTAGTGCTGATTTCGATTTTTCAAAAATGTGTTGCATATTTTAAACATTTCCCACATAAATCGAAATTTTTAGTTCTATTGTAAAAACCAGTGCAGTCTAACCCAAATATTCGATTCGTTTGAATCGATTGTTCACACTGAAATATCTGTGTTTTGTTCTTCGATATAAATAAAAGCGTGGTTCGATTTATATGGGAACTATAACGAAAGTGGTCCGATATGGCCCATTTGCAATACCATCCGACGGGCAGCAATAACAACTTCTTGTGCCAAGATTTAAATCGATAGTTTCTTTCGTTCGGAAGTTAGCGTGTTTTCAACAGTTCGACTCTGAATTTAGGGAACAGTTTTTATACTCTCCACCATAGGATGGGGGGTATACTAACTTTGTCATTCCGTTTGTAACACAACGAAATATTGCTCTAAGACCCCATAAAGTATATATATTCTGGGTCGTGGTAAAATTCTGAGTCGATCTAAGCATGTCCGTCCGTTGAAATCACTCTAACTTCCGAACGAAACAAGCTATCGACTTGAAATATGACACAACCCAGCAAAAATTCTCATTACCCGGTAATCTTGTAGGTAAGCCTGTTTAAAAATGAATAACCACTTATTAATTGGCATCGCTCCGGATTACATTTACATACGCATGTCCTAGAAGGCAAGTACTTCTCCTCAGGCAAACATTTGACCATGAAATAATTAGTGCTTTTAAAGCATATAATCACCTAATATGTAATCACTTATTCGTAGATATACCAAAGTTTGCAAAATAGCCACTTATTGTCTCAGGCAACAAAATCTCGAAAATATTGACTTATCTAGCCGATTACAATGGATCAAAATATGGCGAGTAATGCTTTAATATGAACATTACTTGAATAGAAACGAATATTGTAGAAATTAGAGGTGTGCACGTGAGTAATAGTTTACTCACGCTCACGCACATTCACGACTGAAAATCATACTCACGCACGATATTTTCTGGTAGGACTCACGCTCACGCACACTCACGAAAAGAAAATTTGTACTCACGCACGAAAACGTCGTGACTCACAAAAAATATCGTCTCACGAAAAATATCGTGACTCACGAATAATTTTATGATTAATTTACCTTACCGAAGTGTCTGAAAACATGAGCATTATTAAAATCGAGAGTGTTATTAAACTCTTAACATCCCAGGTGTCACTAAAATTGTAATTGAATATAACTCTTAAGCGTTTTATGTTGGTGAGCAGGAATATTTTCGTGAGTGTAATTCGTTACTCACGCACACTCACGAATATATTATTTTCGTGACACACGCTCACGCACGACATTTTGGTTTGTTAATCACTCTCACGCACACTCACGCACACTCACGCTGTTGTCATGAGCGTGACTCACGACTTACGCACGAATCACGAAAATTTTCGTGAGTCACGACAATTTCGTTTCACGTGCACACCTCTAGTAGAAATAAACAAAAATGTTACAAATCATCTAAATAAGATTACAGGCAAATTAATTTCACAGTTAAAATAGAAATAAATGTTGTCGTTTAAGGGAGTTAGATTCACATTATGTTCGAAACCTACTAAAAGTGGGGTTTATATATCCCTTTTATAAGGCAAATGACAGTTGAAATCTAGTGAAGTCGATTTTGAAAGTGTAATGTGAATGAGTTATAATAAAGCATTTATTTAAAACATAGTATGGTAATGTCATTAATTTAAAACACAATTATTATGATATATTCGTGAAGAATATTCCTTAACGGAAAAATCTTCAGAATTACCGTTACATAATATATTCTTTTTGAGTTTTTTAAATGCTCAATTATATGAATAATTATACTTACTTAATGGTACCATCATTTATTCTATTTTATTAAGTCATTAACAGCCAAATGCAATACATTTTGAGAATATCAATTCGAAAATTACCGAGAAGTATTTATTATTGTCATTACAAGTTAGTCATTATAACTCACCGCAATGTAATGCAATGTGTAATGACAGCTTTACTCCTGGTAATGTAAATTGTAATGAGATGTGGTTACCTACTTTTTGCTGGGCAAGTAGTTGTTACTGACGTAGGTCGGATGGTATTGCAAATGGGCCATATCGGTCCACTTTTGCGTATAGCCGCCATATAAACGGACCCTCAGATTTGACTTGCGGAGCCTCTAAGAGAAGCAAATTTCATCCGATCCGGTACATGGTGTTAGTATATGGTCTCTAACAACCATGCAAAAATTGGTCCACATCGGTCCATAATTATATATAGCCCCCATATAAACTGATCCCCAGATTTGACTTGCGGAGCCTCAAAGAGAAACAAATTTCATCCTATCCGGTTGAAATTTGGAACATGGTGTTAGTATATGGTCTCTAGCAACCGTGCCAGAATTGGTCCATATCGGTCCATAAATATATATAGCCCCCATATAAAATATTCTCCAGATTTGACCTCCGGAGACTCTTGGAGGAGCAAATTTCATCCGATCCGGTTCATATTTGGAACGTGGTGTTAGTATATGGCCGCTAACAACAATTCCAAAATTGGTCCATATCTGTCTATAGTTATATATAGCCGATCCCCAATCACACAAAAATTGGTCCATATAATCATCGTTGCCACTCGAGCCAAAAACAATCTACCAAAATTTTATTTCTATAGAAAATTTTATTTCTATAGAAAATTTTGTTTATTTCTATAAAAAGTTTGTTAACATTTTATTATTATAGAACATTTTGTTAAAATTTCATTTTTATAGAAAATTTTGTCAAAACTTTATTTCTATAGAATTTTTTTTCAAAATTTTATTTCTATAGAAAATTTTGTCAAAATTTTATTTCTATAGAAAATTTTGTCAAAATTTTATTTCTATAGAAAATTTCGTCAAAATTTTATTTGTATAGAAAATTTTGTTAAAATTTTATTTCTATAGCAAAATTTTGTCAAACTGAATTATATACGTATTTAATCGGTCTTTTTATACCCACCACCATAGAATGGTGACGGGGGTATAATAAGTTTGTCATTCCGTTTGTAACACATCGAAATATCGATTTCCGACTATATAAAGTATATATATTCTTGATCAGGGAGAAATTCTAAGACGATATAACGATGTCCGTCTGTCCGTCTGTCTGTCTGTCTGTCTGTTGTAATCACGCTACAGTCTTCAATAATAAGGCAATCGTGCTGAAATTTTGCACAAACTCGTCTTTTGTCTGCAGGCAGGTCAAGTTCGAAGATGGGCTATATCGGTCCAGGTTTTGATATAGTCCCCATATAAACCGACCTCCCGATTTGGGGTCTTGGGCTTATAGAAATCGTAGTTTTTATCCAATTTGCCTGAAATTTGAAATCTAGAGGTCTTTTATGACCATAAAGAGGTGTGCCAAAAATGGTGAGTATCGGTCCATGTTTTGGTATAGCCCCCATATAGACCGATCTCCCGATTTTACTTCTTGGGCTAATAAAAACCGCAGTTTTTATTCAATGTACCTGAAATCGGAAATCTAGAGGTATTGTAGGACCACAAATACGTGTGCCAAAAATTGTGAGTATCTGTCCATATTTTGGTATAGCCCCCATATAGACCGATCTCCCGATTTGGGGTCTTGGGCTTATAGAAACCGTAGTTTTTATCCAATTTGTCTGAAATTGGAAATCTAGAGGTATTTTAGGACCATAAAGAGGTGTGCCGAAAATGGTGAGTATCGGTCCATATTTGGGTATAGCCCCCATATAGACCGATTTCCCGATATTACTTCTTGGGCGTCTAGAATCCGAAGTTTTTATCCTATTTGTCTGAAATTGGAAATCTAGAGGTATTTTCGGGTCATAAAGAGGTGTGCCGAAAACGGTGAGTATCGGTCCATATTTTAGTATAGCCCCCATAAGAACGATCTCCCGATTTAACTCCTTGGGTTTCTAGAAACCGTAGTTTTTATCTGATTTGCCTGAAATTGTAAATATTCTGGTATTTTAGGCTCACAAAAGCGTGTATCGGATTAAGTTTTTATCGCTTCATTTGGTAATGCCTCCATATAGAACGACTTCATTTCTTGAGGGTTTAGAAGGCGCACTGATCATGAAAATTGCTTGAAATTCAATGAAAAATTTCCAGATTTTACTTCTACATATTTAAGATTTCAAATCAAGACGTTATTTTATAATTTTCTTGCACACTTACTAGAGATGTTAATGATTCCTCTATAACTCAAACAAAAATGGTTCTTATAAATCCAGAATCTGATATAGTCCTCATAGGTGAAATCTTTAAATTTATCTTCGGGAAGTGTTCTCAAGTCTTCAAGCCCTCCTGAAATTTCAAAGGAAACCCTAATATTTGGTTCATGGTGGTGGGTATTTAAGATTCGGCCCGGCCGAACTTAGTGCTGTATATACTTGTTTAATTTAATATATACCACGTATGGACTTACTTATAATTTAGAAGACGGTGTTAGGAGGGTTTAAGATACCTTGCCATCGGCAAGCGTTACCGCAACGCAAGTAATTCGATTGTGGATGGCAGTGTTTAGAAGAAGTTTCTACGCAATCCATGGTGGAGGGTACATAAGCTTCGGCCTGGCCGAACTTATGGCCGTATATACTTGTTCGATATGTTACTTACGGAATTAAAAAGTTAACATACCCCTCATCCTATTAAAACAAATGTAAAAAAAAATCAATTTAGAAAAAATATTGCTTAACTATATGAATACTGTAATTCGGAATCCCTTATAATAAACGATTAACACTAAAATGGGAAGCCACCGTTGTGAGCATAACCGCAAAAATTGGATGCAATCCAATTTTCGACCTAAGACCAACAAATATTTTTGAGTGGTTGATTATACGTCCTTCGGGATTGGCTGTAAAAAGGTTAGGTTAAAGTGACAGCCCGATTAAGTTTCAAGCTCACACTGAAGAAAATATTGTCGTGAGATCAAAGATTTCATGCCTTTAAAATGCGAATGCAAATTTTGCTTAGCATAGAATACTTATTTCTCTAATATAAAGTTGTTTTTACCTTGTCCAAAAGTCGATAAACGTTTCAATGAAGTCGTATTGTCCTTATAATTAAGTGATTTCACTTAAACATTTAAATTTAAGGAAATTGTATTTAAATTTGTTGTCTTTTTGCATCTTGACTACAAAGCAAAAAATCGTTCAAATATACGACATATTTTTGAACACTTTATTTTAAAGACATTTTTAGTTGAAACATAGTATAATTTCTGCTGGAAGTCGAGTCTTAATTTGAAAAATAGAGTTGTCGGTAACTCGTTTTTAAAGGGGTTTGTTAGCATATGAAGAAAAAAAGCTGAAAATGCGAAAAACAAACACAATGCAGATCTGCAAAATGCAAAAATATTGCACAAAGAGCGAAGAGAGAATAAGAGATATACTTTAGAGAGCTTACGAATACAACAAAAAAACAACAAGTGCAATAAACAGAAAAGAAGACAAAGACAATGCTAAAGCCAACTACAGCATTGTATTATTTTAGTTGTCATTTACCATCTGTGATAACAACACAAGTTTGACTGTGATATTAGATTAAGTTAATTATTCTTGCAATTAGTAAATATGTGTTCTATGTCGTGCTGTAATAGTGTCGTATTAATAGACGTATATATTTTTTTGCATAAGTAATTGACGAAAATTTAATGTAAGTTAAACTTTTATGGAAAATAACAGAATATAGGCTAAGCTCTAATGTAATTCCATATGTTGTTGCCAGATCCAATAAATAAATCATCCCTGATGAGGCTGGAAATAATCCCAGCGAAACGTTGGATGGAAATAATGGAATAATTCAATTCTTGCTTTATTCGCATTTTAAAGTGACCTTGAAAGCCCATTAAAAAACAAAAGCTAATAATTAAGGAAAAAGGTCGATAAACTAAATAAACTTGAAAAATTTAAATTTGCTTCCAAGAAACAAGTACACAAAATCCAACTTTAAAAGAGAATTGTGTCTCCGCTTCTTTGGCTCGGAATCAATACCAACATTTTTAAAGTAAAGACAAAATTTTTAGAATAGGGCTGCTTTTTCCAGTGCACTTAGACTATTCAGTCTATTGTGATACCACATTAACTAAAAGTACCTATTGCATATGGCCACTTCTAGTTTTAACCGCTGAACCTTCTCGATTATTTTCTTCTGTTGAACCAACCAGATTGTTCCAATTTAGAGTTAGTTTAGCTGCGGATTTTTTTCGGTGTATAAAATTATAAATATAATAAATAATTCAAATACAAACAATTTCGGATCAATCTGAAGTCGTGCAGCATAAAAAAAAAAAAAATATTCTCCAAAATTTATTATTTGCTAACGTTCTAATAAAATCTTTTCTAATCTAAATCTAATTTATGTCTTAATTTTTTGTTCTAATTATTTTGCAGCTATGGGTGATACCCTCGATCAAAATAAATTTAACGAAATCGATGATGAGACACCGTTTACATCCGACTCTCTACTAAACGATTTATTATTCGGTGGCCATGCCAACACAGTGGCCAAAACACGGCGCCTACGACATTTCACAGGAGTCTATGATGAATGTTGTCGCAAACCTTGTTCATATGATGAAATGAAGGGATATTGCCTTTAATATATATCTATGCATATATAAATAATTTGTGATAATATTCCACACGAATTAGGCCAAGATAGAGAAATTAATATTATTATGTATAAATATTTTTATCAAATATGTATTATAATGTATGCAAACATGAGCCCAATAAAATATATTATCCAGTTCTAAACAGTGTGACTTTATATATGTATATCACCCAGAGAAGGAATATGATCACTTCAAACATGTTTCAAGAGCAAAATTCTATTTATGGAAGGGGAACATTTAGTTTGTCCAACAATTTTATTTGCTCAGAAATTATATATCTGATTTTGGCAACAATGTATATTTTTGGCGAGAAAACAACATTTTTTGGACAAACATGCTCCGCCTAAAAATAACAGTGTGCCCTTGAAACATGATTGGGGGTGATTATATTCCTTCTCTTCGTGTACTTAAAAGAGATAATTATATTATTGTTTACATTTATTTTAATTTTTTGTTATTAATATAGAAGTTAATTTTATTTAATTCACTACATTTAACACGCAGCACAACTAAAATAAGTTTAAATAAATTTGTTTTGATTATTTCTTACTTTATTACTACTCAGCTTAAGTTAGTAAGTATCGTCTTTATTAGTATCGATCTTATTTAGTATCATTTAAAAACTATTAGTTAATTTTAAATTAAGTTCATTCCATTTATGAATTTAAACAAATAGATCTACTTTAAATAGAAATAATTGTCTTTATTTTAATTATTATTAATATTGTAAGACTATTTAATAATAATTTTCTTAAGTTTTGTTCATATTGTTTTGTGTAATACTTGCTTAATTATTCAAGGTGAAATGAAGATTCTCATGAGAAATTCTATCTTTTATCTTATTTTATACCAATTTAGCAACTTTACCTTTCAGACAGAAGAAATATTACTGTGTCTTTTGGTACAGTTCTTGCGGTCGTCACTTAATTCAAATCGGAGTGTTATCTAGATACAAGGAATACAATTTTACTAAACATGGGCCTCTATCCTAACTCACTCATTCAACGAAGGAGTCAATCGAGAACTGTCATGAAGACTAAACCTTTCATTGCATTCAGGGTTTCCAAAATTTCCCGCTAGCCATCGCAGAAACTTCAGTGGACTTGCTAATTTAGAAAAGATGGATGTATTTGACCTCGATTAACCCTGCAGCTCGTTGTAGATTGTGGAATATCGCTTGCTCAGATTCAACATATTTTGGCTGATTACTGTTCTCACAAATGCACTTCATTTGAAATGAAAAACTTTTCTTCGACATTTAAAAATCGATTTCCCTTCCGAAGATAAATCGTTTTTGCACTCTCTTCATAAGATGGATCCAAACGACAGCAAGGAAGTTTTAGAAATAATCACAAAGTAGAAATCCCCAGTGTGATATGTAGAGTTTGTAAGAAAACACTATTTAACTTTTCACTTTATGGAAGAAAACCAATAGACCCACACAAGGCTGGAATAGGCAAACGACAGCAAGGAAGTTTTAGAAATAATCACAAAATTTAAATCCCCAGTGTAAGAGTTTGTAAGAAAACACTATTTAGGTTAGGTTAGGTTAGGTTATGTGGCAGCCCGATGTATCAGGCTCACTTAGACTATTCAGTCCATTGTGATACCACAGTGGTGAACTTCTCTCTTATCACTGAGTGCTGCCCGATTCCATGTTAAGCTCAATGACAAGGGACCTCCTTTTTATAGCCGAGTCCGAACGGCGTTACACATTGCAGTGAAACCACTTAGAGAAGCTTTGTAACCCTCAGAAATGTCACCAGCATTACTGAGGTGGGATAATCCACCGCTGAAAAACTTTTTGGTGTTCGGTCGTAGCAGGAATCGAACCCACGAAGAAAACACTATTTAACTTTTCACTTTATGAATGAAAACCATCGAAGACTGAACAGAAAAATTTCCAATTAAAATTTTAATTGTATTTCAAAAATATTTCAATTAAAATTTTAATTAATTCAACAAATCAATTATTTTTGAAATCAAATGGCTATATTTTCGTTAGCTGTTTAAATCCGTGTTGCTAAAAAGATAACCGCCTACAAATCACCCTTTGCATATAAACCAAGGCTTAAAAAATCATATTAGACTCAAAAAAAAAAAAAAAAAAAAAAAAAAAAAAAAAAAAAAAAAAAAAAAATTGGAGTTGCAATTTTCAACTCCAATTTTTATACCCACCACCATAGAATGGTGACGGGGGTATAATAAGTTTGTCATTCCGTTTGTAACACATGGAAATATCGATTTCCGACTATATAAAGTATATATATTCTTGATCAGGGGGAAATTCTAAGACGATATAACGATGTCCGTCTGTCTGTCTGGCTGTCTGTCTGTCTGTTGTAATCACGCTACAGTCTTCAATAATGAAGCAATCGTGCTGAAAATTTGCACAAACTCGTCTTTTGTCTGCAGGCAGGTCAAGTTCGAAGATGGGCTATATCGGTCCAGGTTTTGATATAGTCCCCATATAAACCGACCTCCCGATTTGGGGTATTGGGCTTATAGAAATCGTAGTTTTTATCCAAGTTGCCTGAAATTTGAAATCTAGAGGTATTTTATGACCATAAAGAGGTGTGCCAATAATGGTGAGTATCGATCCATGTTTTGGTATAGCCCCCATATAGACCGATCTCCCGATTTTACTTCTTGGGTTTATAGAAACCGCAGTTTTTATTCAATTTACCTGAAATTGGAAATCTAGAGGTACTTTAGAACCGTAAAGAGATGTGCCAAAAGTGCTCCGTATCGTTCCATGTTTTGGTATAGCCCCCATATAGACCGATCTCCCGATTTTACATCTTGGGTTTATAGAATCCGTAGTTTATATACAATTTGCCTGAAATTCGAAATTTATGGGTATTTTAGGACCATAAAGAGGTGTGCCACAAATGGTGGGTATCGGTACATGTTTTGGTATAGCCCCCATATAGACCGATATCCCGATTTTACTTCTTGGGCTTCTAGAATCCGAAGTTTTTATCCAATTTGCCTGAAATTGGAAATCAAGAGGTATTTTCGGGCCATAAAGAGGTGTGCCGAAAACGGTGAGTATCGGTCCATATTTTAGTATAGCCCCCATAAGAACGATCTACCGATTTAACTCCTTGGGTTTCTATAAACCGTAGTTTTTATCCGATTTTCCTGAAATTGTAAATATTCTGCTATTTTAGGCTCACAAAAACGTGTATCGGATTAAGTTTTTATCGGTCCATTTGTTAATGCCTCCATATAGGCGCACTGATCATGAAAATTGCTTGAAACTCAATGTAAAATTTCCAGATTTTACTTCTCGGGTGAAAATCTACAGATTTAACATTTCAAATCAAGGCGTTATTTTATAATTTTCTTGCACACTTACAAGAGATGTTAATGATTCCTCTAAAACCCAAACAAAAATGGTTCTTATAAATCCAGAATCTGATATAGTCCTCATAGGTGAAATCTTTAAATTTATCTTCGGGAAGTGTCCTCAAGCCCTCCTGAAATTTCAAAGGAAACCCTAATATTTGGTTCATGGTGGTGGGTATTTAAGATTCGGCCCGGTCGAACTTACTGCTGTATATACTTGTTACCTTCAAACTTGGAAATTTTCTTTAACCAGTAAAAAAACTGAATTATGCCGAATACATTTTCTTGAATTCGAAATTGAAGTCGAAAATTATTTACTTATTTTTATGAAAACGGCGTGACATCTGCGTTTCTAATACAGTTTAGTTAAAATTTTATAAAATTAATCTATGTTTTCTAAAATTAACTAAAATTTTCTTTCCTGGTGGGTTCACTGTTTTTTCAGTCTACGAACATTATTTCGTCCAATGAAACGTTTTTTTTTTTTTCAAATCAAACGAATTCTTTCTAATGAATGAATTTAAAATTATTATTAAAATTATTATTATAAAATTACAAAAACTTTATTTGATTTGAAAGCGGTTTCATTTCAAAAAGAATTAATTTGATTTGAAAAAGATTTCAATTGAAATGGAAATGTTATATATCAATAACAAACATGTATGCCAAGTCTAATGTTTCGATCGGAAGTAGCGTGAATTCAAAAGACGGACGGACATCGCTAGATCGACTCAGAATTTCACTACGACCAGAAATATATTTACTTTCTGTACCCTGAAACTGACATTTCGATGCGTTACAAAAGAAAGTACATATTACACACCCCATCCTATGGATGGTATAAAAATAAGTTAACACAAAAACTATAAGCACTAGGAATTGTTACACTTTGTGTCAGGTACTCAGGTTTTTTATTCGATAAATACTAAATAAATAAAGTTTAACTTTAGAGTAGACTTAATTTTTAGATCTGTATTACCTGATGCTAACTCTCTCCGTTGGTATATTCAAGACCTTTCGATTTTCAACTTTCGATTTACATTGTCCTTGATAACACATCGTTGTACTTCAACGCTCACATATTTCACAGTTGGCTTCATAATTAATTAAAACAAAACAAAAATGCATGTCATACACAACAGAATATTTTAATTTATTTCTAGTTTCTTGAAAATTTCAGGAAAAATATGTCACAATCCTATCATCTCCGTAAGTAAGTTGGTAAGTGCGTGTATGGAAAAAAAGTAAAACATAATTTACATTTTAAATATGCTGACATATTAAGCATTCGACCTAATACGTGTTGACATTCCTCGAGAAGATTAGTTTCTTGCACCACCATCGACTAAGGCGTCATTGCGTGTCAACTGCGGGACTATCAACAGTGAGGAGAAACGAAAACTGTCACGACATACTCGTATAGGACCACAGTAAGACGCTGATGAAATTTCCATAATGACTCCCACCACAGGCGCCTTTCAAGGTTTTGGATTTCTTTGGATGAGTACACAAGCATATATGCCGCTTTATGCCGTTGATAGGCAATACATCTTGGATTCACTATATATATGAAGCCGTTTTATATCGCATAAGGCAGTTAGTAAAAGGTCCTCAATCCTAAATAGTCGAAAATAAAACTTGCTCTGGAGAAAGAATATATCCATATTATTAAATTAAAATGAAACTCATCATTTGTTTGTTCATCGTTGGTTTCCTCTGTGAGGTCAACTCAGCTTCGCGTCTCTGTGGACCTTCGCTAGTACAAGTACTCGAAGCAGTTTGTGTTAATGGCTTCAACGGAAAGATTATTAGTAAAAAATCCAACATTAAAGCCTGTAAGTGGTATAAATATTTGTTGTGTTTTTTTTTTTACTAAAATTTTCAAATCTTTTAGTGGCACCTCGCAGCTCTGATTTGTTTAACATGTTCAATGAAATCGATGATAACGAGCCACCTATGCCCGATTCCTTATTAAGAGATATGCTCTATAGCGAACATTTTGATACTTTGGCCAAAACCAGGAGACAACGTCATTTTACTGGAGTGTATGATGAATGCTGCCGTAAAGAATGTACCATGGATGAGTTAGTAGGATATTGCCTTTAACCATTATGTTAATGTATTTGATTAAGAAAATAAAAAAATAAAACATGTGAAGCCCTAGTACCAACGACTTTTAATCGAAATAAGAGAGATTTAGATATAGACTTCGTAAAAACGCCAGTGGACATTTAAATAAAACTTCAATGACTCTAAGGCGTGACAAATCTGCTACCATTAAGTCATATTCGCGTGTTGGCCTAAAATCAAACTAAATGTTTAGGTGTAAGGGAGATGTTTTTATGTTTACAAAAACAAAAGCATTTCAACAATGGATTTAATCAAGAATCGGCAACTCTGGTTAGTCGGACTTTCTCCAATAGTTCATCGGAAACTTATACTTCCATTCAATAGAAATTTTGTAAAT
This sequence comes from Haematobia irritans, assembly GCF_050003625.1. Classification (NCBI taxonomy): domain Eukaryota; kingdom Metazoa; phylum Arthropoda; class Insecta; order Diptera; family Muscidae; genus Haematobia; species Haematobia irritans. The sequence goes on along the minus strand of NC_134400.1, from coordinate 102,597,437 downwards.
CAAAGCTAGAAGTTTGTTTCTAAAGTTTCTTTAAATCGGCTTGTGTGTGCCCAAATATGTAGTCTATAAATATAACTGATTGACAGTATGCATTGCTTGTGATTTAGTAGTATCGAAAAGTATTGACTTTTTGCGACAAACGTTGTCTCCTTTACAGTATGTGATAAAGACTAACTCAAACAAACAATGCTTTTAAATTTCTGGCTAGTTGCATCTTTTCTAATATCTTTCTCAATTCTCCTTAAACCCCTTGTTTCTGTAATACATCAATGTTGAAGAAATTATTCGATTTTATACACTTCTCAAATTTTATCTTTCGCCCAGACGGAGAATCGAACCGCGCACCATATAGTTTCTAAGCCAACGCTGGTTTGTGTGGCCTAGTGGACCACATTGCTGGCCACACACAAACCGATGAAAAACACAATATTTCAAGAAACCAAACAAAGGAAAGAACTAATCCTTTCTTCAAAAGCGTAGTTTGAGAGTATTCCTTGGGGTGAGGGCTAAAGTCCCCCGTACTATATATTAATAGTCTGAAATTCAAGTAATGTTTTATTTTAAAAATCAACAGAAAATCAGACAATTAATTTATTATAAAGAAACTAATAGTAGTTTAACACTTTTTATACCCTCCACCATAGGATGAGGGGTATATTAACTTTGTCATTCCGTTTGTAACACATCGAAATATTGCTCTAAGACCCCATAAAGTATATATAGTCTGGGTCGTGGTGAAATGCTGAGTCGATCTAAGCAGGTCCGTCCGTCTGTTGAAACCACGCTAACTTCCGAACGAAACAAGCTATCGACTAGAAACTTGGCACAAGTAGTTGTAATTGATGTAGGTCAGATGGTATTGCAAATGGGTCAAATCGGACCACTTTTACGTATAGCCCCCATATAAACAGACCCCCAGATTTGGCTTGCGGAGCCTCTTGGAGGAACAAGATTCATCCGATCCGGTTGAAGTTTGGTACGTTGTGTAAGTATATGGTCTCTAATAACCATGACAAAATTGGTCCACATCGGTCCATAATTATATATAGCCCCCATATATATAATTGTTTAGAAATTAATCGTGGTTGAGAACGGACGTGTTTTGTTAAAGCTCTTATTAAAAAGCTTTTTCCCAGTGAATAACACAATCTTAAGTTTAAAAAAGTGTCGTTATAAACAAAAGCTGTGATTTCGGTTTTGTTTCCGACTTTTGTGTTAACTTTATGTGAAGATTTAAGACGTAAAATATAAAAATATCTTCATCAAAATTTTCCTAATCATTTTGCGCATACATATGTGGAAAACAAAACAAAAGAAACGAAAACAAATTAGTTGAAAACACTGAGAGATACTCTCGCCATAACTGTTGAGAAACGAGTGAAATTATACAAAATACGCACACAAAGAAGTGAAAGCTCGACCTGTACTCAAACCGTTTAGATCTGCTTATCGAATTTTGCAACCCTTATTTACCATATTCATCCTAAAAATATACTACAATTTTTAAACATTAAGTCAATAATCAATACTGTTAAACTGTTCATCAAATTTTACAACCAATATTACCACAATCATCCTAAAAGTAAACTTTATTTTACGAATATATATCTTACCACATCGTGTTGCCAGAAAAATATTTTTCGGTAGTTTGTGTCTATGATGAAGCGTTGATCGTTCAACATCATTAACAATAGTATTTAAACACAAAATTAAAACAAACTCTACTTTCAAATAATAGACGAAGGAATCAAACTCAATAATCATGCCGTCTACACCATCAATCAAACGCATTCCCGGTCTCACAAATACAACAAAACATCTTGATACTCCCAAACTCTCTGATTACGGTTCGTCACCAAAATTATTGCAACTAATGGAACAGAAACTAATGAAACAATTTGAAAACGTAACTGCAATGATAAGAGATAGTGAAAGGAGAATTCTGCAACAAGTGACAGAGTTAAAGTCAGATTTTCTCTCTTTGAATAAAAGAGTAGAGGAAGTAGAGAAAGTTGTCAGTGATGTCAATACACTAAAAACTGAAATTATTGACTTGAAAAATAAGTTATTACAGCAAGAAAACTCCTTAGTGGCGTGTGATCTTAGAATAAATGGAGTACCTTTCTATGATAATGAAAACTTATTTGATCTAATTGGAAATCTTTGCAACTGTATACAAATACGTCCACCGGAAATTAAAACGATCTACAGAATACAAACCAAGAATAATGAAACTGCTCCAACAATAATTGTCAAATGTATAACTCCGTATGAAAGAAATTTCTTTCTCAAAAATATTACTGCACACCGCCGCAAAACTAAAGATTTACTCCGCTTAAACATGCTTGGGTTTAATTCTGGTAATCCATTCTACATAAATGAACAATTATCTCAGCATAATTTCAAAGTGTTTAGAGAAGCGAGAAGATACAAAAACGAGAAACGTCTGCACTCTGTATACACTATGAGAGGTGTCGTATATGTAAAATGCACAGAGAACGATGACCCAATACAACTTAATTCTATCGATAAACTAACAAAACTTTTTCGCAATCCAACAGAACAAAACTAAAATCATATTTATATTCGAAGTTATCATTATGTCCAATATAAATAATTATACAATACCTTTTATGTACTACTATTTCTACAAACTTCATAAACATATCAATAATACTAATAGTTCTGAAGAACATTCTTATTGTAAATCAATATTTAAAAATTTTTTGAGTGTTGCTGATGGCTTATTATTTAACAGAAACTATTTAAAATATGTCATTAAATAACAATAATGTTTACAGAGGCGCATTAGCAGATATGGTTAAAGTCCTTGTAAAACAACGTGTTGGCCTTCATGTTTGCCACATAAACGCACAAAGTCTAAAGAACAAAATTGACGAATTTAGATGGACCTTTGAACATTCGCAGGTTGATGTCATATGTTTATCTGAGACCTGGTTTAATACTTCTATAACTAATGCTTTTGTATCTGTAAAAGGATATAAACTATATAGAGCTGATAGGAAATCACACGGAGGTGGTGTAGCAATTTACGTAAAAGACGGCATTAACGCAAAAGTAATTTCATGCACTGGTGAAACTGATCAGATTGAACACATTTTCTTGGATATCAGCACAAAAGAATGCAATATATTTATGGGAACAGTTTATAGACCAAATTCTATGATAAAAACCGACACTTTCATGAACAAATTGGAATCCGCTGCTCTTTCGTATAACGATATTATATTAGTTGGTGATTTTAATGCTAATATACTGTACGACATGAGTCTTGTTGACAACATGAACTCTATTGGCCTTTCACCAACAAATTATCAGTTACCCACACACTTTACATCTACATCAAGCACGTTACTGGATTTATTCTTTGTAAACGATCAAACCAAAATTCTTTTATACGATCAACTTTCTGCTCCTTGTTTTTCGAAACACGACCTGATTTTTATCACCTACAACGTTCAAGTGAACTCACCTAAATCACAATATACATATCGGGATTTCAAAAACATAAACTACGAAAAATTGGAGAATGAGATTTTCAAGATTGAATGGGATTATATATATACTATGGCCTCAGTAGATGATCAAGCATTTTTCCTAGAGAATAATATTGAGAAACTATATGAAAGTACTGTGAAGCTAAAAACCAAAACTATTAAAAACTGCAATAGCCCGTGGTTTTCAGATCGTATAAAACAGTTGATTATAGATCGAGATCTTGCTTATCAACGATGGAAACGTTTTAAACTGGATGACATGAAAGAACATTTTCGTAGTAAACGAAAAAAAGTGAATGAAGAAATAAAGAAAGCAAAGACCGCTTATTATCAGAATCGTTTCTACAATGCAGTCAGTGCAAAAAAAACTTGGCGTACAATACGAGAAATTGGTATTGGGAGGTCAGAAAACACAATTCAAGGGAACGTGGATGTAAATGAAATTAACAGTAATTTTGTCAATATACCCATGATACAATCCATCCCAAGCCATTACAATTTCCTTTATGACCAGAATATGGATTCTTTTAATAAACTTGAATTTATCCAAATTACAGAGTTGGACTTTCTCGCAACCTGTTCCAAGATAACATCAAACTCTGTTGGGTATGACAACATGCATCCAAGGTTCTTAAAAATTATTTTACCTGTTGTATTACCTTTCATTGTTTATTTCTTTAATTGCATCATTAAAAACAGTAGTTACCCCAATAGCTGGAAACATTCAAAAATAATTCCTATACCAAAACCCAATGGAGAACTACGACCTATAGCAATTCTATCTTTCTTATCAAAGGTTTTCGAAAAATTACTGCATCGCCAGATAAGTTCTTTTATAAATAAACACAAATTACTGACATCAGGACAATCCGGATTTCGAGCTCAACGTAGCTGTACTACAGCGCTATTAAATGTCAGCGAAGATATTCGTTCTGAGATTGAAAATAATAAAATTAATATTCTGGTTTTACTAGATCATTCAAAGGCGTTCGATACTGTAGATCATGACATTTTGATAACAAAACTTAAGTACATGTTTCGCTTCTCGAAATCGGCAATTAAACTAGTCCAATCTTATTTGTCCAACAGATATCAATCAGCTTTTGTAATGAATACCCGATCAGATCCACTTTTAGTTACTCGGGGTGTACCTCAAGGGTCCATACTGGGACCCCTTCTATTCACCTTGTATGCAAATGATTTGCCAAATCAATTACAATTTTGCAAAATGCATCTGTATGCCGATGATGCTCAAATGTACTTAGCAGGCGATATAAACAAGTTACAGGAAACTGTTAGAAACATAAATTTGGATTTGCAAAGAGTCCATAAATGGGCATGCGCAAATGGCTTAAGCTTAAATCCATCGAAGTCAAAGTGCATTTTAATAAAGAAAAAATCACTGAAAATCAGTTTGAATGTTGATATAATTCTAAACAACGAAAGAATCGAAATTGTTGAAAATGCCAAAAACCTCGGTATATGTTTCAATTCGTCACTTACATGGTCCACTCATATTGGAAATATAATTGGATCAGCTTACAACAAACTGCGCGTTCTTTGGAATACACAATATTATACACCACAAAAAACTCGAACCTTGATTGTGAAGTCTTATATAATGCCTACCATACTGTATGGATGCGAGCTTTTTTCAAACACTGACGCAAACAGCAAGCAAAAACTCAATCTTCTATTTAATAACATAACAAGGTATGTCTATGGCTTGAGGAAATATGATCACATATCTACTTTCAAAACTAAAATATATGGTGTATCCTTTGAAACTCTTTTAAAAAGTAAAGCCTTGTGTTGCTTGCACAAGATTATACATCACAATGAACCAGATTACCTATACGAAAGATTGATTTTCTGTAGGTCAAACAGAGGGAAGAAGCTGGTACCTTTTCGACACCAAAGTTTAACATCAGAGTGGCAGTTCTTTATTCACGCTGTGCGTCTCTGGAATGCCCTACCATCAACACTACAAACCATCAGCAACACCTATCAATTCAAAACAAAAATATATAACTACTTTTTAAATACTTAGAATTTCATGGTTACGTTTAATTTGTTTGTGATTATATAAATTGTATTAGTTTTACATATTACATACCTAATTTTGCTGAACCATATAACTTAATCAATATATATTCCTATGCTATAATTATAAGATTTATATCTTGTTGTATAGGAAATTCGCATAAATAAAATAAATAAAAAAAAAAAAATATAAACCGATCCCCAGATTTGGCTTGCGGAGCCTCAAAGAGAAGCAAATTTCAACCGATCCGGCTGAAATTTGGTACATGGTGTTCGTATATGGTCTCTAAAAACCATGCTAAAATTGGTCCACATCTGTTCACAATTATATATAGCCCCCACATAAACCATTCTCCAGATTTGACCTCCGGAGCTTCTTGGAGGAGCAACATTCATCCGATCCGATCAAATTTGGAACGTGGTGTTAGTATATGGCCGCTAACAACCATACCAAAATTGGTCCATATCGGTCTATAGTTATATATAGCCGATCTCCAATCACACAAAAATTGATCCATATCGGTTCATAATCATGGTTGCCACTCGAGCCAAAAATAATCTACCAAAACTTTATTTTTATACAAAAATTTTGTCAAAATTTCATTTCTATAGAAAATTTTTTCAAAACTTTATTTCTTTTGATCTCAGCTTAAAGCCATGCATTGACTAAACTACAAGTGTAGCTTAACCAACAGAGGAAAAGTATGCTTGTCAAATTTATTTGGGCAAAGCCCTATAGACTGCAAGATGGTTGGATGTACAGCTGTTTCGGAATTACCACATTCCTCATCAGCATCCTCTACTTGCAGGAAAACTATCAACCAATTATCAGAATAAATTCGGGTAACTCACTCAACCCAAAGTGAACTACACTTGAACCTCTGTTGGTTAAGCTACACTTGTAGTTTAGTCAATGCATGGCTTTAAGCTGAGATCAAAAAAACAACAATAACGATTGAAGAGAAGCCAACAATAACAAACAAAACGAATAAAAACTTTATTTCTATAGAAAATTTTGTTAAAATTGTATTTCTATAGAACATTTTGTTAAAATTTCATTTCTATAGAAAATATTGTCAAAACTTTATTTCTATAGAAAATTTTGTCAAAATTTTATTTCTATAGAAAATTTTGTGAAAATTAGTAATACGATTGTGGATGGCAGTGTTTAGAAGAAGTTTCTACGCAATCCATGGTGGAGGGTACATAAGCTTCGGCCTGGGCGAACTTAAGGCCGTATATACTAGTTTAGTTTATTGTATACCACGTACGGACTAACTTACAATACAGAAGACGGTGTTAGGAAGTTTTAAGATACCTTGCCATCGGCAAGTGTTACCGCAACCAAAGTAATTCGATTGTGGATGGCAGTCTTTGGTAGAAGTTTCTACGCAATTCATGGTGGAGGGTACATAAGCTTCGGCCTGGCCGAACATACGGCCGTATATACTTGTTCATATATTCCCAGCAAAAATTTTTCTAAATGCAGAATTTGTTCCAAATGTACAACTTTAAATGGACTTCCAAAAAAAGTCCTCCCAAAGATGTTCTCTATTTTATTTACACAGGAATTTTTTTTTTTGAAATTTTTTAATTAGTTTTTTCTCTATTTTTCATATTTTTAATGGGTAATTTTAATTATTTTATCAGATTTTTATTTATTTTAGTGCGATGTTTGGCTCACTGTATATAAATATAAATGCAATTAAACCAAGTTTATTTCATCTCTTTTCTCGATTGTTGTTTTTTTTTCCGACCTTTTCTAGAGATTTTCTATTTGAAATATCTACACAGAAAAAAAAAAACGTAGTTAAACTAACGCTAAATTTAACATATTTTTATTGGAAAAAAAATATTTGCTAGTAGTTAAATTTTATTTTTTGTTTCGAAAATTTCCACAGCTTAAAGAAATCTTAATTTTTTTACATATGTCTCAAACATTTTATGAACTAAACATGGGTATAAAGTTCAATATTCGTGCATATAAGTTCATTATGAGCTAAAGAATAATAAACTTTTCTTACAATTTCCAAAAATAGTAAGAATGAACTACTGTATGGTTAAAGTGGTCGTGATTTGGAGCCAATGATTTTCTTCTTTACTTTTAGTTAATTTTTTCTTCTATGAAAGGATGGTATTTCGCGAACTGCAGTTGAAAAGTACACCAGGGCATTCAATTTTCCTGCAGGAAGACGAAAAAGATTGTTTTTCATATGTTTGGGTGTAAAAATTATATATTTGGAACTCAAATTTTTAACACAATATTTTTAAGCGCAAGCATATAATGTTCATAAACTAGCATAACATGTTTGGGACATATATGTTAATATGTTAGAACATATTATGTTTGGGACATAAAATGTTTGTAAGTATAATATGCTTAGATGCAAACATATAATAATTTAGAAATAGCCTATAAATATATATGTGTTTAGAAAGAAAGACCTAGAGAGTATGCTGCACGTAAAATAATGGAAGTAACCAATTGACGCCTTAAAAATATATCCACAAAAAGAAAATTTCATTAAAATTTTTTTCTACAAGTGTTTGCCCTAAGGTGAAACATAATATGATTGAACAATACAAACAATATTTTGTTTGGACCAATCCTGAAAATATATATGCTTGAAAATGTGTGTGTTTGGGGTATATGTTACAGAATCAATTTTTTTTGAGCGATTTTATGTTTTTTTTTTTTTGCCTTGCATATAAGTCCATAAACTTTTCAATGAAGTAGTTTTGTTTTTACAGTTAAGTGACTTAAAAATTGGTATGTTTACATAAAATAAAATTTTGTTTTACTACTTCCATCTCAACTTTAATAAATTGTTCAAAATTAATTAAATTCACTATACATTATTTGACTTTTTGTATCTTTACTTAAAGCGTTCACAAATAGGGCTGGGCCCCCACACTAGTCCAAACACACCATTTGCGCCTTTTCGTATGACGTGGAATGAAGAGCAGCATAGTTTTCTTTTTTTTTATTTTGACAATTCATTGTGCTTTTTTATACCCTCCACCATAGGATGGGGGGTATATTAACTTTGTCATTCCGTTTGTAACACATCGAAATATTGCTCTAAGACCCCATAAAGTATATATATTCTGGGTCGTGGTGAAATTCTGAGTCGATCTGAGCATGTCCGTACGTCCGTCCGTCCGTCCGTCTGTTGAAATCACGCTAACTTTCGAACGAAACAAGCTATCGACTTGAAACTTGGCACAAGTAGTTGTTATTGATGTAGGTCAGATGGTATTGCAAATGGGCCATATCGGTGTACTTTTACGTATGCCCCCATATAAACGTACCCCCAAATTTGGCTTGCGAGGCCTATAAGAGAAGCAAATTTCATCCGATCCGTCTGAAATTTAGTACATAATGTGAGTATATGGTTTCTAACAACCATGCAAAAATTGGTCCACATCGGTCCATAATTATATATAGCCCCAATATAAACCGATCCACCGATTTGGCTTGCGAGTCCTCTAAGAGAAACAAATTTCATCCGATCCGGCTGAAATTTGGTACATGGTGTTAGTATATGGTCTCTAACAACCATGCAAAAATTGGTCCACATCGGTCCGTAATTATATATAGCCCCCATATAAACCGATCCCCCGATTTGGCTTGCGAGGCCTCTAAGAGAAGCAAATTTCATCCGATTCGGCTGATATTTGGTACATGGTGTTAGTATATGGTCTGTAACAACCATGCAAAAACTGGTCCACATCGGTCCATAATTATATATAGCCCCCATATAAACCGATCACCAGATTTGACCTCCGGACCCTCTTGGAAGACCAAACTTCATCTGATTCAGTTGAAATTTGGTACGTGGTGTTAATATATGGCCTCAAACTCCCATGCAAAAATTGGTTGATATCGGTCCATAATTATATATAGGCCCCATATAAACCGATCCCCAGATTTGACCTCCAGAGCCACTTGGAAGAGCAAAATTCTTCCCATTCGGTTGAAATTTGGTACGTGATGTTAGTATATGGTATCCAACAATCATGCAGGAATTGGTTCCTATCAGTCCATAATTATATATAGCTCCCATATAAACCGATCCCCAGATTTGACCTCCGGTGCCTTTTTGGAGAAGCAAAATTCATCCGATCTGCTTGAAATTTGGTACGTGGTGGATGTATATGATATTTAACAAACATGCCAAAAGTGGTCCATATCAGTCCATAATCATACATAGCCTCATATAAACCGATCCCGAGATTTGGTTTTGGAGCCTCTTGGAGGAGCAAATTTCATCCGAGTGAGTTGAAATTTGGTACATTGTGCTAGTATATGGTCGTTAACAACCATGTCTAACTAGGTCCATATCGGTCTATAGTTATATATGGCCCTCAGATAAATCGATCCCCAATCACACAAAAATTGGTCCATATCAAGTTCATAATTGTATATAGCTTCCATATAAGCGACCCCCATATTTCAATTCTGGCTCTCTACGTACCGTGCAAAAAGTCCATATCGATTCCAAATTATTTGTAGACTTAACTAAAAAAAAATTTTTGTCTAATATATACCACGTATGGACTAACTCACAATTTAGAAAACGATGCTAAGAAGTTTTAAGATACCACAACCCAAGTAATTCGATTGTGGATGTTAGTCTTTCATAGAAGTTTCTACGCAATCCATGGTGGAGGGTACATAAGATTCGGCCTGGCCGAACTTACGGCCGTATATACTTGTTTTCTCTAATAATGTATAAATTTGATATTTATTTCGAAAAATCCCCAAATTTAAGGAAATATCCCATCAAGTCCCCAACTCAGTAATTTCGTCCGCATTTACAAAAAAACTACCCCCAAATTGGGGGAAATCACCAATACTGGCAACACTGCTTTCAACACCTTTTGTTAAAGACGATTTTTCTTGAAACATAGCATAATTTCTACTTGAAGTCGAGCCTGAATATGGAAATTGAAGTTTTCGTTAACACCTTTTAAATGACTTTGGTAGCACATGAAGAAAAAAGCTGAAAAAACTAATAAATTAAAATTTGTTGCCTATAATCAAGTACGCAAACCTCAAAGTTAAAAGAGAATTGTGTCTTAAATGAGTCCTTACTTCTATTCTCCGCTTCTTTGGCTTGGAATCAATACCGAAATCCTTAGAGTAACGACAAAATCTTTGGAACCGGGCATGTTGTTTTTTTTCAGTGTAAATGAGGGTTTAAAACTCGGTGCCAATCGGTTTTTATTCTTCGGTTTTGGAATAAAAAAAGGGAATTTTCTACAAAAACAAGTACATAACATACGGCCGTAAGTTCGGCCAGGCCGAAGCTTATGTACCCTCCACCATGGATTGCGTAGAAACTTCTTCTAAACACTGCCATCCACAATCGAAATACTTGGGTTGCGGTAACGCTTGCCGATGGCAAGGTATGTAACTTAAACCCTCATAACACCGTCTTCTAACTTATCAGCAAGTCCATACGTGGTATATATTAAATTAAACAAGTATATACGGCCGTAAGTTCGGCCAGGCCGAATCTTATGTACCCTCCACCATGGATTGCGTAGGAACTTCTACTAAAGGCTGTCATCCACAATCGAATTACTTGGGTTGCGATAACACTTGCCGATGGCAAGGTATCGTAAAACTTTTTAACACTGTCTTCTAAATTGTAAGTTAGCCCATACGGGGTATATATTAAACAAAACAAGTATATACGGCCGCAAGTTCGGCCAGGCCGAATCTTATGTACCCACCACCATGGATTGCGTAGAAACTTCTACGAAAGACTGTCATCCACAATCGAATTACTTGGGTTGTGGTATCTTAAAACTTCTTATTCCAGCATGGTTGTTGGATACCATATACTAACATCACGTACCAAATTTCAACCGAATGGGAAGTATTTTGCTCTTCCAAGGGGCTCTGGAGGTCAAATCTGGGGATCGGTTTATATGGGGCCTATATATAATTATGGACCGATATCGACCAATTTTTGCATGGGAGTTTGAGGCCATATATTAACACCACGTACCAAATTTCAACTGAATCAGATGAATTTTGGTCTTCCAAGAGGTTCCGGAGGTCAAATCTGGTGATCGGTTTATATGGGGGCTATATATAATTATGAGCCGATGTGGACCAATTTTTGCATGGTTGTTAGAGACCATATACTAACATCACGTACCAAATTTCAGCCATATCGGATGAAATTTGCTTCTCTTAGAGGCCTCGCAAGCCAAATCGGGGGATCGGTTTATATGGGGGCTATATATAATTATGGACCGATGTGGACCAATTTTTGCATGGTTGTTCGAGACCATATACTAACACCATGTACCAAATTTCAGCCGGATCGGATGAAATTTGCTTCTCTTAGAGGCCTCGCAAGCCAAATCGGGGGATCGGTTTATATGGGGGCTATATATAATTATGGACCGATGTGGACCAATTTTTGCATGGTTGTTAGAGACCATATACTGACACCATGTACCAAATTTCAGCCGGATCGGATGAAATTTGCTTCTCTTAGGGGCCTCGCAAGCCAAATCGGGGGATCGGTTTATATGGGGGCTATATATAATTATGGACCGATGTGGACCAATTTTTGCATGGTTGTTAGAGACCATATACTAACACCATGTACCACATTTCAGCCGGATCGGATGAAATTTGCTTCTCTTAGGGGCCTCGCAAGCCAAATCGGGGGATCGGTTTATATGGGGGCTATATATAATTATGGACCGATGTGGACCAATTTTTGCATGGTTGTTAGAGACCATATACTAACACCATGTACCAAATTTCAGCCGGATCGGATGAAATTTGCTTCTCTTAGAGGCCTCGCAAGCCAAATTTTGGGGTCCGTTTATATGGGGGCTATACGTAAAAGTGGACCGATATGGCCCATTTGCAATACCATCCGACCTACATCAATAACAACTACTTGTGCCAAGTTTCAAGTCGATAGCTTGTTTCGTTCGGAAGTTAGCGTGATTTCAACAGACGGACGGACGGACGGACGGACGGACGGACGGACGGACGGACGGACGGACGGACGGACATGCTCAGATCGACTCAGAATTTCACCACGACCCAGAATATATATACTTTATGGGGTCTTAGAGCAATATTTCGATGTGTTACAAACGGAATGACAAAGTTAATATACCCCCCATCCTATGGTGGTGGGTATAAAAAGGCCGATTAAATACGTATATAATCTAGTTTGACAAAATTTTCTATAGAAATAAAATTTTGACAAAATTTTCTATAGAAATGAAACCTTGACAAAATTTTCTATAGAAATAAAATTTTGACAAAATTTTCTATAGAAATAAAAATTTGACAAAATTTTCTATAGAAATAAAAACTTGACAAAATTTTCTATAGAAATAAAATGTTGACAAAATTTTCTATGGAAGTAAAATGTTGACAAAATTTTCTATAGCAATACAATTTTGACAAAAATTTCTATAGAAATAAAATGTTGACAAAATATTGTATAGAAATAAAATTTTGACAAAATTTTGTATAGAAATAAAATGTTGACAAAATTTTCTACAGAAATAAATTTTTTACAAAATTTTCTATAGAAATAAAATTTTGACAAACATTTCTATAGAAATAAACTTTTGACAAAACTTTCTATAGAAATGAAATTTTATCAAAACTTTCCATAGTAATAAAATTTTACAAAATTTTCTATGGAAATAAAGTTTTGGTAGATTATTTTTGGCGATATGGACCGATTTTTGTGTAATAAGTCATCGGCTATATATAATTAAAGACCGATATGGAACAATTTTTACATGGCTGTTAGAGGCCATATATTGACAAAATGTACCAAATTTCAACCGTATCGGATGACTTTTGCTCCTCCAAGAGGTTCCGGACGTCAAATCTGGGGACGGTTTATATGGGAACTATATATAATTATGGACCGATATGGACCAATTTTTGCATGGTTGTTAGAGACCATATACTAACACCATGTTCCAAATTTCAACTGGATCGGATGAATTTTGCACTTCCAAGAGGCTCCGGAGTTCAAATCTGGGGATCGGTTTATATGGGGGCTATATATAATTATGGACCGATATGGACCAATTTTTGCATGGTTATGAGAGGCCGTAAACTAACATCAGGTACCAAATTTCAACCGGATCGGATGAATTTTGCCCCTCCAAGAGGCTCCGGAGGTCAAATCTGGGGATCGGTTTATATGGGGGCTATATATAATTATGGACCGATATGGACCAATTTTTGCATGGTTGTTAAAAACCGTATACTAAGACCACGTACTAAATTTCAACCGGATCGGATGAATTTTGCTCCTCCAAGAGGCTCCGGTGGTCAAATCTGGGGATCGGTTTATATGGGAGCTATATATAATTATGGACCGATATGGACCAATTTTTGCATGGTTGTTAGAGGCCGTATACTAACATCAGGTACCAAATTTCAACCGGATCGGATGAATTTTGCCCCTCCAAAAGTCTCCGGAGGTCAAATCTGGGGATCGGTTTATATGGGGGCTATATATAATTATGGACCGATATGGACCAATTTTTGCGTGGTTGTTAGAGACCGTATACTAAGACCACGTACCAAATTACAACCGGATCGGATGAATTTTGCTGCTCCGGGAGGCTCCCCAAGCCAAATTTGGGGATCGGTTTATATGGGGGCTATACGTAAACGTGGTCCGATATGGCCCATTTTCAATACCATCCGACCTACATCAATAACAACTACTTGTGCCAAGTTTCAAGTCGATAGCTTGTTTCGTTCGGAAGTTAGCGTGATTTCCACAGACGGACGGACAGCCGGACAGACGGACAGACGGACGGACGGACGGACATGCTTAGATCGACTCAGAATTTCACCACGACCCAGAATATATATACTTTATGGGGTCTTAGAGCAATATTTCGATGTGTTACAAACGGAATGACAAAGTTAATATACCCCCATCCTATGGTGGAGGGTATAAAAAGGCCGATTAAATACGTATATAATTCAGTTTGACAAAATTTTCTATAGAAATAAAATTTTGACAAAATTTTCTATAGAAATAAAAACTTGACAAAATTTTCTATAGAAATAAAATGTTGACAAAATTTTCTATGGAAGTAAAATGTTGACAAAATTTTCTATAGCAACAAAATTTTGACAAAATTTTCTATAGAAATAAAATGTTGACAAAATTTTCTATAGAAACAAAATGTTGACAAAATATTCTATAGAAATAAAATGTTGACAAAATTTTCTACAGAAATAAATTTTTTACAAAATTTTCTATAGAAATAAAATTTTGACAAAATTTTCTATGGAAATAAAATGTTGGCAAACATTGCTATAGAAATAAACTTTTTACAAAACTTTCTATAGAAATGAAATTTTGACAAAACTTTCTATAGTAATAAAATTTGACAATTTTTACATGGCTGTTAGAGGCCATATACTAACGAAATGTACCAAATTTCAACCGCATCGGATGACTTTTGCTCCTCCAAGAGGCTCCGGAGGTCAAATCTGGGGATCGGTTTATATGGGAGCTATATACAATTATGGACCGATATGGACCAATTTTTGCATGCTTGTTAGAGACCGTATACTAACATCAGGTACCCAATTTCAAACGGATCGGATGACTTTTGCTCCTCCAAGAGGCTCCGGGGTCAAATCTGGGGATCGGTTTATATGGGAGCTATATATAATTATGGACCGATATGGACCAATTTTTGCATGGTTGTTAGAGACCATATACTAACACCACGTACTAAATGTCAATTGGATCGGATGAATTTTGCTCATCCAAGAGGCTCCAGAGTTCAAATCTGGGGATCGGTTTATATGGGAGCTATATATAATTATGGACCGATATGGACCAATTTTTGCATGCTTGTTAGAGACGGTATACTAACATCAGGTACCCAATTTCAAACGGATCGGATGAATTTTGCCCCTCCAAGAGGCTCCGGAGGTCAAATCTGGGGATCGGTTTATATGGGAGCTATATATAATTATGGACCGATATGGACCAGTTTTTGCATGGTTGTTAGAGACCATATACTAACACCACGTACCAAATTTCAATCGGGTAGGATGAAGTTTGCTCCTCCAAGAGGCTCCGGAGGTCAAATCTGGGGATCGGTTTATATGGGAGCTATATATATTTATGGACCGATATGGACCAATTTTTGCATGGTTGTTAGAGACCGTATACTAACATCAGGTACCAAATTTCAACCGGATCGGATGAATTTTGCCCCTCCAAGAGGCTCCGGAGGTCAAATCTGGGGATCGGTTTATATGGGGGCTATATATAATTATGGACCGATATGGACCAATTTTTGCATGGTTGTTAGAGACCGTATAATTAGACCACGTACCAAATTTCAACCGGATCGGATGAATTTTGCTGCTCCGGAAGGCTCCGCAAGCCAAATTTGGGGATCGGTTTATATGGGGGCTATACGTAAACGTGGGCCGATATGGCCCATTTTCAATACCATCCGACCTACAACAATAACAACTACTTGTGCCAAGTTTCAAGTCGATAGCTAGTTTCGTTCGGAAGTTAGTGTGATTTCCACAGACGGACGGACAGCCGGACAGACGGACAGACGGACGGACGGACGGACATGCTTAGATCGACTCAGAATTTCACCACGACCCAGAATATGTATACTTTGTGGGGTCTTAGAGCAATATTTCGATGTGTTACAAACGGAATGACAAAGTTAATATACCCCCATCCTATGGTGGAGGGTATAAAAAGACCGATGAAATACGTATGTAATTCAGTTTGACAAAATTTTCTATAGAAATAAAATTTTGACAAAAATTTCTATAGAAATTAAATTTTGAAAAAATTTTCTGTAGAAAATAAAATTTTGACAAAATTTTCTATAGAAATAAAATTTTGACAATTTTTTTTATAGAAATAAAGTTTTGACAAAATTTTCTATAGAAATGAAATTTTAACAAAATTTTCTATAAAAATAAAATTTTAACAAAATTTTCTATAGAAATAAAATTTGGACAAAATTTTCTATAGAAATAACATTTTGGTAGATTATTTTTGGCTCGAGTGGCATCCATGATTATGAACCGATATGGACCAATTTTTGTGTGATTGGGGATCGGCTATATATAAATATAGACCGATATGGACCAATTCTGGCGCGGTTGTTAGAGACCATATACTAACACCACGTTCCAAAATTGAACCGGATCGGATGAATTTTGCTCCTCCAAGAGGCTTCGGAGGTCAAATCTGGAGAATGGTTTATATGGAGGATATATTTAATTATGGACCGATGTGGACCAATTTTTGCATGGTTGTTAGAGACCATAACCAAAACCATGCACCAAATTTCAGCCGGATCGGATTTCGTTTATCTCAAACACTGTTCTTTTCTGACTTTAGGTCTTCAATAAGACACATTTTAAAGTTCATAGTAAAAATTTAATATAGTAGAATGTAATGTTGAACATTTTTTCGGAATCTTCCGACCATATCTGGAATATATGTAAAAAAAAACTTTGGTCGAAGCAGGGAGCAACCACTGCTCCACGGTGCCAAACTAAATGTATTTTTCTGTTAAATAAACTTTGTTTAATCGGCTCGTGGGCGCCGCAAGCTATGCTATATAAATATATAACTTATATGGGTAATTGTCTATTGATGACAATAACGGCTACATAGCTCAGTGGATAGTGTGTTGGCTTACAAATTGCATGGTCCGCGGTTCGATTCTCCGTCCAGGCGAAAGGTAAAAAAAAACAAGTATATACGGCCGCAAGTTCGGCCAGGCCGAATCTTATGTACCCACCACCATGGATTGCGTAGAAACTTCTACGAAAGACTGTCATCCACAATCGAATTACTTGGGTTGTGGTATCTTAAAACTTCTTATTCCAGCATGGTTGTTGGATACCATATACTAACATCACGTACCAAATTTCAACCGAATGGGAAGTATTTTGCTCTTCCAAGGGGCTCTGGAGGTCAAATCTGGGGATCGGTTTATATGGGGCCTATATATAATTATGGACCGATATCGACCAATTTTTGCATGGGAGTTTGAGGCCATATATTAACACCACGTACCAAATTTCAACTGAATCAGATGAATTTTGGTCTTCCAAGAGGTTCCGGAGGTCAAATCTGGTGATCGGTTTATATGGGGGCTATATATAATTATGAGCCGATGTGGACCAATTTTTGCATGGTTGTTAGAGACCATATACTAACATCACGTACCAAATTTCAGCCATATCGGATGAAATTTGCTTCTCTTAGAGGCCTCGCAAGCCAAATCGGGGGATCGGTTTATATGGGGGCTATATATAATTATGGACCGATGTGGACCAATTTTTGCATGGTTGTTCGAGACCATATACTAACACCATGTACCAAATTTCAGCCGGATCGGATGAAATTTGCTTCTCTTAGAGGCCTCGCAAGCCAAATCGGGGGATCGGTTTATATGGGGGCTATATATAATTATGGACCGATGTGGACCAATTTTTGCATGGTTGTTAGAGACCATATACTGACACCATGTACCAAATTTCAGCCGGATCGGATGAAATTTGCTTCTCTTAGGGGCCTCGCAAGCCAAATCGGGGGATCGGTTTATATGGGGGCTATATATAATTATGGACCGATGTGGACCAATTTTTGCATGGTTGTTAGAGACCATATACTAACACCATGTACCACATTTCAGCCGGATCGGATGAAATTTGCTTCTCTTAGGGGCCTCGCAAGCCAAATCGGGGGATCGGTTTATATGGGGGCTATATATAATTATGGACCGATGTGGACCAATTTTTGCATGGTTGTTAGAGACCATATACTAACACCATGTACCAAATTTCAGCCGGATCGGATGAAATTTGCTTCTCTTAGAGGCCTCGCAAGCCAAATTTTGGGGTCCGTTTATATGGGGGCTATACGTAAAAGTGGACCGATATGGCCCATTTGCAATACCATCCGACCAACATCAATAACAACTACTTGTGCCAAGTTTCAAGTCGATAGCTTGTTTCGTTCGGAAGTTAGCGTGATTTCAACAGACGGACGGACGGACGGACGGACGGACGGACGGACGGACGGACGGACATGCTCAGATCGACTCAGAATTTCACCACGACCCAGAATATATATACTTTATGGGGTCTTAGAGCAATATTTCGATGTGTTACAAACGGAATGACAAAGTTAATATACCCCCCATCCTATGGTGGTGGGTATAAAAATTATAAATTCGTATAATTTCTTCTACATTGTTTGTATTACAGAAAAAGGTGCTAAGAACTAAAAAACTTCGTGGAAGTGAGAAAGATGTGAGGGAAAATGCAATTAGTCAGAAAATTTTTTTTTGAGTTAGTCTTTATGAAATTGTTATTACATCCTGGAGAAGAATAAACGTTTATCACAAAAAGTATATACTTTTCTTCCAAATACACTTCGTTTCAACGAAAAGCAAATGAGAAACGAACTTTGTTTGTCTAAAATTTCGTTTGGGAGGAAAGAATTATTTTTTTGCGTGTATGGACCGATGTAGACCAATTTTTGCGTGGTTGTTACAGACCATATAATAACACCACGTTTCACATTTGAACCGGATCGGATAAAATATGCTTCTCTTAGAGGCTCCGTAAGCCAAATCTGAGGGTCCGTTTATATGGGGGCTATACGTAAAAGTGGACCGATATGGCCCATTTGCAATACCATATGACCTACATCAATAACAACTATTTACACGCACAGAAAAAACATGTTTGGACATGGTTGCCGCATCCATTTAATGCTTATTTAGAGTATGTAATTGTCGCGAAAACCATGTATTTTGTCTTTGTACAAATAATTTTCGAGCGGAGAAAAATATATGTTGGCAATAAGCATTTAAATGGTTCTCAAATGCCGCAAACATGTTCTATTATTTAAATGATAGAATTTGAGACCATTATATGGTCAGGAAAATCATGTATCTGACCATTCAATTTTTTTACTTTTTTGCAGAGAAAAAAATATTTTTATAGTTTACGTATAGACATGTCTACAACCATTACATGGCCATAAAGACCATGTACATTGTTTTCGTGACCATTTAATTTTCTAATTTTTTTGCAGCGACAAGAATTTTATAAAAACATTGAGCAGGTACACACGATTTTCATTTTGCGCGTCAGTCGTGTGTTGATTGTTTCTTGGAATGGACGGAGAATACGGAATTATTGTGTTTTGTGTTAATTTATTTATTCAGAAATGGCACGTGGTTTTATGTGAATACCAAAAAGGAAAGTGTAATTGAAAAAAATATACCTGGTTTTTGTTCTGCATTTTGATATATGGTATAATTTATTTTTATTTGCAGTTACATGATGTCTGCGTTTGTACATTTGATGGGCACGATGTAAATATGGAATGATTACTTATTGTTGAAATTGAACCAAACTAGAGTGTGTAAAAATATGTGAAGTTTGCTTGCACGACATTATAAATACAAATAAACAATGAATTAGATTATAAATAAATAAAAACAAATAAATAAAGTTGATTTTGTGTTTTCTTTTCTCAAGTGGCGTCCTTTTTTCGACGACGAAAAAAGTTTTTTCATAAAAATCAAAACATTTTAGGTTGTGACCATGTTCTTTTAACTAGAAGAAAAACATTTTTGACGAATAACATAACATTTTAGATCGTGACCATTGTCTTTTAATGGAAACAAAATTCTTTTTATCAATATAATAACATTTTAGATGAGGACAATTGTATTTTTCTTAGAACCATGTTCACTGAGCCAACATGGTTGCAGGTTAAAATGTTACATGGTCGCCGCAAAAATAGCTGCTATCATATTATTTTGCTCTTCGAATATGATTGTGGCAATCATGTTTCTTCTCTGCGTGTACTTGTGCCAAGTTTCAAGTCCATAGCTTGTCTCGTTCGGAAATTAGCGTGATTTCAACAGACGGACGGATGGACGGACATGATTAGATAGACTCAGAATTTCACCACGACCCAGAATGTATATACTTTTGATGTGTTACAAACGGAATGGTAAAGTTAATATATCCCCCCCCCCCCCCCATCATATGGTGGAGAGTATAAAAATCGGAGAAAAAGTTATTTGCACACTCTAAATGTGACCTGCTGCGTTTATAACTCGATCCTAATAGTTGTAAAGATTTTTTCAGAGGAGCCTTATATTAAAGCTGAAATTACGGGTTCAGCTACATCATAATAATCTAGTCTATTTATTTTGCTACACATGTTTAATTTTTGATTTGAAAGAATCTGGCTCTATTAAATGTGTCTTATGTATTTGTCCACAATGTAATAAGCAAATGACCCAGCTCTAAGTGGATTTCCCCAGTGGAATAATGTAAAAAAATTTCAATGAATTATGAATGGTGGGTGGGAGAAGGCGGACACAACCCTCTAGTATAAAATTGCCATTAACAATATGTGGATAGGGATAACATAAAAGAGCAAAAAGCTCAACAAGTGCCAAGCTTATGAACTTTACACCTTAAGTGTGGCTGGTGGTATGGTGTACTGGTATAATAATATGAGCCGGATAGTGGTTTCAAGCTCACTTCTTTATTAAAATGTCACACGCGACACAAATGTCAACTCACACAAACACGCACTGGGGAACTTCAAATTGGTAAATGTTACTTTCCCGGCGGACACGTACAACAGTTAGGACATAAAGTGAATTATTTTCCAATTAAACCATTAACATGTTGATGACACATACCCTAATACAGATATGTATTTTTATGAACACTAAGTACGTATTAACATGAACGAAAATTATTCACAGTCAAAAGATCTCACGCTGATATAAATGGATGGACAATGTGATTATCCAAAATCACCTGAAATACAAAATAGCGTAACTGATTCTCGAAAGATTACTCATTAGGTTTTTTTGAAATAACAATTACATAATAGAGACGTATTTCATTGTTATACAGGTGGAAAATTTTCGAAAAAAATCTACACTTTAATGACTTTAGTATTGATTACGCAGCAAAAAAAAAATTGGAAGTTGTTCCACAAACACTTCTTTTTTTAAGCGCAACCTGGGTTACCCCACCAATTTTTCCACATTCGATGAAGTTCTTTTGGAATAGTCTTAAAAACTACACTATTTGGTCGTCTAAAATGAAATTTTAAATGTTGGACAATTAAATGTCGCAAAAACGAATAGAGAAAAAAAAAAATATAAACAAGTATATACGGCCGTAAGTTCGGCCAGGCCGAATCTTATGTACCCTCCACCATGGATTGCGTAGAAACTTCTACGAAAGACTGTCATCCACAATCGAATTGGGTTGCTGTATATTAAAACTTCTTAACATCGTTTTCTAAATTGTGAGTTAGTCCATACGTGTTATATATTAGACAAAAATGGTATGTATAGGTAAGTCTACAAATAAATACGAATCAATATGAATTTTGGACGGGATTGGTTCAGATGGGGGCTATATATAATTATGGACTGATATGGATCACTTTTGGCATGGTTGTTAAATATCATGTACTAACATCACGTACCAAATTTCAACCGAATCGGATAATATTTTCTTCTCTTGGAGGCTTCGCAAGCCAAATCGGGGGATCGGTTTATATGGGGTCTATATATAATTATTGACCGATGTGGACCAATTTTTGCATAGTTGGTAGAGACCATATACTAACACCATGTATCAAATTTCAGCCGGATCGGATGACATTATCTTCTCTTAGAGGCTTCGCAAGCCAAATCTGGGGATCGGTTTATATGGGGGCTATATGTAATTATGGACCGATGTGGACCAATTTTGCATGGTTGATAAAGACCATATACTAACACCATGTACCAAATTTCAGCCCGATCGGATGAAATTTGCATCTCTTATAGGCTCGGCAACCCAAATCGGGGGATCGGTTTATATGGGGGCTATATATAATTATTGACCGATGTGGACTAATTTTTGCATAGTTGTTAGAGATCATATACTAACACCTTGTACCAAATTTCAGCCGGATCGGATGAAATTTGCTCCTCTTAGAGGGCCTGCAAGACAAATTTGGGGGTCCGTTTATATGGGGGCTATACATAAAAGTGGAGCGATATGGCCCATTTTCAATACCATCCGACCTACATCAATAACAACTACTTGTGCCAAGTTTCAAGTCGATAGCTTGTTTCGTTCGGAAGTTAGCGTGATTTCAACAGACGGACGGACGGACATGCTCAGATCGACTCAGAATTTCACCACGACCCAGAATATATATACTTTATGAGGTCTTAGAGCAATATGTCGATGTGTTACAAACGGAATGACAAAGTTAATATACCCCCCATCCTATGGTGGAGGGTATAAAAATAAAATTAACATTAAAAAGTTTACCCCCGCGTGATATGAAACTGTGCTAGGTCTTTTGAGAAGTTTTTACAAATTACGATTTTTTATAAGTATTTTTATACCCTCCATCATAGGATGGGGGTATATTAACTTTGTCATTCCGTTTGTAACACATCGAAATATTGCTCTAAGACACCATAAAGTATATATATATTCTGGGTCGTGGTGAAATTCTGAGTCGATCTAAGCACGTCCGTCCGTCCGTCCGTCCGTCCGTCCGTCCGTCCTTCCGTCTGTTGAAATCACGCTAACTTCCGAACGAAACAAGCTATCGACTTGAAACTTGGCACAAGTAGTTGCTATCGATGTAGGTCGGATGGTATTGAAAATGGGCCATATCGGTCCACTTTTACGTATAGCCCCCATATAAAGGGACCCTCAGATTTGGCTTGTGGAGCCTCTAACAGAAGCATATTTCATCCGATCTGGCTGAAATTTGGTATATGGTGTTGGTATATGGTCTCTAACAACCATGCAAAAATTGGTCCACATCGGTCCATAATTATATATAGCCCCCATATAAACCGATCCCCAGATTTGGCTTGTGGAGCCTAAAAGAGAAGCAAATTTCATCCGATCCGGCTGAAATTTGGTACATGGTGTTGGTATATGGTCTCTAACAACCATGCAAAAATTGGTTCACATCGGTCCATAATTATATATAGCCCCCATATAAACTGATCCCCAGATTTGGCTTGAGGAGCCTCAAAGAGAAGAAAATTTCATCCGATCCGGCTGAAATTTGGTACATGATGTTGGTATATGGTCTCCAACAACCATGCAAAAATTGGTCCATATCGGTCCTTAATTATATATAGCCCCCATATAAACCGATCCCCAGATTTGGCTTGTGTAGCCTCTAAGAGAAGCGTATTTCATCCGATCTGGCTGAAATGTGGTATATGGTGTTGGTATATGGTCTCTAACAATCATGCAAAAATTGGTCCACATCGGTCCATAATTATATATGGCGCCCATATAAACCGATCCCCAGATTTGGGTTGCGGAGCCTCAAAGAGAAGCATATTTCATCCGATCCGCCTGAAATTTGGTACATGATATTGGTATATGGTCTCTAACAACCATGCAAAAATTGGTCCACATCGGATCATAATTATATATAGCCCCCATATAAACCGATCCCCAGATTTGGCTTGCGATGTCTCCAAGAGAAGCAAATTTCTTCCAATCCGGTTGTAATTTGGAACATGGTGTTAGTATATGATCTTTAACAACCGTGCCAGAATTGGTCCATATCGGTCCATAATTATATATGGCCCCCATATAAAACATTCTCCAGATTTGACCTCCGGAGCCTCTTGGAAGTGCAAAATTCATCCGATCCGGTTCAAATTAGGCACGTGGTGTTAGTATATGATCGCTATCAACCATACCAAAATTGGTCCAATCACACAAAAATTGGTCCGTATCGGTTCATAATCATGGTTGCCACTAGAGCCCAAAATAATCTACCAAAATTTTATTTCTATAGAAAATTTTGTCAAAATTTTATTTCTTTAGAAAATTTTGTCAAAATTTTATTTCTAGAGAAAATTTTGTCAAAATTTTATTTCTAGAGAAAATTTTGTTAAAATTTTATTCGGTTCATAATAAAATTTTCATCATTGTCAAAATTTTATTTCTATAGAAAATTTTGTCAAAATTTTATTTCTATAGAAAATTTTGTCAAAATTTTATTTCTATAGAAAATTTTGTCAAAATTTTATTTCTATAGAAAATTTTGTCAAAATTTTATTTCTATAGAAAATTTTGTTCAAATTTTATTCGGTTCATAATCATGGTTGCCACTCGAGCCAAAAATAATCTACCAAGATTTTATTTCTATAGAAAATTTTGTCAAAAGTTTATTTCTATAGAAAATTTTGTTAAAATTTTATTTCTGTAGAAATTTTTGTCAAAATTTTCTTTCTATAGAAAATTTTGTCAAAATTTTTATTTCTATAGAAAATTTTGTGAAAATGTTGTTTCTATAGAAAATTTTGTTAAAATTTTATTTCTGTAGAAAATTTCGTCAAAATTTTATGTCTACTTTGTCAAACTGACTTATATACGTATTGGATCGATCTTTTAGAAGATGGTGTTAGGAGGTTTTAAGATACCTTGCCATCGGCAAGCGTTACCGCAACTTAAGTAATTCGATTGTGTATGGCAGTGTTTAGATGAAGTTTCTACGCAATCCATGATGGAGGGTACATAAGCTTCGGCCTGGCCGAACTTACGGCCGTATATACTTGTCTTAATTCAGAAAATTCATATAAAATGAATAAAAAAATATGTTTTTAGAAAAATATTTGATGAAAAAATCACAGCTGGTACGTGCCTTTTTTTATACCCTAAACCACATGGTGGTCATGGTATAATAACTTTGATCTGTCAAAAAAAATGTGCCTACCGGAAATATTGATTTTATGTTAAGAGAATAAGCTTGAATGCGGAGATCAACATTGAAATAATTGCTTCTATTTACTCAATAACGTCCTCAAATTGATCAGGATTTTGCACGAGTTTAATTTAAAAGAAAAGAAAAATAAAAAGGATGCATACTTGAAAAAGTATATCCTATTAACGTTACAGCAATACAAGAATACCATCAGATTCTATATCTTTTACATAAACCTCTATTACCCTGAACAAAGCTGGAAAAGATAGGTAGCGCCCGCCGATAAGATATAGATTTTAGAAAGCATGCGACGACACTCTTTAGTAGTACTTTACGGTGGAGGGTATATAAACATCGGCCTGGCTCATCATTCGGCTCTTTATACTTGTTTTTATTGATTACTTTTATTGTCATTACATTGGCTTTTATGTTATTTTCCATTTGACAACATCGCTGATTTTTATGAAAATGTGTTACACAAGCAAAACATGATACACTGCTGGATGTTTTTCCAATAATAAACGCAGGAGTCTATGAAAATCCTAATGTTTTAATTCAATTAAAAATCTGGATATTACAATAACGAATATACTGGAAATTAAATTATTTCCAAATTGGGTAGATTCAATAAGCTCACGGAAATTCCTATCGTTCATTAGTTTTAAAATTTTAAATTTTATAATACAATAGTGAATTACTGTAACAAAGCGTTGCTAATTTTGTGCTCTTGAAAAAAATCACTTCCATTTCTGATAATATGTGATTTACAAAATATAATTGTCGGTTACCAGTCCACCAAATGCCACCAAGATAACAAAAAACGAAAAAATTTTAAAGTTAACACTTTATTTTAATGACTTTTTTTGCTTGAAATATAGCATAATTTCTAATTGTAGTCGTGTTGGAATTTAGGAATTTAACTTGTCGTTAACATGATTTTAAAGGACTCTGATGGCACATGAAGAAAAACGCTGAAAACCAACAAATTTGTTTCCTAACGCACAAAAATTTTTGTTTTGATTCAATCACGAAGTCAGTTGATCCAATAAATTTTTTACTTGAAATGTCATCAATCGCAGAAATGATAGTATCATTTAAAAAATCAATTGAAGGTCAATTAAAAAATTAATTGATACTATTAATTTGTGTAATTGATTTTTGTTTCAAGTAAAAAATTTGTTGAATCGATTAAATTTGTAATTGAATGTTTTTTAAAACTCAATTAAAATTTTAATTGGAAAATTTTTCGTGAAAATTTTTTTTCTGTGTAGAATTAAGTATGCAAAATCCCAATTAAAAAGAGATTTGTGTCTTAAGTTTGTCAACTTCTTCGGCACGGAATCAATACCAATAAACACAAAATCTTTGCATTTTTTTTGAGTGTACTAATGAAGCCCAAATGAATTTCTGTGGAAATTAGAAAGTCTTACTTTTTTGCCACAGTTGTAAATACAAAGTTCACATTTTTTTATTTTTCTTCGAGTTTTTCTCTTTTTGGGAGAGTTGATTTGCCTTTTCCGAACTGACCTCGTATATCAGTCTTCGTTACATTGTTACAGCTATTTAAAATTCGATTTCAAAGAAATTAGCATAAACAAACATTTGGCAACGGCTGGTAAGTACAATAAACTTTGTTCTACAACAACAAGAAATTATTTTTCACCAGCACCAAATCAGTTCATTGCTCGCTCGCCCGCTTACCTACCCACCATCGCCTCAAAAGTTACCATAGAATATGGACATGATGTCTCCATGGACTGGCATGGGTTTGGCAGACAAGCGTAAACTGGAGAAGTGTTGAGAAAAAATATGTTTGCAATTCAAATTTGTGAAAGAGAGAAAACGGGAAAGGGAGAAACAAAAAAAAAAAACGAAAAACACTTACTTGGCAAACCAGGATCCATCGTTGCTGGTAAAACGATCCACAAAATTGTGCAAAGAAATCGCTGATATATCACTCAGGGCGTAGTAATGTGTTAGGTTATATTCTGGCACCCAGTTAGGCTCCCCAAGAGTATTCGCCGCTTGCAAATCCAAGTAGTACTGTGTGTAGTCCAAAACCTATAATTATTCAAAAAAGCGAAAAAAAGCAAACGTTAGTAAAAACCAGTCTCATGATAAAACCGTAACGTTTCATTATGCTTTCGACTCGAAAGTAGGTATTTGTTAGAAGCTATTCCTACAATTGCGGTAGTGTGTGTTTGTGTATGTGTCGGCAATGGTCGTTGGTCCTTCGTTATGGTCAAGTGTTGAGTTGTATGCAAGAGTTTGAAGTGGCACTATTGTTGGGTGTTGTCTGAGAGTGAGTAAGTGGAACAGATAAATGCAAACACTAGCATAAATTGCGGAAGGAACAGCAAATAGGCTTATTTCTTGTTTAGTGACGAATGTTTTCTTCTACACATTTATAAACTATAAAACATTTGAACTTTTCGAAATGGTATAAACCAAATATGTTAAAGAGACTCAGAAGAGTAATTAATAATTCGCATACCCGGTAATATAACTTAAGCCACATAGAGGTGAGGGTATATTAACTTCCATCTATAACAAAATGTGCCTGCCAAAAATATTGGTTTTAGACCCCATAAAATGCATACCCATGGACTCAGAATTACCTCTAGAGTCGATCTTGCCCTTGGTATCCGTCCGTTTGTGCATGTATTTGTTGTTCGGTTGCAATTATAAACTGATTTCAATGAAAATTGGTACAGGGTGTCTTTTTGGCATAAGGACGAGCACATAATAATAACATAATTGGCAAACAAATCGGATCAAATTTAGATATAGGTCCCACATATTGCTCGATTTGAAAAAATGGGGTCACATTGTCTTTCGCTCTTTCTCACTGAAATAAATACTGAAATAATAATGGATTTTTTTGTTACACAATAAATGAAAGCTTATCCAAAAAAGTGTTTGAATGATAAGGATTTGTTTAAAGAATCTGTGTAAGTACAAAAAAATTAAAAAAAAAATCCACAAATATTGTTACCATGATGATAAACTATGATATGTCCCACAGACGTATGTTTATCTTAACCGTAACTTTACCTTTCTAGGATTGTTCAAATTGGTGCAGATTTGGATATAGCTCCCGCATATAGATATCGCCCGATTTTCTGAAATTTGACCATAAATCCTTATCCAATAGTACTCAAATTTCACATTGAGATGTATTGACCGATCTAATTCAGATTTAGATCTACCAGAGGTGCCTTTTATTTGGAGGGATTGGACAAACCTAGTGTTGCAAACTATCGTAAAGCTTTAAATTTTTGTGGTTATACATACCAGTGTTGCCAGAACTATACTTCTAATTATAATATAATTGGGTTTAATATAAGTTTAAATGCGGATTGAATCAAGTGCAGATTAGGATTAAATAGAGCTTTACTAGGCTTGAATTAAGCACTTCCTGCACTTAAAGGAAGCAGAAATACGATTGAAAATTTCTAAAATTAAAAAATCTGTACTTAATATTTTCGGGATTAAATTCAGGATTTTCTTCTTGGATTTAGAAAATCCGTACTTACTGTACTTTTGACACCACTACGGCTTAAATCAAGTAAACTTTTCTCTATTATTCTTTGGTGTAGGGAAAACTTCCTACATATCCTGTACCACAATGTGGTACAGGATATTATAAGTTAGTACATATGTTTGCAACACCCAGAAGGAGACCAGATAGGCACATGGTGTCTTTGGTAAAGACGCTCAGGGTGGGTCCCTGTGTCAATCTAGCCATATCCGCCTGTCTGTGAACACATTTTTGTGATCAAAGTCTAGTTCGCAGATTTAGTTCAATCGACTTGAAATTTATAACAAGTATGTGTTTTGGTTCAGAATAGAACCATAATGATTTCGATTCAGATTTAGACATAGCTCCCATTTTCTTTCGCTCGATATGTACTTAGATTGCCCCAGAAGCCAGACCTGATTTGGAATTGTACACAAGGGGAACACTTAGTAGTATAGTTAAGTATGCGAAATTTGATTGAAATCGGTTCAGATTTAGATATAAAGGGTGATTCTTTTGAGGTTAGGATTTTCATGCATTAGTATTTGACAGATCACGTGGGATTTCAGACATGGTGTCAAAGAGAAAGATGCTCAGTATGCTTTGACATTTCATCATGAATAGACTTACTAACGAGCAACGCTTGCAAATCATTGAATTTTATTACCAAAATCAGTGTTCGGTTCGAAATGTGTTTATCGACAAATTTTGTTCAGCGATGAGGCTCATTTCTGGTTGAATGGCTACGTAAATAAGCAAAATTGCCGCATTTGGAGTGAAGAGCAACCAGAAGCCGTTCAAGAACTGCCCATGCATCCCGAAAAATGCACTGTTTGGTGTGGTTTGTACGCTGGTGGAATCATTGGACCGTATTTTTTCAAAGATGCTGTTGGACGCAACGTTACGGTGAATGGCGATCGCTATCGTTCGATGCTAACAAACTTTTTGTTGCCAAAAATGGAAGAACTGAACTTGGTTGACATGTGGTTTCAACAAGATGGCGCTACATGCCACACAGTTCGCGATTCTATGGCCATTTTGAGGGAAAACTTCGGAGAACAATTCATCTCAAGAAATGGACCGGTAAGTTGGCCACCAAGATCATGCGATTTGACGCCTTTAGACTATTTTTTGTGGGGCTACGTCAAGTCTAAAGTCTACAGAAATAAGTCAGCAACTATTCCAGCTTTGGAAGACAACATTTCCGAAGAAATTCGGGCTATTCCGGCCGAAATGCTCGAAAAAGTTGTCCAAAATTGGACTTTCCGAATGGACCACCTAAGACGCAGCCGCGGTCAACATTTAAATGAAATTATCTTCAAAAAGTAAATGTCATGGACCAATCTAACGTTTCAAATAAAGAACCGATGAGATTTTGCAAATTTTATGCGTTGTTTTTAAAAAAAAAGTTATCAAGCTCTTAACAAATCACCCTTTAGCTCTCATATATATCTTTCGACCGACATGCACCTATATGGTCCTGGAAGCCAGAGTTTTAGCGTTACTTGCTCTATATTTTGTACAAGCAGGAAAAGTGTGCTAAATTTGTTCGAAATCGGTTCACATTTAAATATAGGTACCATATATATCTTTCGTTCGCGCGATATGCATGTATATGGCCCCAGAAGCTGGAGCTTTACCCTGGAGTTTTACACAAGAAAAACACTTAGTACTACAATCAAGTATGCTAAATTTGATTGAAATCATTTCAGATTTTGATTTGAAGGATTTGAGATGGTATCGAAAATATAGACCTATAAAGTGGTGCAGGCTATAATGTAGTCGGCACCGCCCTAATATTTTGCGTTTGAAATAGGGACAGATTTTTTTCAAATACAGCAAAATGTAGGGACTTTTGCCATCAATACAATATTCAATAGTTTTTACGTCCCAGAACCATGTAGTGTTTTCATTAGAAGGCAAGGTCTTGTCTTCAACAATGTATGGCAACATTTATATTTTGTTGCAAAATACAAGAAGTACCTTCACAAATTGAAGAAGAAATAATAGATATACTCTCTAGCGAAAAATGGTCTAAAATTTTGGTAGCTTTTTGGAACTATACTTTTGTTAGTAATTTATTTATTTTAGGAAGATGTCTTCAAATTCATCTATTTCACTTGATGATGAAACCATCAAAAAGTATAGAAAATAAAAATTTAGAATGACTCGCCTTAGTGAAAGACGATAAACGGAAGTGTGAAAACATTGCTTGAAATCACTTATAAGTTATTTTGCAAAAAAAAAAAAAAACAACCAACCAAGTATGATGATCAATTTTGAACTGCAAATAATAGAGAATTCATTTGTCGCAATAGTACCAATAGTGCTACAATTGTGGCAATTGTAGCACTATTGCAATGTGTAACGCCGTTCGGACTCGGCTATAAAAAGGAGGTCCCTTGTCATTGAGCTTAACATGGAATCGGGCAGCACTCAGTGATAAGAGAGAAGTTCACCACTGTGGTATCACAATGGACTGAATAGTCTAAGTGAGCCTGATACATCGGGCTGCCACATAACCTAACCTAACCTACAATTGTGGCATATCGTAGAGCATTAAATTCTGAGTTGTACACAACCATTTGTTTGCCAATTGTTTTCCAAAAAATCAGGAAAACCAACCGCCGAAGAAGGATCACTCTTCACAATCACAATGTGAGCTCTCACACATCGGCTCAAACAACTGCATGTTTGAGCACTCAAAACATTGATATAATGGATCATCTGCCGCATAGATCTGATTTGGCACCGAATGACTTCTTTTTATTCCCTTAAGGTGGGTATTAAGTTCGAGTTTAGCCGCTAAAAACGTCATTTTTTCACGATTACTTTTCTTTAATAATCCATTTTAAGGAATACAAACTTTGTGAAAATTTGCTTTGGGCTTTTCCCCATCAAGTTATAATAAAATTTGCAACAAATATGTATAATTTCATGCATTTTTCTTACTTATTTAGTTTTCACTTTAGCGATTTTAGCGGCTAAACTCGAACTTAATACTCACCTTTATGGTGAAACTAAAATGAGAGGTCAACGTTTAGCAACTAAAGAAGCGCCCAGCAAAAAAAAAACATCACCAAAAAAGTAGTTCTTTTGGATCCGGAAGCGGTGTAAAATTGGCGCAGAAGCGATGAATTTAACATGGGCTTGTCGTACGACCGATGTCCACCATTTCAACAGCCGTTGCACTCGATATGCTTCACTTCTTAAAGTGTGATACGAATTCAGTGTTTTAGATGTGAATTAAAAAATTTTGTGATATTTTGATAAATAAAAAGTTTTTAAATTTCTTTTTATGATTTTTAATGCATTCTAACGCTCGTCTGAAACGCTTGACCTCAAATATTTTCAAAAATTGTAAATTTTTCAAAAATGGATTTAGCATTTTTCCGACAAAATTTAAATAATGTGTACCATTTTACTAATTCTTACTCTATTTTTAAACTATTTGAAACAAAAAAAATCAAATTACACTTTAAAAATATGAAAAGTGCGATTTAAAAAAAGGTTGACTTAAAAGAACTTCCTGTACAGTTAAAATAAAGGACATCTTTGAAAGTGGTTTTAAAGTTGTGCTCTTATGTTAGAAGAACTTCCAATTTTTTTTTGCTGGGTAGCTATAAGTTATCCTATTTTTATACCCTCCACCATAGGATGGGGGTATATTAACTTTGTCATTCCGCTTGCAACACATCGAAATATTGCTCTAAGACCCCATAAAGTATATATACTCTGGATCGTGGTGAAATTCTGAGTCGATCTGAGCATGTCCGTCCGTCCGTCCGTCTGTTGAAATCACGCTAACTTCCGAACGAAACAAGCTATCGACTTGAAACTTAGCACAAGTAGTTGTTATTGATGTAGGTCGGATGGTATTGCAAATGGGCCATATCGGTCCACTTTTACGTATAGCCCCCATATAAACGGACCCCCAAATTTGGCTTGTGATCTGAGAGAAGCAAATTTCATCCGATCCGGCTGAAATTTGGTACATGGTGTTAGAATATGGTTTCTAACAACCATGCAAAAACTGGTCCATATCGGTCCACTTTTACGTATAGCCCCCATATAAACGGACCCCCAAATTTGTCTTGCCATTGCTCTAAGAGAACCAAATTTCATCCGATCCGGCTGAAACTTGGTACATGGTGTTGGTATATGTTCTCTAATGACCATGCAAAAATTGGTCCACATCGGCTCATAATTATATATAGCCCCCATATAAACCGATCCCCAGATTTGACCTCCGGAGCCTCTTGGAGGAGCAAAATTCATCCGATCCGGTTGAAATTTGGAACATGGTGTTAACATGTGGTCTCTAAGAAACACGCAAGAATTGGTCCATATCGGTCCATAGTTATATATAGCCCCCATATAAACCGTTCCCCAGATTTGATCTCCGGAGCCTCTTGGGGGAGCAAAATTCATCCGATCCGGTTGAAATTTGCAACGTGGTGTTAGTAAAAGGCCGCTAATAATCATGCCAAAATTAGTCCGTATCGGTCTATAGTTATATATAGCCTATCACCAATCACACAAAAATTGGTCCATATCGGTTCATAATCATCGTTTCCACTCGAGCCAAAAATAATCTACCAAAATTTTATTTTTATAGAAAACATTGTCAAAATGTTATTTCTATAGAAAATTTAGTCAAAATTTTATTTCTATCGAAAATTTTGTCAAAATTTTATTTCTATAGAAAATTTTGTCAAAATTTTATTTGTATAGAAAATTTTTTCCAAATTTTATTTCTATAGAAAATTTTTTCCAAATTTTACTTCTATAGAAAATGTTGTTAAATTTTATTTTGTTAAAATTTTATTTCTATAGGAACTTTCAACTTAATTATATACGTATTTAATCGGCATTGTTAGTTTAATATATACCACGTATGGGCTATGTGGTATATATTACGGTGTTAGGAAGTTTTAAGATACCTTGCCATCGGCTTCAGTAGAAGTTTCTACGCAATCCATGGTGGAGGGTAAGCTTCCGCCTGGCCGAACTTACGGCCGTATATACTTGTTAATAATTCCTTGTACCATACTTCAATAAGATCTATTAATAAATAAATCTGAAATGTTTATGTTCAAAAATCGTAATTATATTCTTCATCATGTATCTTGATAGTACCTCATATGCATACATTTGAATTTCAATTCAATATTCAAATGTCCGCAATATTCTATTGTTGATGCAGAGAGGAGCATTGAAATGTAAAATTAAAGTGCTAAATATCGAAAGACAAAAGTGAGCTGCATATATGCTTTTTTCCTATGCCAAAATTTAATGTGCGCACACACATTCGAGTTTGGATCAAGGCTGTTGTCCATTACGGAGTGATGCAATACGCATAGAAGAACAACAAAAGGACCAATAAATCATATGAGAATTGTTCTGTGGTAATGGTTTTCAACGTTAGCATTGGATTCTCATTCAGCATGCAATGCATTTACGAAGGGCAATACTACAATGAATTTTATTCACAAAATGCCCAACAAAAAGACGTTGACAAAAAGGCTTAATCAATGAGTTCGTTTTATAACATTTTTGTTTCAAATGAAACCTTTTTCAAATCAAATGAAAACTTTTTCAAATTTTCAAATTTTCAAATTGAATGAGTCTTTAAAATCAAACGATTTTTTCTAATGAATGAATTATAAGTAGCCCAAGAAAGCATTACCTAATAAATTGCTATATTGCTAAACAAAACAGTTCCTTTTTGTTTGTGTTGCAAATATATCACAATATGTTGACGGTTGCCCAAAACGATGAATTGAAGATAATTCTCTTCTTTAAATATTCTTTAATATATACAAGGTGGCAGATATTTATTGCAACCAACTTCAGCTAGTCTTCATTTCTAAACCGCTCGTCTGACAGCTGACAAAATTATTCCAGTGATAGTTTATTTTATTGTTTACAAACTCCTTAATTGCATTTCGAAATTAAATTATTCATAATGGAATTCAAGCGTGATAATGTGATTTGGCTGGAAAACTACAAGTGGCTATTGTTACACTTTGAAATGTGAATAAATAATTTATTTCTCGTACCATTGTTCGTAACCGTCGTACTGACAGTATGCCATCGCGTCCAAAACGGTAACAACACCATAAACGGTAACAGATCCGAAAAGTGAAGTCTAGTTTAGGGTTCGATTCGTGCTTCGACCGAACACCAAAAAGTTTTTCAGCGGTGGATTATCCCACCTCAATAATGCTGGTGACATTTCTGAGGGTTTCAAAGCTTCTCTAAGTGGTTTCACTGCAATGTGGAACGCCGTTCGGACTCGGCTATAAAAAGGAGGTCCCTTGTCATTGAGCCTAACATGGAATCGGGCAGCACTCAGTGATAAGAGAGGAGTTCACCAATGTGGTATCACAAGGGACTGAATAGTCTAAGTGAGCCTGATACATCGGGCTGCCACCTAACCAAACCTTGGTTAGTTTAAACTGGCAGCCCGATTTATTTCAGGTTCACTATTCGGTCCACATAATTAAAAATGCCTATTACATACACTAAAAAAATATAGTCGCACCGAAAAAAACGTAAACTGTTTTATAGGAAGAATGAATTACATCGAACGAAAATTGAACTATTTAAATTGTACTCCACATTTTGAGATTTCCACAAAGCGTTGTTAAACCAGGAACTGCCCTGGTGTACTTTTTAACTACAACTCACGAAATTACACACTCTCAATACCAAAATCATTAGTGACAAGAAAAAATCTTTGGGAATGTATACATGCTCACGTGTTTCATATGTTTGGGTGTAAAAATTATATGTTTGGAACTCGAATTTTATAACACAATATTTTTAAGTGCAAGCATATAATGTTAATAAACTACCATAACATGTATGTTAATATGTTAACAGGTTGGCTGTTAAGTCCCCGGTCTAACAAAGAAAAACCCATTTTTTTGTCAAAATTCGTTTTTATTATTCAACATAGTTCCCTTCAAGAGCGATACAACGATTATAACGACCTTCGGTTTTGCCTCAAAACAGGCCTCAGTTTCGGCGATCACCTCTTCATTGCAGCCAAATTTTTTTCCCTGCGAGCATCCTTTTGAGGTCTGAGAACAAGAAAAAGTCACTGTGGGCCAGATCTGGAGAATACGGTGGGTGGGTCATGAATTGGGCAATTCGAAGCCCAATTCATGAATTTTTGCCATCGTTCTCAATGACTTGTGGCACGGTGCGTTGTCTTGGTGGAACAACACTTTTTTCTTCTTCATATGGGACCGTTTTGCTGCGATTTCGACCTTCAAACGCTCCAATAACGCCATATAATAGTCACTGTTGATGGTTTTTCCCTTCTGAAGATAATCGATAAAAATTATTCCATGCGCATCCCAAAAAACAAAGGCCATTACTTTGCCAGCGGACTTTTGAGTCTTTCCACACTTCGGAGACGGTTCACCGGTCGCTGTCCATTCAACCGACTGTCGATTGGACTCAGGAGTGTAGTGATGGAGCCATGTTTCATCCATTGTCACATATCGACGGAAAAACTCGGGTGTATTACGAGTTAACAGCTGCAAACACCGCTCAGAATCATCAACACATTGTTGTTTTTGGTCAAATGTGAGCTCGCGCGGCACCCATTTTGCACAGAGCTTCCGCATATCCAAATATTGATGAATGATATGACCAACACGTTCCTTTGATATCTTTAAGGCCTCTGCTATCTCGATCAACTTAATTTTACGGTCATTCAAAATCATTTCGTGGATTTTTTTGATGTTTTCGTCGGTAACCACCTCTTTCGGGCATCCACTGCGTTCACCGTCCTCCGTGCTCATTTCACCACGCTTGAATTTTGCATACCAATCAATTATTGTTGATTTCCCTGGGTCAGAGTCCGGAAACTCATTATCAAGCCAAGTTTTTGCTTCCACCGTATTTTATCCTTCAGAAAACAGTATTTTATTAAAACACAATATTCCCTTTTTTCCATTTTTTTCACAATAACAAAAGTTGCAAAAAAAGGCGCTCTATCTCACAAAATAATTGACTTACAGACGTCAGATTTTGACACGAATCATTTGAAGTTTGGTACTATATAAAAATAGTATGCATTTAATACCAGCGAAGCCATCTATGTGTCAGACCGGGGACTTATCAGCCAACCTGTTAATTGTATATAGCCCCCATATAAGCGACCCCCATATTTCAATTCTGGCTCCCTACACGCAAAAAAATAATTCTTTCCTCCCAAACGAAATTTTAGACAAACAAAGTTCGTTTCTCATTTGCTTTTCGCTGTAAGGAAGTGTATTTGGAAGAAAAGTATATACTTTTTGTGATAAACGTTTATTCTTTTCCAGGATGTAAAAACAATTTCATAAAGACTAGCTCAAAAAAAAAGCATTATTTTCTTGCTAATTGCATTGTCCCTCACATCTTTCTCACATCCACGAGGATTTTTAGTTCTTAACACCTTTTCCTGTAATACCAACAATGTAGAAGAAATTATACGATTTTATAAATTTTTAAATTTTTTTTACCTTTCGCCTGGACGGAGAATCGAACCGCGGACCATGCACATTGTAAGCCAACACACTAACCACTGAGCTATGTACCTGTTATGGTCATCAATAGATAAATATCCATATAAGTTATATTTAATCTAAGTGAGCCTGATACATCGGGCTGCCACATAACCTAACCTAACCTATATTTATATAGCATAGCTTGCGGCGCCCACGAACCGAATAAACAAAGTTTATTTAACAGAAACAAGCATTTAGTTTGGCACCGTGGAGCAGTGGTAGCTACGTCCGACTCTCATGCCAAGGGTCGTGGGTTCGATCCCTGCTTCGGCCAAAGTTTTTTTTTTACATATATTCCAGATATATTCGGAAGATTCCGAAAAAATGTTCAACATTACATTGTACTATATTAAATTTTGAACTGTAAAATGTGTCTTATTAAAGACCTAAAGTCAGAAAAGAACAGTGTTTGATATAAACGAAATGGACTGTGTTGTTATTTCAAAAATAACTTTTTTTATTGAAAAAATAAAAATTTTGTACCAAACGAATTTTTTGGTGATAAAAGTTTAAAATTTTCGAAGCAATTCAAAAAACTCTAACAAAAGAAAAACGTTTTCGGTACACGTTTTCCAAACGTTTTTTTTCTTTGCGTGTACGTACCGTGCAATAGTCCATATCGATTCGTAATTATTTGTAGACTTACCTACACATACCTTTTTTGTCTAATACCACGTATGGACTAACTCACAATTTAGAAAACGATTTAAGATCCCACAACCCAAGTAATTCGATTGTGGATGACAGTCTTACGTAGAAGTTTCTACGCTATCCATGGTGGAGGGTACATAAGATTCGGCCTGGCCGAACTTACAGTCATATATACTTGTTGAAGTCTAGATTTAATGGAAATCTACGCCGTAGTGGTTGACAAATTGTGCGTGAGCAGAAAATATCGCGAGAACGCATGCAAAACAAAGTGCAAGGCTTTTCCGATGCACAAAAAAGTTAGATTGGAAGGAGGAGAGGAGATTTTACAACAATATACTAAATAGACCAAATATTTTTGCAAGATTTTCAAAGTCTCAAAACTTACCTACTGTGATCTCTAACTATTTAAGATTGTTTCCAGTATTTTGTTATGTCTTTATGGCCTCATTATGTACAATATGCAATTTGGAAAATGTTATTGGGCATTTATTAGTGCGTTTCTAACTATGACTTTAACTATAACGTATCACATTTATCGTTTCTATGTCGGTATGGAATATAGCGAATTCTATCCAGCACGCCACGACCTTTGATCTGATACCAAAATATCCTTGCTACTATTTCACAGTGGACATTTTCTAAGCAATCTTTCATGATTTTTTTTCGTCTGTCTTTAGTATTATCTCTTGTGTGTAATCTATGGTTCAGTTTTCTACAAAAAATCCGAATGAAACATGATTTCATCCATTGTAGCCAACTCACAGAACAAAAAACTTTCCAAACCAGCCTCGCAATATTCACAATTCCCTTTGATGCGTATATGTGTGAACAGTTCCCATTGATGTGGTGTCACATGCTTCTTGTGTTTGGTATAGCTTCGACCTAGTCAATTTTAAATGGTACATGTACCATAATCTACCCAAGGACCTCAAATTCCAATCAAGCTGCAAGTATAACTAAAACAAAGAAACAAACATGGACGTCTGCATCCGATTCAAAGAGAATTCGTATGTTCATACATACATACCATACTCCATCCCAATGAAACCATGATACGGGGACCAGAACTGATATTAAATAAGTCCTTGTGGACATTTAATTGACTTACATTTGGTGTTTAAAACTTTCATAGTGATACCCAGTGGTTTTTCTTGACCATGGATTTGTTCTGGGTCTTTACAAAAGGAGAAAACGAGAAAGAGGTAAAACTATCTAGTTTCACTAGTCCGATTGGATTTTAGGGTTAATGGATATTTGCTTATCCATTGTAATTTGTTAAACTAAACCAAAGGACCACAATTTAAAATACAAATTTGTTGAATAAGAGAACGTTGTTGAAGCAGAGCTAAGCATTTGCCAATATAGAACTTTTTATATTTACCTAGGTGTTTTTCCGGAATTCCCGCCATTTTTTGCAACCTGAATTTGGATCATCTTCAATGAATTGTACATGGGCTTGTCAAAAACAAAATTTTGTAACCAATTTAAAGTTTTATTTTTATCCATATTTTTTACTACATTTTTATACTTTGTTATTACGTTTGTAACACATCGAAATATTGATCTATATTCTGAGTCGTAGTTAAATTCTGAGTCGATCTATCGATGACCATCCGTCCGTCCGTCTGTTGAAATCAATCCTCTATCAGAAGCATATTTCATCCGATTCGGTTGAATTTTGGTACGTTATGTGTATATACGGCCTCTGTCCATAATAAATAAAGGCTGTGCCTTCTAATATAGACGTCACATCGACTATCTTACAATCTAGAAGACTGTGTTGAGAAGTTTTACGATATCATGTCACCGGCAACTGTTATCACAATCCAAGTGGTTCGATTGTAAATAATAGCTTTTAGTATAACTTTGTATGCAATCCATGGTGGAGCCTGACCGATTTTTGGGCCATACACCAATAGAAAAAATCATGAACGGAGTGCACGTTTCAACACGATCCGTTCTAGGAAAGTGAATCAACACACATGTGGTGTCAAACGGAGAACAGACATTGACAATCTGTCCACGATAAAATTACACAATGCGTTGTTAAAACAACAACCAGCGTTTATGATATGAAAACGAAATGGTTATGAATATACCAAACAAAAAAATTCGCTACCGTGACTCGATCCTGGATTGTCTACTCCATACGCGCTAACAGTCGCCTAAGCACATTACACCACCTTTACTGAAAAAAGATTGTCGTGAGGCCAAAGATTTCATGATTTTAAAATACGAATGCGAAAAGTCGATAAACTTTTCAATGAAGTCTCTTTGTCCGATTCGATTTAAAAATTGGTATCATAACATGAGAAAACATTTTTTTGATCTAAGGTCAACTTGACTTTAATAATTCATTAAAATTAATGACATTATCTTTAAATTTATTGTCCTTATTGCATCTTGACTACAAAGCACAAAAGTGTTAAAAATCGGACATATTTTTGAACACTTTATTTTAAAGACATTTTTACTTGAAACATAGCATAATTTCTACTGGAGTTCGAGTCAGACTTTGGCAATTTAAGTTGTCGTTATCACGTTTTAAAAGGGTTTGAAAGCATATGAAGAAAAAACAAGTATATACGGCCGTAAGTTCGGCCAGGCCGAAGCTTATGTACCCTCCACCATGGATTACGTAAAAACTTCTTCTAAACACTGCCATCCACAATCGAATTACTTGAGTTGCGGTAACACTTGCCGATGGCAAGGTATTTTAAAACCTCATAGCACCGTCTTCTAAATTGTAAGTAAGTCCATACGTGGTATATTTTAAATCAAAAATACCGATCAAATACGTATATAGTTCAGTTCGACAAAATTTTCTATAGAAATAAAATTTTGACAAAATTTTCTATAGAAATAAAATTTTAACAAAATATTCTATAAAAATAAAATTTTAACAAAATTTTCTATTAAAAAAAATTTGACAACATTTTCTATGAAAATAAAATTTTGACAAAAGTTCCTATAGAAATAAAATTTTGGTAGATTATTTTTGGCTTGAGTAGCAACCATGATTATGACCAGATATGGACCAATTTTTGTGTGATTGGAGATCGGCTATATATAACTATAGACCGATATGGACCAATTTTGGCTTGAGTAGCAACCATGATTATGAACCGATATGGACCAATTTTTGTGTGATTGGAGATCGGCTATATATAACTATAGACCGATATGGACCAATTTTGGTATGGTTGTTAGCGGCCATATACTAACACCACGTTCCAAATTTGAACCGGATCGGATGAATTTTGCTCCTCCAAGAGGCTCCGGAGGTCAAATCTGGGGATCGGATTATATGGGGGCTATATATAATTGTGAACCGATGTGGACCAATTTTTGCATGGATGTTAGAGACCATATACTAACACCATGTACCAAATTTCAGCCAGATCGGATGAAATTTGCTTCTCTTTGAGGCTCCGCAAGCCAAATCTGGCGATCGGTTTATATGGGGGCTATATATAATTATGGACCGATATGGACCAATTTTTGCATGTTTGTTAGAGACCATATACCAAAACCACGTACCAAATTTCAGCCGGATCGGATGAAATTTGCTTCTCTTTGAGGCTCCATAAGCCAAATCTGGGGATCGGTTTATATGGGGGCTATACATAATTATGGACCGATGTGGATCAATTTTTACATGGTTGTTAGAGACCATATACCAACACCATGTACCAAATTTCAGCCGGATCGGATGAAATATGCTTTCTTATAGGCCAAATCTGAGGGTCCGTTTATATGGGGGCTATACGTAAAAGTGGACGGATATGACCCATTTGTAATTCCATCCGACCTACATCAATAACAACTACTTGTGCCAAGTTTCAAGTCGATAGCTTATTTCGTTCGGAAGTTAGCGTGATTTCAACAGACGGACGGACAGACATGCTTAGATCGACTCAGAATTTCACCACGACCCAGAATATATATACTTTATGGGGTCTTAGAGCAATATTTCGATGTGTTACAAACGGAATGACAAAGTTAATAATACCCATTCTATGGTGGAGGGTATAAAAAACTGAAAAAAAACGAAATATTAAAAATTGTTTCCTAGAATCAAGTACGCAAAACTCAAAGTTAAAAGAGAATTGTGTCTTAAATCCTTACTTAAGACTTTTCATGGCCAAAGAAAAACGAAAACCGTTCATGAAATCGTGAAAATCCATGGACGAAACCGTGAACATTCTCTTTTGATTTTTCGTGAACGTTTTCATTTCATTTTGTTACCGTCCGTCCACGATTAGTGTGTGTACTTATTTTAAAAAGATTCATTTGATTTGAAAATTATTTCATTTGAAATTTAAATGACACCTTTCATTTGAAAAAAAAAAAAAAAAAATAAATAAGCTAAATACTATATGTGTATATAGATTCACTGACCTGGCCGGAATCCGTATCAAACTTATATAAACGCATAGCAGGATTATTGGATCCACCATTCATTTTCCTTGGGGTCACCGAAGGCGACATCATCATCCAAGACACAGGTTTGCCTGAAATATATATAAAAGTGTATACAAATAAATAGTTTTTTTTCTAACACTATGCAGTTTACGGAACAAGCTTTATAATATAATATCTGTAAAATATGGTCTTATTTTATTTTGGCAAATTTGTAATTTTGATTCGGTTGTAACTTTGTTAACAAATTTAAAATTTCATTCGATTTTTTATTTTTATTTTATACTTGGAAATTGAATTAATGTTTTTTTTATGTTTGTATACAAAAATAAGATATTTGGCATAGAAATGTTTAACACAATATGTGTGGCTACAGAAAATTTGTTTTTGAAAACTAGTGTATTATGTTTGGAATCAATAATATGTTTAGGTAAGGATAAAATAAATGTCCGAACATGATATGTTTGGGAAAGTTTAACATAATAGTGAATTAATAATTGACGCGAAACAGCATATTTTTACGCCATTTGAAAATTCATTAAAATTAAACGTAACGTCCGTCCGTCTAAGGATTTGGTGTTCGCAGAATTCCGGTCGATAACGGATTTTGATGAAAGTTTTTTTGTGATACAAGAAAGAATGCTATTGATTTTGGATCAAATTATCAATCGGATCAAATTTAGTTATAGTTCTCATATATATGTATCGTCCAATTTCGATAAATACGGTCAGATTGACCATTGGCAAAACGTAATCTTATTCACTACCCTTCAATTGTCCATAATTTCATAGAAACATGGTTGCGACAAACATGGTATGCATAGTTATTTCATCTCTTTGTGCAAAATCTCTTGTAAATCGGAGTACACCTTTGCCTTCTGTGATCATATCAATATAAATCGGTCGAAAGATATATAGGTTAGGTTAGGTGGCAGCCCGATGTATCAGGCTCACTTAGATTATTCAGTCCATTGTGATACCACATTGGTGAACTTCTCTCTTATCACTGAGTGCTGCCCGATTCCATGTTAAGCTCAATGACAAGGGACCTCCTTTTTATAGCCGAGTCCGAACGGCGTTCCACATTGCAGTGAAACCACTTAGAGAAGCTTTGCAACCCTCAGAAATGTCACCAGCATTACTGAGGTGGGATAATCCACCGCTAAAAAACTTTTTGGTATTCGGTCGAAACAGGAAACGAACCCACGACCTTGTGTATGCAAGGCGGGCATGCTAACCATTGCACCACGGTGGCTCCCATATATACGAGCTATATCTAAATCACAACCGATTTCATCCAAATTTGGCATGCTTACTTAGAATGGTAATTCTACTCCCTTTCACATAAATCGGAGTAAACCTCTGGTTTCTGGGGTCATATAAGTGCATATCGGGCGAAAGATATATATGGGAGCTATATCTACACCTGGTCCGTTATCTTCTAAAATCAATAGGGTTCTATTGTGACCCAAAACACATACTTGTGCCAAATTTGAAGTCGATTTGACTAAAACTGCGCCCTAGACTTTGATTACAAAAATGTGTCCAAAGACACCATGTGCTCTCTTGTCCCCTTCCGGGCATTGCAAACATATGCACTAATGTTTAATACCCTGTTCCGCAGTGTGGCACAGGGTATAAAGAGAAACTATATACCTGTATAAGCTACTTTATCATACCCTCCACCATAGGATGGGGGTATATTAACTTTGTCATACCGTTTGTAACGCATCGAAATGTTGCTCTAAGACCCCATAAAGTATATACATTCCGTCCGTTCGTCCGTCTGTTGAAATCACACTAACTTTCGAACGAAACAACACTCAAACAAGTGAGTAGAAGTAGAAAGTAGAAAGTCGGACGGGGCCGACTATATCATACCCTAAACCACCCCTACTGAATTAGTAAACATAAGCATTTGTGGGGTATCATTGGTATAGGTTTTGGAGAACATAAAGGGGGGTACATGTTTATG
Source organism: Haematobia irritans (assembly GCF_050003625.1). NCBI lineage: Eukaryota > Metazoa > Arthropoda > Insecta > Diptera > Muscidae > Haematobia > Haematobia irritans. Next base: position 102,552,912 of record NC_134400.1, on the reverse strand, counting down.
GGTGTCTTGTCACAATCTGAGCAGAAATGTCTAATATTAGGAGCTATGGTTTATTTTGCACCAAAAGAATTAATATTGAGTCCATTATTAAACAAGTGAGTAAAGTAGAAAGTCGGGCGGGGCCGACTATATTATACCCTAAACCACACCTACTGAATTAGTATATATAAGCATTTGTGGGGTATCATTGGTATAGGTTTTTGGAGAACATAAAGGGGGGTACATGTTTATGGGTGTCTTGTCACAATCTGAGCAGAAATGTCTTATATTAGGAGCTATAGTTTATTTTGCACCAAAAGAGTTAGAATGCAACTAATATTGAGTCCATTCTTAAAAAAGAGGTAATCGGTCAATTAGTTGTGGGTAATATATCCAAATTTCTGCAAATAGGGGAATAGATTTATGTAAAAGCTATATGTAAGTATAAATACGATCAGCTAGTACATCAAAATTTGAAATTTGAATAACATAGCTTAATAGATAAGAGAATTATGACCAAATATGACAAAATCGAGCGATGCATATATATGGGACCTATATCTAAATCTGAACCAATTTGTATAATATTTTGCAGGTATGATTGTTACCACAGAAGGTCACTTTGTGTAAAATTTGAGTACGACCAGTTAATAAATGAGGCCCCTATGGTCAAAAATAAGGTTATTAGGGGCAAATTTTTCAAAATCGGGCGATACATATATATGGGAGATATATCTAAATTTGAACCGATTTTGATAAAATTTTGCCCATACAGTTAGTGCTATAGAAGATTATATTTAGCCAACCTTGGTTACGATCGGTTGATAAATAATGGTTTTACGGCCAAATTTGTCAAAATCGGGCGATAAATATATATGGAAGCTATATCAAAATCTGAACCGATTTCGATGAAATTTCGCACATACAGTTAGAGCTATAGAACATTACATTTAACCAACTTTGAGTGCGATCGGTTGATAAATAAGGGTTTTGCGGCCAAATTTGACCAAATCGGACGATACATATATATGGGAGCTATATCTAAATCTGAACCGATTTCGATGAAATTGCGCACATACAGTTAGAGGTATAGAGGATTATATTTAGCCCACTTTGAGCACTATCGGTTGATAAATAAGGGTTTTACGGCCAAATTTGACCAAATCGGACGATACATAATATGGTAGCTATATCTAAATCTGAACCGATTTCGATTATTTTTGGCACATACCATAACATATTAGAGTAAGCCAAGTTTGAGTAAGATCGCTTAATAAATAAGGTTTTTATGGCCAAATTTGGGAAAATCGGGCGATACATATATATGAGAGCTATATCTAAATCTGAACCGATTTGGATGAAATTTTGCAGACTTAAAGGGTGATGAAAAAGGTTACTATGTGCAAAATTTGATGACGATCGGTTTGTAAAAAAGCGCAACGTGACTCCATTTTGTCGAAATCGGGCGATACATATATATGGGAGCTATATCTAAATCTGAACCGATTTCGATTATTTTTGGCACATATTGTCAGTACCATAAAATAGTAGAGTAAGCCAAGTTTGGGTAAGATCGCTTAATAAATAAGGTTTTTATGGCCAAATTTGGGAAAATCGGGCGATACATATATATGAGAGCTATATCTAAATCTGAACCGATTTGGATGAAATTTTGCAGACTTGAAGGGCAATGGAAAAGATTACCTTTTGCCAAATTTGGTGACGATCCGTTTGAAAAAACGCGCAACGTGACCCCATTTGTCGAAATCAGGCGATACATATATATGGGAGCTATATCTAAATTTGATCCGATTTCTTCCAAATTCAATAGCGTTCGTCCTTGTGCCCAAAAAACTCCCTGTACCAAATTTCATCAAAATCGGTTAATAATTGCGACCGGAATCCTGTGAACAACAAATACATGGACAGACGGACGGACACCAAGCGCTAGATCGACTCAGGAGGTGATTCTGAGTCGATCGGTATATATTTTATGGGGTCTAAAATCAATATTTCTGGTAGGCACATTTTTTGGCCGATCAAACTTATTATACCCAAACCACTATGTGGTTTAGGGTATAAAAAGAGGAAATCGGTCAATTAGTTGTGGGTAATAAATCCAAATTTCTGCAAATAGGGCAATAGATTTATGTAAGAGCTACATGTTAGTCTAAATACGATCAGCTAGTACATCAAAATTTGAAATTTGAATAACATAGGTTAATAAATAAGAGTATTATGGCCAAATATGACAAAATCGAGCGATGCATATATATGGGACCTATATCTAAATCTGAACCAATTTGTATAATATTTTGCAGGTATGATTGATAGCACAGAAGGTCACTTTGTGTAAAATTTGAGTACGATCAGTTAATAAATGAGGCCCCTATGGTCAAGAATAAGGTTATTAGGGGCAAATTTTTCAAAATCGGGCGATACATATATATGGGAGCTATATCTAAATCTGAACCGATTTCGATGAAATTTCGCACATACAGTTAGAGCTATAGAAGATTACATTTAGCCAACTTTGAGTACGATCGTTTGATAAATAAGGGCTTTACGGCCATATTTGACCAAATCGGGCGATACATATATATGGGAGTTATATCTAAATCTGAACCGATTTAGATGAAATTTCGCACATACAGCTAGAGCTTTAGAAGATTACATTTAGCCAACTTTGAGTACGATCGTTTGATAAATAAGGGCTTTACGGCCATATTTGACCAAATCGGGCGATACATATATATGGGAGTTATATCTAAATCTGAACCGATTTAGATGAAATTTTGCAGACTTGAAGAACGATGAAAAAGATTACATTTTGCCGAATTTGGTGACGATCCGTTTGAAAACAAACGCAACGTGACCCCATTTGTCGAAATCGGGCGATACATATATATGGGAGCTATATCTAAATTTGATCCGATTTCTTCCAAATTCAATAGCGTTCGTCCTTGTTCCCATGAAACTCCCTGTACCAAATTTCATCAAAATCGGTTAATAATTGCGACCGGAATCCTGTGAACAACAAATTCATGGACAGACGGACGGACGGACGGACACCAAGCGCTAGATCGACTCAGGAGGTGATTCTGAGTCGATCGGTATATATTTTATGGGGTCTAAAATCAATATTTCTGGTAGGCACATTTTTTGGCCGATCAGACTAATTATACCCTGACCACTATGTGGTTTAGGGTATAAAAAAGTGAACTCTCTATTTCACTAAAGCCAATTTAACTTTATTTTAGTTCATGGAGTTATTATGTTTGGAGAAAGTTTCCTCTACTCTAATAATTTTTTGTGTACGTTAGTTAAGTTAGCTAAAACCGAGGAAAAAAATATACACAAATGAAGGATGAAGATTAACTAAATTCGTGTCTTCCACAAAATAGTTCAATATTTCTTTAAATTTGTAAATTTTACTACAAATGCGTTCATCATGAACTTCGTATGTCACTAAAGACATTCTTGCAATTTTGAACTCCAATTTTTTCGTTCAAACTATAACATTTTCTTTAACAAATGAAAAAAACTTAACTATGTCTAATACATTTTCTTGAATTTGTCGAAAAATATTTACTTATTTTAATGACATCGGCGTGATGCCAGCGTTTGTTATACTGTTAATTAAAATTTTCTCAAAATATTCAAAATTTTCTAAAATTAACCGAAATTTTTCTACCTGGTGGGTTCACTGTTTTTTCAGTGAAGCTATCGACTTAAAACTTGGCATAAGTAGTTATTATATATGTAGGTCAGATGATATTGCAAATGGGCGATATCGGACCTCTATTACGTATAGCCCTCATATAAACGGACCCCCAGATTTGGCTTGCGGAGCCTCTTAGAGAAGTAAATTTCATCCGATCTTGTTGAAATTTGGTACGTGGTGTAAGTATATGATCTCTAACAACCATGCAAAAATTAGTCCAAAGCGGTCCATAATTATATAAAGCCCCCATATAAACCGATCCTCAGACTTGATCTCCGGAGCCTCTTGGAGGGGAAAATTTCATCCGATCCGGTTGAAATTTGGTACGTGGTGTTAGTATATGGTCCCTAACAACCATGCAAAAATCGGTCCACAATTATATATAATCACCATATAAACCGATCCCCAGATTTAACCTCCGGAGCCTCTTGGAGGGGCAAAATTCATCCGATTCGGTTGAAATTTGGTACATTTTGCTAGTATATGGCCGCTAACAGCCATACCAAACATGGTCGAAATCGGTCTATAATTATATATAGCCCCCAGATAAACCGATCCCCAATTACACAAAAATCGGTTCATTTGTGTATATAGCTCCCATATAGAGCTACTCCCATATTTCCATTCTGGCTCTCTAATTACCGCACAAAAGTTCATATAGGATTGTAATTATTTGCAGACTTCCCTATATATACTGGTCAAGAACTGAATTATCGTATATACGTAAATATCTGCTTGTTTGATCTAATATATAGCACGTGTGTACAATTTACAATTTAGAAGACGATGTTAGGATGTTTTAAGATACCTTGTTATTGGAAAGTATTACAACAACCCATTTAATTCGATTGTGGCTGACAGTCTTTAGTAGAAGTTTCTATGCAATCCATGGTGGAGGGTACATAAGATTCGGCCTGGCCGAACTTACGGCCGTATATACTTGTTTCTTTATCGGTTTATATGGACCGATATAGTATGGATGTTGGCATCAATACCATTTGCGATTGTTTTTTGTTTGTTTGTTTTTTTTATTTTATCATGCACAACAAGATTTAGATCTTATAAATGAAAGTACATGAATTATATGATACAAATACTATATTCTCCACATCTTAATATAAATAAAAATGTATAAGTATTAAAAAGATTCCAAATAATATAAAAAGGCAATTAATACAATTAAATTAATGGAAAAAATAAAAAAAATAATAATAAAAATAAATAAATAATTAAATAAACAAAGTTTAATTAAAATAAAATTTTGAATAGAGATATAACAATTTGATAATTATTTTGTATAAAACAATAAGTAAAAAAGAAAAAAAAATTAAGTAAAAGTTAGCCTAGACCTGTATATTATATTAGATCTGGTTAAGATAAGTAAAAAGTTTTTCCTTAAAATTATTTGCGTTGCTGTTAAGCTGTAGACTATGTGGAAGAACATTCCAGAGTCGCACTGCATTTATAAAGAAGTGCCATTCCGAAAACATGGATCGATAACGAAATGGAGTCAATGTCTTTCCCCGATTGGATCTCGCAAACTGAAGCCTCTCGTAGAGATAAGGAGGTTTCCGAGTTGATATAATTTTATGAAGAAACAAAATAGTCCTGTATTTAAGCAGATTTTCCAAAGACATGCCGTAGAGCAAGCTACTGTACCGGGAGATATGTTCGAAACGATTAAGTCGATACACATATCTAATTATATTGTTATATAAAATATTCATTTTCCTTCTACTTGCAGCATCACATCTCGCAAATAGCTCACATCCATATAATAAACTCGGAATAATTACACATTTCGCCAAAAGAATTCGAATATTTAGTGGAGTTAGGTGCTGGATATGCCACAAAGACCTTAGTTTTGAATATGCCTGTCCTATAACATTATTCATATGGTTCGTCCAAGTAAGAGTGCTATTTAACGTAATGCCCACACCCAGAAAAAAGTGCCTTCGAAACTAAAGGAAAAAATTTTCATCAATATAGTTTATCCATTTTATTTCCATCAAGGTAAATTTTTGTGAAAAATAATAAAATTTACTCGTTTCAGTAAAAAAATCCTAAACTGTAAGCAGTTAGGAATAGTTCATTAACTAGAATAAGGCATGGAATTTTACTCATACTATTTTCTTCGCTGGGTATAAGAATTTACTACTGAAAAAGAAAATTTTATTCACCGATAACAAAGCATTCGTAAAAATAAACAAAAACCGAACTAAAACCAAGTTTCCTCAAAATTAGTAAAATTTCTTATAAAATGATAATTGCGACTTCCTTTATAATAGAAAGTTTTTCATACATACGAACAACACTTGGCATAGAAAAATATTTTAGTTCATTCGTACTAAGAAGTATGCAATCCTTTCAAAACTTAAGGAAACACACTTGTTAGAATATAGGAAATTTTCCTAAATTTCTATTGTCTACCTGTAATCGATACCTGTCATCGTAATCGATGTGTTTGCGCGTGGGTGTAATCGATATGTTTGCGCGTCGGTTGTTTTTTTCTAGTTGGAATCGCGTTGTTTTGGTATACGGAGAGATTGTTAAAAAATAATATGGTAAAATAATGTAATAAATAACAAATAAAATATATAAAATATTTGTTATTTTAAATTAGTGAGAAAATTTTTCGTTTTTAAAAATAAATCTATCAATGTTCGTGATAGTGTATAAAGGAAGAAAACGCCAGCAGAATAACAACCCTTTCATTTGTCTTCATTTTGGAATCTTCAATTATCAGGTAATATTCAGTGACGCTAACCTTTTGGAACAAAAATGTTTTATGATTTTTTATATTTGTAGGTATTGAAATTGTAAAAGGAGGACAAAATCGTTAGGCAGCAACTTATTAAAAGTGAAAAGTACAAGAAGAAGAAAAAGTGCGTTTTACAGTTGATAATATCACACGGAAATTGGAAATAGTGGAATAATAAACTAATATTTCAAAGAGATTCGATGCTGTTGATTCTTAATAAATATATTCAATATATTAATAAAACATGTATTTTATTGAAGATAAAGTTGCTTATAGAAATAAATAAAATTGTATTTAAAAACGAAGGTAAGCAGTTCTAATTATGAAGTAAAAGTTTTACCACAAATGTGTAAGATTTGTCCAAATGAATGAACAAATTTCAATAAAATCATTCCATATATGAATTCAAATTAGTTAATTTTTTTCATTCTGTAGTATAGTGGTACATAAATATAGGAAAATGTTAACTAATATATGGAATACATTATTCCTAATTTCTACGAAAATCACATCGTTCAAACAAATAAAAATGGCTTTGGCGCTATACGAAGTTCAACTTTCTTCACAATGAGTTCATTTTAACTTAAAGAAGGGGTCACTTTTTTCTGGGTGCAAGTTCTTCACTGAGTTAACAATCTCTATCCTCTGGCCGTTGAGAACGATATCGATATCACTTGGAAGTTGAAAACCGCGTTTACCCAACACAAGACATTTGGTCTTCCTGGGGTTAAGGTAGAGACCGTTTGCTGTCGCCCATCTCTGAACTGTGGTCAGATCGTCATTTAACAAAGTAGCCTTATCGTAAATTGTCCCAGAATCCCCTGTTATGTAGACCAGAACGTCATCGACATACATGTGTATCCTACAATGGTTCAAACGCAATGGAAGGTCGTTGATATAAACGGAAAAAACCAGGGGCCAAGAACAGATCCCTGGGGAACACCCTTTAAACATGAACGAACATCAGAGACACATGTCCGATTATACACAGACTGTGTTCGTTCACTTAAATAAGAATTCAGCAGGCGGACAGAACGTGAAGAGAAATTGAAGAACTTTCCCAATTTCAAACATAATAGGGAATGATTGATGGTGTCGAATGCTTTCGAATGGTCCAGTAAAACAAGAAACCCAACCTTACCACTGTCTAATTCAGTCCTCAAATCCTCAAACACGTCCGTTAGGGCAGTGAGACAGCCATGTCCTGGGCGGAAACCTGATTGTCTAGTCGATATCAAAGAGAATTGCGTCAAGTGTCCCATCATCTGATCATGCAATAACTTCTCAAAGATCTTGGAGATATACGGCAGAAGCGCTATTGGACGATATTCCGTTACAGCCTTTGGAAGAGGAATCACCTTGGCATGCTTCCAACTCTTGGGGAAAGAGCTGGTATTGAAAATATAAGTGATATATCTTACAATGTATGGCAGCAGTATCCTCAGAAACGTTGGATCTATCCCGTCACTTCCTATCGCGTTAGACCTCACACCCGCAAAAGCCCGTAAAACATCAGACACCCCCACACAATTAAACTCAAATCCGTATAAGTCGTCAGAATGAATAATCTCACTAAGGTCGTCATCATAAAAGGAAATATCAATGTCAGTCGTCGGTGTCTTAATAAAAGATTCGTTTAGCTCATTAACATCAATTCTACAGTCAGAAATATTGTCGGATCTACCAATACCTATGTCTTTTATCAGTCTCCATTTAGCCCTTGATTCAACATCAGAACTAAAACGGGAAGAATAGTAACGAATTTTTGCCTCTTTATTCATAGAATTTACACTACTCCTGATTGCACGGAATTCGTCCTTCAGAGCAGGCGATTTGAAGTATACCAAAAAATATTGTCTTTAATTTATTTTCTTTGCAATTATTCGATTGAATTGAAATGCTAATTAATCGAATAACGATTAATCAAAAGGATATGATGGTCTTTACTTCTTCATTTTAGCCTTTACTCATATGCTTGCTTGAGAAAGTTTTCGCAGATAAAATTCAATTATGAAGTTAATTATTTGAAAGAATAAAGTGTACGAACATGTGTAACTTCATTAAAAGTTAAGTTTGTAATCTGTTTGCTTAATGTGTGAAACACCTTAAATGTCATTGTGCTATTTGGAAACGCTGAATTCTTATAGCACGGCAGGATACACTGCATATGTTGCTCATACACATGTCATTGCTACAGGCTTCACACAGATGTCTATAATTGACAAGGAATGAGTGTGTATGTATGTGTTTCCAATTTAATAAAGTGTTAAAATGAATACTGTTCCCGTGCTCACTCCCATTAACGACACTTTCGGCTCAAAAGTTTATATCCGCTTCAACTTTGACTACATCCTCTAGTTTTGTTTTTGCGGCTTCTATTTTCGTAAATGAAACTTTTTTTCTGGCTGGTTGACAAACAATGTAAATTTGCCGACATGCAAAAACTTAGCTCTGACATGGGTGGCCACACCGGATCTCCTTTTCTTCCGTCACATCCTTTTTCTCTACTAACATGTTCCAAGCGATATGTAAGTCGATCAGTCCGGGGCTGCTTTGTTTGTTAGTGTTGGTGGTCGTTCGGTGGCTATACATGGCTATGGTGATGGCGTTCGCACTATGTGGTAACCAAACCCAAACAAATTGAATTATGGCTTCTAAGTTGGTTTGTCATATTATGGCGCCTATGGAATACGTGACGAATGACCAGAAAAACAAGAGGCTAACGAATTGCTGAGTAATCTCAACTGCTCCACCAATAGCAAGGATAGCAAACTAGAAAGTCCATGGACACGAAAGGATGTTCCTTGAATGAACTCCATTTAAATGTATTTTAACCTTTGAGATGAGCGAACGGGGCGCTTCATCTGTGGTGGCCACTCAAAAGACACACACACAAACACACATTCTCCATTTATTACAATAATAATGTTTGGCACATCCAGGACAATGATTGCAAATAGCACTTGACTAGACAAATAATGAAATATCCTCGAACGATGTGACCAGGAAAGAAAGCATTGGTCACGGGCGAAAAGAGTAGGATTGTTAGCAAAGCATAAAGCTAGCATGTGACATGCCATCAATAGAAATTGGTTTTGGGTCAGCATACTTATCGGAAGATACACAATCAAGCACACGTTCATACGAAATCACAGTGAAAATAATGATTATAGATATCGAAACGATTTGTTAGCTGACATACAAAAACTGTAAATTATTATATTTAGTGTTTTGTTTACATGCTTTAAAAGCAATAGGAGGTATTCCAATAAATAAGTTCAACTCTACACAGAACATACAAATTCTGATTCAATGATGAAATTAATTGGTCCAATTAATTATACCCTTCACCATAGGAGGGTGGTGGGGGTGTACTAACTTTAGCATTCCGTTTGTAACATATCGAAAAATTGGCCTTAGACCCCATTGTTAAAGCTAGTTCAACAGCTTATCATACACCCACAAAAAAGGGCCAACTGAACATTATTTTAGTTCATGAAGATTAGTTGATTTTAGTTAAATTTTGCACAATATGAGTAAATGTTCCTTATTTGAATAATTTTTTGCTAACTTTAATGACGTGAACTAAAAATAAGAAAAAAAGTTGTATACAAATATAGTGCACAATTTTACTACAAAATAAAATAGTTCATATTTTCCCAAAATGGCAGAAGTTTGCTTAAATTGAGTTCATAAGTCTCTCAAATGAGTAAATTTTGATAAAATTGTAAAATTGTAATACATTTTAACAATTTTGAATCAAATTTTTTTGAAATTTTCTTAAACAACAGAAAAAAATTAATTATTTTTAAAAAAATTTCTTCAGTTTGACAAAAAGTATTAACTTATTTATAACATGTTGCAATTAGAAAACTATTTTAGTTAAAATTTTCTAAAATAAACCTACATTTTCTTCCACGGTGGGTTCACTTTTTTTTGGTGTATATATTCACCAGACTTGAATTACCTTATTTGAATATAATTTGAATTTACTGATAATGAATTATTTATAGTTAAGTTATTGTAAATGTACACTGAAAAAACAGTGAGTATATTTTTTTCCTCGGTTTTAGTTAATTTAACTAAAGTACACAAAAAAAAATATTGGAGTTAACGAAACTTTCTCCAAACATAATAATTCCTGAACTAAAGTTAAATTGGGTTTAGTGAAATAGAGAGTTCACTTTTTTTTGAGTGCATCTAGTCTTATGAAATATTGCTTGAATTACTAGGAATCCCTATACAGTTTAACTTTCTATTATAACGACAACACTATTGCTTTACCTTTATAGCAAGGGAAAAGCTTTCACTCAATTTCTTTGAAATCTAGCTGTCCTTCAAGTAGAAATTATGCTATGTTTGAAATGTATTTGAAACAAAGTATTGAAAACCATCTTTAAATTTTGAACGCTTTTTTGCTTTGTGGTAAAGATACAAAAAATCAACAATCTTAAAGACGATTTCATTAATTTTAAAGAATTTTTCACAATTTTTAAAGTCAAGTTGACCTTAGTCAAACGAAATTTTGTTTGCACAAAATTAACATGACTATACATGCCAAATTTGGTTGAAATCGGTTTAGATTTATATCATATATATCTTTCGCCCGATTTAGTCTCATACAGCCTCATACAGAGAATTTTTCACAATTTTTAAAGTCAAGTTGACCTTAATCAAACGAAATTTTCTTTGCACAGGGAGTAAAATTAACATAACTATGCATGCCAAATTTGGTTGAAATCGGTTTAGATTTATATCATATATATCTTTCAGTCTCTTACAGCCTCATACAGGGTCCAAGGTTTTTTACCGATGTAACTGAAATGTTTAATAGGGAGTAGAACTTGAAATCGGTTCAGATTTAGGTATGGCTCACATATATATTTTTCACCCGATATGGATTTAATGGGATCCTTTCGACCGATGTAGATTCATACGACCATCGGAGGCCAAAGTTTCACTCCGATAAACTTGAAATTTTGCACTAAGAGTAGATAAAACACTTTAGCAATGTGTGCCAGATGTAGATCAAATTTTGTCCGACCCGGTTGAAATTTAGTACGCACGTTGCCCTCCAAAAAAAAAAAAAAAAAAAAAAAAAAAAAAAAAAAAACAATGTCCATATCGGTTCATAATAATATTTAGCCTCAACATACAGCGACCCTGAAGATTTGACTTCTGAACCCTCATCCAAGAATAAATTGTATCCGATCAGGTTGAAATTTATCCTCTAATTAAAATTCCAAATTTGGTAACATACATATCAATTCACAACTAGAGAACCGATCAAGAAATAAAGCCACTTCATTTCATGATCGGTTCCGTATTTAATAGGTATTTAATATGACCTTCCCTTAAGGATTTTGGTATTGATTTTGAGCCAAAGATGCAGATTCTTTAAAACAAAGACATTTTTTGGTTTATCAATTAATCAATTAAATTTTCAATTGATTAATTAAGATTTTAATTGGAAAATTTTTTGTGTTTTTTTCTGCGAAGTGAAAAAAAAAATTACACAGAAAACAATATAACCAAAATATTTCCAATTAAAAAGTTGATTGAAGTTGAATATTTGTATACCCTTCACTATAGGATAGGGTGTATATTAACTTTGTCATTCCGTTTGTAACACATCGAAATATTGCTCTAAGACCCCATAAAGTATATATATTCTGGGTCGTGGTGAAATTGTTGAAATCACGCTAACTTTCGAACGAAACAAGCTATCGACTTGAAACTTGGCACAAGTAGTTGCTATTGATGTAGGTTGGATGGTATTGCAAATGGGCCATATTGGACCACTTTTACGTATAACCTCCCCCATATAAACCCCAGATTTGATCTTCGGAGCATCTTGGACTAGCAAAATTCATCAGATCCGATTGAAATTTTGCATGTGGTGTTAGTATTTGGTCTCTAACATCTATGGTCCATATCGGTCCATAATTATATATAGCCCCCATATAAATCGATACCCAGATTTGACCTCCGGAGCCTCTTGGAGGAGCAAAATTCATCCGATCCGGTTGAAATTTGGTACCTGGTGTTAGTATTTGGTCTCTAATAACCATGCAAAAATTGGACCATATCGGTCCATAATTATATATAGCCCCCATATAAACCGGTCCCCAGATTTGTCCTACGGAGCCTTTTGGAGAAGCAAAATTCATCCGATCCGGTTGAAATTTGGTACCTGGTGTTAGTATATGGTCTTTAACAGCCATGCCAAAATTAGTCCATATCAGTCCATAATAATATATGGCTCCCATATAAACCGGTCCCCAGATTTGACCTCTGGAGTCTCTTGGAGGAGCAAAATACATCCGATCCGGTTGAAATTTGGTACCTGGTGTTAGTATTTGGTCTCTGATAACCATACAAAAATTGGACCATATCGGTCCATAATTATATATAGCCCCCATATAAACCGGTCCCCAGATTTGTCCTCCGGAGCCTTTTGGAGAAGCAAAATTCATCCGATCCGGTTGAAATTTGGTACCTGGTGTTAGTATATGGTCTTTAACAGCCATACCAAAATTAGTCCATATCAGTCCATAATCATATATGGCCCCCAAATAAACCGATAACCAGATTTGGTTGTGGAGCCTCTTGGAGGAGCAAATTTCATCCGATTTAGTTGAGATTTGGTACATTGTGCTAATATATGGCCGCTAACAAACATGTCAAACTAAGTTCATATCGGTCTATAGTTATAAAGGGTGATTCTTTTGAGGTTAGGATTTTCATGCATTAGTATTTGACAGATCACGTGGGATTTCAGACATGGTGTCAAAGAGAAAGATGCTCAGTATGCTTTGACATTTCATCATGAATAGACTTACTAACGAGCCACAACGTCGAATTTTCAGTGAATGGGCCCTAGAAAAGTTGGCAGAAAATCCGCTTTTTTATCGACAAATTTTGTTCAGCGATAAGGCTCATTTCTGGTTGAATGGCTACGTAAATAAGCAAAATTGCCGCATTTGGAGTGAAGAGCAACCAGAAGCCGTTCAAGAACTGCCCATGCATCCCGAAAAATGCACTGTTTGGTGTGGTTTGTACGCTGGTGGAATCATTGGACCGTATTTTTTCAAAGATGCTGTTGGACGCAACGTTACGGTGAATGGCGATCGCTATCGTTCGATGCTAACAAACTTTTTGTTGCCAAAAATGGAAGAACTGAACTTGGTTGACATGTGGTTTCAACAAGATGGCGCTACATGCCACACAGCTCGCGATTCTATGGCCATTTTGAGGGAAAACTTCGGAGAACAATTCATCTCAAGAAATGGACCGGTAAGTTGGCCACCAAGATCATGCGATTTGACGCCTTTAGACTATTTTTTGTGGGGCTACGTCAAGTCTAAAGTCTACAGAAATAAGCCAGCAACTATTCCAGCTTTGGAAGACAACATTTCCGAAGAAATTCGGGCTATTCCGGCCGAAATGCTCGAAAAAGTTGCCCAAAATTGGACTTTCCGAATGGACCACCTAAGACGCAGCCGCGGTCAACATTTAAATGAAATTATCTTCAAAAAGTAAATGTCATGGACCAATCTAACGTTTCAAATAAAGAACCGATGAGATTTTGCAAATTTTATGCGTTTTTTTAAAAAAAAAAGTTATCAAGCTCTTAACAAATCACCCTTTATATAGCCCTCAGATAAACCGATCCCCAATCACACGAGAATTGGTCCATATCGTTTCATAATTGTATATAGCCCCCATATAAATCGACCGTCATATTTCAATTCTGGCTCTCTAATTACCGCGCAAAAGTTCGTACTGGCTCGTAATTATTTGTGGACTTCTCTATAGATAGCGCTCAAGAATTGAATTATATACGTATTTAATCCGCCTTTTTTGTCTAATATATACCACGTATGGACTAACATACAATTTAGAAGACGATGTCAAGAAGAATTAAGATACTAGATACCGTAAGATACCGTAACTATACATTTTTAACCAGGGGGGCTATAGCCACCCCCCCTATCTATACTACAGTAACAATATATAATGGAAAATCATATATAGGTTTTCACATTCTAGGGGGGGGCTAATTTTTTTTCTGGAGGGAGCTAAGCCCTCCCCCCGAGGCCTTACTACGCTTATGACCTTGTCATCGGTAAGTATTACCACAGCACAAGTAAATCGATTGTGGATGACAGTCTGACATAGAAGTTTCTACGTAATCCATGGTGGAGGGTACATAACTTTCGGACTGGCCGAACTTACGGCCGTATATATGTTACTTGTTTCAATTAATCAATTAATTGAGGCAATTAACCTTTTAATCAAAATAGAAACATTATTTCTTGTTAATTAAGTCAATGATTCAAATTTTTACAAATTATAATTAAGGAATTAATTGATACAATTAAATTTTTAACCAAACTCGGAAGACTAAGTCATTTATAAAAGTGATGGAATTTTTTTTCAATTTTTAATTAAAAATGTCCAATTTTTTAATCCATCTAAAAACACTAAGAAAGTAATTGAAAATAGTTACATTTTAATGGAAAATTAATTGGGGTTTTCAATCAACATCAATTAAATTTTTAATTGAATCAATCAAGTATTTTTTTAATGTCCAATTAAAACTGTGATTCATACTATAATTTTCGTGATTGAAGACATTTCAATTAAAAAATTAATTGGTTTAATTAATTTCGTGATTGAATCAGATTTTTTTGTGTAGTTATGTCTAATAAATTTTCTTGAATTTTAGATATCGGCCTTTGTAATACTTTTTAGTTAATTTTTTCTAAAAACAATCTAAATTTTATAAAATTAACCAAAATTGTTCTTCCTGGTGGGTTCACTGTTTTTTCAGTGCCAGGTAGGTCGCTAAAAATGTTGTTTTAAAGAAGCCGCATATTTGGATCGGAATCAATACCAAAATCCCTAAGGGAAGGTCAAAATCTTTGGAGCCAAGTAAAATGGTTTTTGAGTGTAGTTCATTACAAATTTCTATGAATAGATAAATCCTTCAATAGTCATTTTCAAAATTATATGTTGTCATAAAATCAATATTTCTCAAATGATATTTACTTTACAATTTCTGTTTGTTGTCTACTTTATTGTGTGAATTGCATTATACAGATATGTTTTCGATTAAACTCTCTGAAAGTTTACAGATTATGTCACATATGCCTGACGTCCTTTGTATCCGGATGTTGTAGTATTTATTACGACTAAAACTTTTATGTCAAATTATGATCGAATAAACTAATGTAATATCTTTGTTTCTGCACAAATAATCAATCATAATGGGACAAAGTTTAAGGAAGTGTGCCATCGCAATCAAATCAATTAGGCCAATAAGGAAAAGCTTGAGCAACAATGCGTGTGTGTGTGTGTGTGTGTTTGTATGGCCACATACACTATATGTATATACATGAAAAAGCCATTAGTTGTATTTTTATTTAAGATATATCATTCGTTGCATGGCTACCCACACAGACCGACAAGAAATGAAAACTTCAGGATATCAACATATACATATTTAAAATATGTGTATGTGTTAAAAAAGACAATGGGAGACCCTTCTCATTGTGACAGCATTATAGTATTTACAATATGATAAAGTCCATGAGAAGGAATTTACAAAAACAAATGTAACAAAAACAAGTAAGGAAAGTCTAAAGTCGGGCGGGGCCGACTATATTATACCCTGCACCACTTTGTAGATCTAAATTTTCGATACCATATCACATCCGTCAAATGTTTTGGGTGTTATATATAAAGGTTTGTCCCAAATAAATACATTTAAATATCACTCGATCTGTACAGAATTTGATAGACTTCTACAAAATCTATAGACTCAAAATTCAAGTCGGCTAATGCACTAGGGTGGAACACAATGTTAGTAAAAAAATATGGGAAACATTTAAATCAGAAGCAATTTTAAGGAAACTTCGCAAAAGTTTATTTATGATTTATCGCTCGATATATATGTATTAGAAGTTTAGGAAAATTAGAGTAATTTTTACAACTTTTCGACTAAGCAGTGGCAATTTTACAAGGAAAATGTTGGTATTTTGACCATTCTACTCCCTATGCAAAATTTCAACTAAATCGGAGTTAAAAATTGGCCTCTGTGGTCATATGAGTGTAAATCGGGCGAAAGCTATATATGGGAGCTATATCTCAATCTGAACCGATGTCAACCAAATTTGGCACGCATAGCTATAATGCTAATTCTACTCCCTGTGCAAAATTTTCATTAAATCGGAGTAAAATATTGGCCACTTCGGTCATAAATATGAGTGTAAATCGGGCGAACGATATATATGGGAGCTTTATCTAAATCTGAACCGAGTTCAATAAAATTTGCCACACTTGACTACACAACTAATTGTACTCCTAGTGCAAAATTTCAACCAAATTGGGGTAAAACTCTGGCTTCTGGGGCCATATAAGTCCATATCGGCCGAAATATATATATGGGAGTTATATTTAAATCTGAACCGATTTCTTCCAAAATCAACAGGGTTCTATTCTGAGCCAAAACACATACTTGTGCCAAATTTGAAGACGATTGGACTAAAACTGCGACCTAGACTTTGATTACAAAAATGTGTTCACGGACAGACGGACATGGCTATATCGACTCAGGAGCCCACCCTGAGCATTTTTGCCAAATATACCATGTGTCTATCTCATCTCCTTCTGGGTGTTGCAAACATATGCACTAACTTATAATACCCTGTTCCACAGTGTGGCGCAGGGTATAAAAATTGAAACACTTTATAACATTTTAATAGATTTATTTAATACAACTGAACTTCATTTTCGGGTTTATTTGCTTTATTGACCTTTTTCTTCCTTCGACAATAGGATGAGGGTTAACTAAATTTGTCATTCCATTTGTAATGCATCGACAAATTGGTATTACACCGCACAAGGTGTATATATACTTGGTCGTGGTGAAATTCTGAATCGAATGATGAATTTGTGAAGCGGCACCCAGAGGAGGAATATGATCACCTCAAACATGTTTCAAGAGAAAAATGTTATTTTTGGACGTGGATGTAACATTTTTGTCACAACCATGTTATGTTCTCGAAAATTATGTATCTGGTTTCGGAATTATATGTTTGTCGGAAACCAAGTATAAGTTTCGCTTTCACCGTGGGTTGACCTGGGTCTGTTGGCACCATAACATAACATAGCGGCAATGTTTTTATTAAATATTTTTCTAAACAATTATATTGTTTTTTTTTTTTTTTTTTTGTTATACATCGAATTTATTTTGATGTGTTTTTTTCGGCATTTATTCTATTAAAAGTCAACAAAAATTAAAAATTATCATAAATCACAAAGCCTTCGCAAAATAATTTCCATGGAAGTGACAAAGTCAAACGGCACAGGTTCGAATCCCATCGGGGATGATTTTTTTTATTTTTTACTTTTTTAATTGATTTTCTATTTTTTTTCGAAATTTTATTGTCCAAAACTTAAATTTTCACTTAAAATGACGTAATTCCGTAGTTTCTAAGACTTGTCCAAAAGGACTGCAGCGGAAGTGAAAAAATAGATAAGGGATCCCGGGATGCGCTTTAAAATAAATGTTTGTAGACTTGTTCACAAGGACTACATCGGAAGTTGAAAAAAAATTAATGGGGGAATTCCGGTTTTCAACCCCCGGTGGAAGTGAAGAAGTCTTTCAATTTGTAAAAATTAGATAATAAGAAAATAAAAGTATATTTTTACATTCACAAAAAAGTTAAAGTGGCAGCCCGATTAAGATTCAGGCTCATGTAGACTATTCAGTCCATTCTGATATTTTTTGTTTTTTACACTCATAAAAAAAAAATGTGAAATTGATAAAAAAAAAATTTGTTGTTGTTTTTTTTTCAATTCTTTCATCCAAATGAACTTCCAAGGTACAACTTCTGAAGCAATGCAAAGGATTTAAAAATGGAGTACTTTCGTTCTATGACAAGCCCATGTAAAATTCATTGTTGATGATTTGACCTCCAGAGCCCCTTGGAAGAGCAAAATTATTCCCATTCGGTTGAAATGTGGTACGTGATGTTAGTATATGCTATCCAACAACTATGCAGCAATTGGTTCATATCAGTCCATAATTATATATAGCCCCCATATAAACCGATCCCCAGATTTGACCTCCGGTGCCTTTTGGAGAAGCAAAATTCATCCGATCTGGCTGAAATTTGGTACGTGGTGGAAGTATATGATATTTAACAACCATGCCAAAAAATGGTCCATATCAGTCCATAATCATATATAGCCCCATATAAACCGATCCCCAGATTTGGGTTTGGAGCCTCTTGGAGGAGAAAATTTCATCCGAGTGAGTTGAAATTTGGTACATTGTGCTAGTATATGGCCGTTAGCAACCATGCCTAAGTAGGTCCATATCGGTCTATAGTTATATATAGCCCTCAGATAAATCGATCCCCAATCACACAAAAATTGGTCAATATCACGTGCATAATTCTATATAGCCCCCATATAAGCGACCCCCGTATTTCAATTCTGGCTCTCTACGTACCGTGCAAAAAGTCCATATCGATTAGTAATTATTTGTAGACTTAACTATACATAACCTTTTTGTCTAATATATACCGCGTATGGACTAACTCACAATTTAGAAAACGATGTTAAGAAGTTTTAAGATACAACAACCCAAGTAATTCGATTGTGAATGACAGTCTTTCGTAGAAGTTTCTACGCCATCCATGGTGGAGGGTTAAAAATGCGAAAATGTCAGAAAATTTTCGTTTATTTAATTAATCTTAAAATTTGGAATTTAGTTCAATTTTCGCACTAGAGAGCTCATTTTACTCATAGCATGGTTTACTTTTTTTCCTGTGTACTGGGTATTTAAGATGCGGCCCGGCCGAACTTAATGTCGTATATACTTGTTTAAGAATGTACTTAATAACCCACGACAAAATTAGCCGTAGTATTTTGTACTGCCTTCCAAATTATTGCCCTAATAATGATCGAATAAATAATTTCATCAGAGAGCACAACGTAACGTTGCGAAGGCGAATAAGAAAACTGTCGCCATTTTCTAACATAATTTTTATTCCTTCAAATTAAGGGACCTTTTTAAAGAGATTAAATACTACCAATAACGAAGTCTGAAAATGATTTACCACATATTTTCATATGAATCGATTGCAAGCGCAAATGGGATTTGTAAAAATATGACCGCTCTAGGCTCTTGCATCTAACGATTACCACCAATATCTGCCAGTGGCGGGCAAACATAATAACTACCACCCAACTATACAATACTGCTTTACAACAATGAAAATGAGAAAAACGATGCTCGTACCACAATAATGCAAAGTGCCCCTGGACCATGTCAATAGAAATCCCTTTGTGCATACGAAACATATCCAAGTCTAGTAGCTTCACACACGCACACACACAAGAACCCATTCATTCATTTGGAAACATTTTAGATCCACTGACCTCCGCTGTCCATTGTAATTTTCCCATTCATGATGGTCTTTAATGCCCCCTTTGCATTCTTTTACATATAAATGCGTGCGTAAATCTAGGCAATGCCATCTAGAGATGAATGACACGTACACAGGCGGTGGTCCAGGGCAAAAATGGAGTAAGCCGACCAAACAAACAGACTGAATAATATCGTATAAATGATGCTGATACCCTCACTGTGCAGAAATAAGTTCGTGGGGTTCGAACGTATGGAGCAATTTGTAATGTGGTTAACCGAAGCACAGGAAAATGAGAATCGGAAATCATCCCCAGCTGGCTGTAATGTATTCGATTGTATTTATTCATAATGTATTTATAGGCTGTGGCCATGTAGATCGCGTCCAAAATTGTAAGGACAATGGATATGAATCGGCGGTAAAGTTGGGGGTATTTATTAATTCTGGATAGCCCATCAAGAGAGGTGGCAAGTATTTTGATAATGAGTGCAGTGGTTGTGGTGGGTTCGATGCTTTGTTATTTGTCTTCTTTAGGCCGTTAAATTAGAGCACAAATTCCTATGCATTTGTGATTCAAGCAAGCAAGAAGCAAGCAACCATCGATTCAAGGAAAAACCGTACACCATTAGACAGTACCGTACAGAGAACGGCTGCGATCTACCGCAACCGACCAGTGTATTTAGTAAACACCAATATTTCCAATCTTAAAACACCAATTGGTAAAAAAAAATTCAACCACCAATATCCAATGCAACCGAAGACTATCGGTGTTTGTTAGTATGAGTGTTGGTCTCTCGAAAACACCGTAGTAAAGCAATCACACAAATTGGTTACCCATATCTCAGGAGTTTGGTACTCTCTCAATTCTCTTGAGCTAATGCCAACTGCTGGTAATTGTTATTGTTGAGTGCAATCACACTTAAGTGCCACACTCGTTTTTTGCTTACCGAGCGTTGTTACGATGTCGATTGGTTTAAGATTGCAAGACACTGCATACGAACATTGTTATATACTAATGGTGCTTTTATTCTCGCATTTGTATCAATGTAAAAGATCGCATGGTAATTGGTGTCTTACTCACTGCCACCGACATTTTATCGGTAAGATTGCAATACGAAACAAGTAAGTAAAGTCTAAAGTCGGGCGGGGCGGACTATATTATACCCTTCACCATTATGTAGAACAAAAATTTGTGTTACCATATCAACTCCTTCAAATTTGTTGGGAGTTATTATGAAGGCTTTTATTAGAAATATTTATATAATTTATATACAATATGGAGACAATTTTTTGTACATCTATAAAATCTCTAGAATTAAAATTTAAATCGGCTAACACCCTGGGATGAAACACAATGTTAGTTACAAAATATGGGAAATATAAAACTAGAGCAATTTTAATGCAATTGTACGAAATAATATTTACGATTTATCGAGGAAAATTTAAGTAATATGCTTCAGTAGCGCTTTTACAAGGATATTGGTTAAATCTCGGCATTATATGTGGTCAATTGTGGGTTGTGATATATAATTTGGCCTAGTTTATTTAAAACTCGACCGTTTTGTGGAAAGTGTGGTATTACAGTCTGAAATATGACTACGAAATCTGAACCAATTAGATCAAAAAGCATATTAAATATATTCTCTGTGGAAACTATCGAATCAACTGAAGGAAACTCCCATCTAAAATATGAAACATTTTACTCAACTCTGGCGTATATATACAAAATGTGAAGCAAATCAGGCTTCAACTCTGGCTTTTGTGTAAATCGGACGAAGTATATATATGGGAGCTATATCTAAATCTGAACCGAGTTCAAACAAATTTGGCACAGTTAACCATACTAATTCTGGCTTTTGAGGCCAGATCATAAATACGTGAATTATGATCAAATCGGTGATAAATATATATGGCAGCTATATCTAAATCTGAACCGATTTTTTTCCAAAATCAATAGCGATTGTCTTTGACCCGAAGAAAGACCCCATGCCAAAATTGAGGACGATCGGACTTAAATTGCGAGCTGTACTTTGTGCACAAAATTACATATACAGACAGACGGGCGGACAGACAGACAGACGGACATCGCTAAATCGACTCAGAATTTAATTCTAAGTCGATCGGTATACTAAAAGATGGGTCTATGACCACTATTTCTCGGCGTTACATACAAATGCACAAACTTATTATACCCTGTACCACAGTAGTGGTGAAGGGTATAAAAAAGCCACCGGTTGCAGTTCTCTGGTACCGTACACAAACTCTTCCTTAGGAGTATCATTCGAAAGACAAATATAATAAATTCGATTTAGAATTTTGACATTTGTAAAAGTAAGTTTCCCTTAAACTTTAATAAATTAGCAATGATTAAAATGACATTTGAAAAATATTTAAAATAACATTCGGCAGTGGCTACCGTATGTAAGTTGTGATTATTAACTTTCAGTTACTAATTCGATTTGAAGTAGGTTGTATTGATCGATTTTGAGAAAATTTTTTGAATGGGGAGACATTTGGTTGCTACAACTATTTGTCTTGTATCACAAACGAAAATCCATTCCAATTATCACCAAGTGGTAGAAATGACGAAAAAATGCTTGTAAAAAGTGAATGTAATTTGACCCAACTATCAATGATTTCGAAATGTGGAATTTTCAATGCTACAACAAATTTCCAACCAATATGTGTGTTCACTGTGTGTGATATATCGGTATACCGTATTGTATCGATCCGATATGGACCACTGTTTGCATGATACTGCCAACACGTAACAAATATTATCCTGATCGGATGAAATTTTGGTATTGATTTCGAGCCAAAGAAGCGTAGACGTGAATTTAAGACACAATTCTTTTTTAAATTTTAGTTTTACGTACTTGATTCTAGAAAACAAACTTTAATTTATTCGTTTTTTCAGTTTTTTTCATGTGCTATCACAGATCTTTGAAAACGTGTTAACGACAACTTAAATTTCAAAATTCGGACTCGACTTCAAGTAGAAATTATGATACGTTTCATATTAAAATCATCTTTAAAATAAAGTGTTGAAAGGCATCTCCTATTTTTGAACGATTTTTGGCTTTGTAATCTAGATGCAAAAAGACAACATATTTAAAGATAAACTTCCTTTATTCTGAATAATTTTTCAGAGTTATTAAAACCAAGTTGACCTTAATCAAAAGAAATTTTCTTGCATGGTAAGATACCCATTTTTAAGTTGAATCACAACTAAAGGGTGATTTGTTAAGAGCTTGATAACTTTTTTTTAAAAAAAACGCATAAAATTTGCAAAATCTCATCGGTTCTTTATTTGAAACGTTAGATTGGTCCATGACATTTACTTTTTGAAGATAATTTCATTTAAATGTTGACCGCGGCTGCGTCTTAGGTGGTCCATTCGGAAAGTCCAATTTTGGGCAACTTTTTCGAGCATTTCGGCCGGAATAGCCCGAATTTCTTCGGAAATGTTGTCTTCCAAAGCTGGAATAGTTGCTGGCTTATTTCTGTAGACTTTAGACTTGACGTAGCCCCACAAAAAATAGTCTAAAGGCGTCAAATCGCATGATCTTGGTGGCCAACTTACCGGTCCATTTCTTGAGATGAATTGTTCTCCGAAGTTTTCCCTCAAAATGGCCATAGAATCGCGAGCTGTGTGGCATGTAGCGCCATCTTGTTGAAACCACATGTCAACCAAGTTCAGTTCTTCCATTTTTGGCAACAAAAAGTTTGTTAGCATCGAACGATAGCGATCGCCATTCACCGTAACGTTGCGTCCAACAGCATCTTTGAAAAAATACGGTCCAATGATTCCACCAGCGTACAAACCACACCAAACAGTGCATTTTTCGGGATGCATGGGCAGTTCTTGAACGGCTTCTGGTTGCTCTTCACTCCAAATGCGGCAATTTTGCTTATTTACGTAGCCATTCAACCAGAAATGAGCCTCATCGCTGAACAAAATTTGTCGATAACACATTTCGAACCGAACACTGATTTTGGTAATAAAATTCAATGATTTGCAAGCGTTGCTCGTTAGTAAGTCTATTCACGATGAAATGTCAAAGCATACTGAGCATCTTTCTCTTTGACACCATGTCTGAAATCCCACGTGATCTGTCAAATACTAATGCATGAAAATCCTAACCTCAAAAGAATCACCCTTTATAAGGACAAAACGACATCATTGCAAAATTTATCGACTTTTGGTCAAGGAAAAAACTTAATCTCAGAGAAATGCGCCTTCTATGCTAAGCGAAAGTCGTATTCGTATTTTAAGGATACGAAATCGTTGGCGTCATGAAAATATGTTTTTTTTAGTGTAGCGCGATTTCAAGAGACGAACGGACATTCGGATGGACGGGCATCGCTTGGTCGACTCAGAATAGTCTACTAAAGGGAGATGGATGGGTTATATCCTATGATGGAGCGCATCAAACGCAACAGCTATTTTTATACCCTAAACCACATAGTGATCAGGGTACAATAACATTGATCTGTCAAAAACTGTGCCTAGAAATATTGATTTTATTTCCGATCGACTTAGAATAACCTCATGAGTCATCTAGTCCTTGGTGTCCATCCGTATTTGTTGTTCGCAGGATTTCAATCGCAATTATTAACCGATTTTGATAAAATTTGGTACATGGCGTGTTTTTGGCACAAGGACGAACGCTATTGAATTGGATCGAATTTTAATATAGCTCCAATATGTATGTATCGGCCAATTTCCATAAATGGGGTCAGATTGCGCTCCTTTACCAGCCAATCGGTGTCAAATTTCCAGCCTTTAAGTATGAAACATTTCAGCGAAATCGGTTCAGATTTAGATATAGCTCCCATATATATGTATCGCGCGATTTTTTCCAAATTTGGCCATAAGTACCTTATTTATCAACCGATCTTACTCAATGCCAAATATAACCTTCTATAGTACTTACTATAGGTGCAAAAAATCATCGAAATCGGTTCAGATTTAGATATAGCTCCCATATAAAGGGTGATTCTTTTGAGGTTAGGATTTTCATGCATTAGTATTTGACAGATCACGTGGGATTTCAGACATGGTGTCAAAGAGAAAGATGCTCAGTATGCTTTGACATTTCATCATGAATAGACGAACGATCTGCCACAACGTCGAATTTTCAGTGAATGGGCCCTAGAAAAGTTGGCAGAAAATCCGCTTCTTTATCGACAAATTTTGTTCAGCGATGAGGCTCATTTCTGGTTGAATGGCTACGTAAATAAGCAAAATTGCCGCATTTGGAGTGAAGAGCAACCAGAAGCCGTTCAAGAACTGCCCATGCATCCCGAAAAATGCACTGTTTGGTGTGGTTTGTACGCTGGTGGAATCATTGGACCGTATTTTTTCAAAGATGCTGTTGGACGCAACGTTACGGTGAATGGCGATCGCTATCGTTCGATGCTAACAAACTTTTTGTTGCCAAAAATGGAAGAACTGAACTTGGTTGACATGTGGTTTCAACAAGATGGCGCTAAATGCCACACAGCTCGCGATTCTATGGCCATTTTGAGGGAAAACTTCGGAGAACAATTCATCTCAAGAAATGGACCGGTAAGTTGGCCACCAAGATCATGCGATTTGACGCCTTTAGACTATTTTTTGTGGGGCTACGTCAAGTCTAAAGTCTACAGAAATAAGCCAGCAACTATTCCAGCTTTGGAAGACAACATTTCCGAAGAAATTCGGGCTATTCCGGCCGAAATGCTCGAAAAAGTTGCCCAAAATTGGACTTTCCGAATGGACCACCTAAGACGCAGCCGCGGTCAACATTTAAATGAAATTATCTTCAAAAAGTAAATGTCATGGACCAATCTAACGTTTCAAATAAAGAACCGATGAGATTTTGCAAATTTTATGCGTTTTTTTTAAAAAAAAGTTATCAAGCTCTTAACAAATCACCCTTTATATGTAGCGCCCGATTTTGCCAAATTTGGCCATAAAACCGTTATTTATCAACCGATCTTATTAAAAGTTGGCTTACACTAATTTTCTTTAGTACTTAGCATAAGTGCAAAAAATCGCGGAAATCGGTTCAGATTTTAATATAGCTCCCACCGTGGTGCAATGGTTAGCATGCCCGCCTTGCATACACAAGGTCGTGGGTTCGATTCCTGCTACGACCGAACACCAAAAAGTTTTTCAGCGGTGGATTATCCCACCTCAGTAATGCTGGTGACATTTCTGAGGGTTTCAAAGCTTCTCTAAGTGGTTTCACTGGAATGTGGAACGCCGTTCGGACTCGGCTATAAAAAGGAGGTCCCTTGTCATTGAGCTTAACATGGAATCGGGCAGCACTCAGTGATAAGAGAGAAGTTCACCACTGTGGTATCACAATGGACTGAATAGTCTAAGTGAGCCTGATACATCGGGCTGCCACATAACCTAACCTAACCTAATATAGCTCCCATATATATGTATTGCCCGATTTTCGAAAATTTGATCATAATAGCCTTATTTAATAACTGATTTTACTCAAATTTAGCACAAAGTAACCTTCTGTGGTATCAACCAAACTTGCGCAATATCAGTTTTACAGTTTTATATATAGCTCCTCCTATATATATGTGGCGCCCGATTTGCAAAAATTTGCCCCTAATAACCTAATTTTTGACCATAGTGGCCTCATTTATTAACCGATCTGTTTCAATTTCAGCACAAGCTAATCTCAACTAAATCAACCAAATAGCAACCAATATCAACCAAACCTGCAAAATATTATCCAAATCGGTACAGAGTTAGATACAGCTCCCATATATATGCATCGCTCGATTTTTAACTAACAAATTTCAAATAACTAACAAATTTTAAATTTTTAAGTATAAGCTGATCGTTGTCAGACTTACATGTAACTCTTACATGAATATATTTCCCAAGTTTCACAATCAATATTAGTTTCATACTAACTCTGTAGATGCAGAATTAACTATAGCTCCTAATATCTAACTTTTCAGTTCAAATTGTAATAAAACTCTCAAAAACATGCACCCCTTAATGTTCCTAAATATGGATATGCGGTTTATGTCCCAAACCTATACTATTGATACTCCACAAACAATGTTTACTAACTCAGTAGGGGTGGTTTAGGGTATGATATTGTCGACCCCGCCCGACTTTCTACTTTACTCACTTGTTTTTATTATTAATACCAGAAAACTTCTGGCAATTCGAAATGGTGCCATTTTACCGACTGACGATATAACAAACACCCAAATACTAACAGGGCTACCAGATGAATGTCCAGTGTTGTCAAAGAATATTCCAAATCGACATTGAGAGGGCTATATAAGGGAGTGGCCATGGTGCTGTCAAATGGGTTATATTTCAGACTGCGAACTAAAATCTTCATTAGTGGGAGAGGACTATAAAGTGAATTCATTATCGGCTAATTATAGAAGACGCAATTTAGTATTTTCTTCAGTGTAGTACTTTCATTTAACCAAGTAAAATATAGGGAATATAACCCAAACTAATTACCAAATAGTTAGTACATCCGGACGAATCGTAAACTACCCGAATCCATTATAAATGAACATAGGCTTCATATATATCAACTTGAATTAATATTTGCAATTTTCAACAAATATTTGCATGTGTAGTGGCAATACTCATTGTTGTTGAGATATCTGTCTATTAGGGTTATATTTAAATTGACTTGTGTGCTTTTACCTAAAGAATGTACATCGATATGTGACAGACAATACTTGACATTGCAATACATACCATTGCCATCGTATATTATTCGAAACGAATCTGAATGTAAGTGACCGAAAAATTGCCCCTGAATAATGGATGCGTACTTTCGTACTAATTCCAGATATCGTATGTTGTTACTCTCTGTAAATGTAGTGTGGCCATTTTGTTGTAGACCGATGTGGCGTTCATCAGAGCCAGGAGGTATGTGACCAACTATGTAAACCTGCAATCAGATAAATAGAAAACGAATCAATAAAATGTTATTTATTTGTCCATGAAAACATTATAAAATTATTTTAATTAAGAGATATTTTATATGTGGTTATAAATCAAAAGGTTTGCAAGTTTATTGACAAAATAAAAGAAGAAGCAACCGGCTACATTCGCAAGGAATATGTATTAACAACCATAAACCAGTGTAACTCATTTACTAATATGCACTGAAAGAAAACTTGACCTAATATGGAAGAGTATTTAACCAAAATTTTAGGACACGCAATTTACACAACATTAAGAACAATTTGTATACCCTAAACCACATAGTGGTTAGGTTAAAGTGGCAGCCCGATTAAGATTCAGGCTCACTTAGACTACTCGTATTCAGTCCATTGTGATACCACATTAACTAAAATACCTATTACATATGGACACTTCTAGTTTTAACCGCTGAACTTTCTCGATTATTTTCTTCGGTTGAACCAACCAGATTGTTCCAAAAACATTAGAAGACTGCTTAAATTAACGTTTTCCAGGTCCGCCAATAATCTTCCGCATCATGACAGCTCATACAATAGTCAATATACTTCGCGCCAATAGTTTTTGCAAAATCGCGTATCAGGCAACGACCCGTTATAACAGATATCAGGAGTGATATCTGACGTCTTGAGAACACTAGCACATCTAGTGTGCGGTTCAAGTTTAAATGGGGCCATATTTGCTTGGTTTCGTTACAACCCTTGCAATTCTCCCATCGCACATTTGCCATCATAACAGCCTTCTCACGCAGTAAGAGCTTGCAGGTAGCCAGAGGCATACCAACAGATTCTAGTTACCCTGGAATATGTAAGGTCCTTGCCAACTCATCCGCTTCGCAGTTCCCCGGTATATTCCTATGGCCAGGCACCCATGTTAGGTGAATATTGTGCTGCTCAGCCATCTCGTTGAGAGATTTGGGGCAGCCGATGGCCGTTTTCGAGTTAAGGAACACAGAGTCCAAGGATTTTATTGCAGGTTGACTGTCTGAGTACATATTAATGCCAATATTGCTGGGAGCATTACTTCTCAGCCAATTCGCAACCTCTCTTATTGCAATATTTCAGCCTGAAAAACACTACAGTGATTAGGTAATCTTTTCGCTATTCGAAGTTCCAGATCTTTAGAATATACTCCGAAACCCACTTATCCATCCAATTTGGAACCATTAGTGTAGAAATCTATATATCGTTTATTCCCCGGGGCCTATGTGCACCACGCCTCACTGTTGGGAATTAGAGTTTCAAATTTTTTGTTGAAAAGTGGTCTCGCCAAAGTATAATCCACTACGTTAGACACATCTGGCATTATTTTGAGGAACGAACTGTGACCGTAACTTTTTTCCGCTCACAGCAATAGCTCGCGCAACCGCACAGCCGTTGTTGCAGCTGACTGTTTGGCCAAAATGTCTAAAGGCAATAGATGCAGCATGACATTAAGGGAATTTGTTCCCGTCTTGCTGAATGCGCCGGAGATACACAAGCACGCCATAAGCTGAACTATGTCTAAACTTGTCGGCTGGTTGTTTATAGCAACATTGCAAAGAAGAGGTGATAGAACTCCTCCTTGGGGAGTGCCTCTGTTCACATACCTTTGTATGTTTGCTTGTCCTAGTGTGGCCGAAATACGTCTCCTTCACTTGACTCGACGCTAGTTCTAAGATAAATATCTATCATCCTCTCCAGATTCTTAAGTAGGAATGAGGATAAGCTGATTGGTCGGAAATCCTTCGCACTCGAGTGTGACGCTTTTCCCACTTTAGGTATGAAAACGACATTTGTTTCCCTCTACTTTTCTGGGATATATGCTAAGTTGATACATCCTATATATATCGCCGACAACCAGGGGATAATTCTGTCAGTCACTGCTTGTAACTCCGCCGGAGTAATTCCATCAGGTCCGGGGGATTTGAATGGTCCAAATCTATTTAACGCCCATTTTATTGTAGATTCCGATACAATTTCCTCGATAGGAAACGACCGCTGAGCCTGTGTGAACCGCCAGAACATGGTTCGACCATCTGATTTCCAGGAAAATGTGTGTCCAATAGTACCTCCAGCGTCTCCTCACTGGACGTTGTCCAATTGCCCTCCGATGTTTTAATGAAACCTGGAGCGGACTTAGTGGATGCTAATACCTTCCGTAGTCTGGAAGCCTTGGACGTATTCTCAATACTGCTGCAGTAATCATTCCAAGAGTTATGATCAGTTCTCCCAATCCCCAGGAGCTTACATAAAATATATACTGATCGACTCAGAACCACTTCGTGAGTCGATCTAGCCCTTGGTGTCCGTCCGTCTGTTCATGTATTTGTTGTTCGATGTATTCCGGTTGCAATTATTGAATGATTTTGACGAAATTGGGTACACAGAAAAAAATTAGTCTGTTGTAAAACTGATACTAAAATGAAGTAATATTTATTGCCAACATTTTATTTTGTAAGGTGCAACATTCTCGAAATTTATTGCAAAATCTGAAGGACACTCACATTAATTTTGGGTATTGTATCCTTCAAATTATTATGAATTTGCAAAAATTTGGAATAACACTATCATTTGGGCAAAAATACAATGAAGGAAAAAGTAGTGTAACACCCAGGCAACCTATTTTTTGCGAAACGAAAACGTCCTTAGTTTGTTTTTAAAATTTTGTAAGAAATTTTCCACACCCCAACAATTTTTTCTTTATTCCAAGTATGTCTCAAAAATTTTAAATGGGATTCAAATAACGTACAAATTAGTTCAATTCTAACTAAAACAGAAGAAGTTTTTCGTACACTTCTCCAAAATAGTACGAATGAAAATGAGAATGATCTGGCGCCTAAGATTTTTTCTTTATTTCTAGTTCATTTTTTCTTTTCGAGCATTTCGTAAATGATACTTAAAAATTTAAAAATGTCGGAAAATGTTCGTTAATTTAATTAATCTCAAAATTAGGAATACAATTTAAATTTAGTTCAATTTTTGGCACGAGATATTTCATTTTTTCCATAATGTAGTTTACTTTTTTTCTGAATACAAGGGTTTTTTTTTGCACAGGGACGAACGCTATTGAATTTCATATAAAATTTCACCGAAATCGGTTTAGATTTAGATATATCTTCTATATATAAATATTGCCCGATTTTCCAAAATTTGACCATAAAACCCTTATTTAGTAACCAATCTTATTCAAAGTTGCAAAATCTATTCTTTTTTGATATTAACTATACCTGCAAAGAATACAGTTAGATAATCTTAACTGAACCTGCTAAATATCATCCAAATCGGTTGGGATTTAGATATAGGTCCCATATATATGTATCGCCCGATTTTCAAAAAATTGACCCTAATAACATTATTTTTTACTATATTTATTAACCTATCTTGCCCAAATTTAGTACAGGATAATCTTTTGTAATATCAACCAATCCTGCAAAATATCATCCAAATCGATTCATATAGCTCTCGTATACACGTATCGGCCGATTTTGCCAAATTTATAATGAATAAATTCTTATTTACTATCCTTATGTACTAACAGATCTTACTCAAAGTTGGCACATTGTAACAATTTTTTGTAGTATAAATTAAGCCTACCAAAAATAATAATAATCGGTCAAATGTTATATATAGTTCCAAATTTGAGCTTAATGTTTTTGTTTAATAACCGATCTCAAGTTGGCATATATTAATCTTCTATAGTATCGCCCAAACCTGTAAAATATCATTCAAATCTGTTTAGATTTAGTTATAGCTCCCATATAACATATATGTATCAGTCGATTACAACAAATTTGACCCTAACATTCACATCTACTAAACAATCAAAATTCAAATTTAGATGTATTAGATCTTATTCAGATTTTCATAAAAATATTGTACTATTTTCACAAATTCGGCAAATTAACCCCAACAACTTGAGCGATTTCCTCCTTTTTAATAACAATTCTGAATTCTGAAACACAGATGCGTGGTTCAGAATCTATGCCAAATTCCTTAAGGGAAGGTCAAAATCGTTGAATCGAAGTAAACTTTTTTTGAGAGTTCATTGCAAAAATATTTACGTGAAAGTTAAGATTACGCAATTAAAATTATAGTATTCTACAAAATGTTAAGGACACATTCCATTAAAATAACGAAATTTTAATTAAAATAAAGTGTTGAAGCCACTTCAACAACATATTTATTTTTGCATTAATGTTTAATCTTAAGGTTTATCTACAATGAATTGAATACTTTGAATTATCATTGAATTAACGTCTATCTTATATATTCGCTAAGTATAGATTAGTAAAAAAGCGGCAACCCTAGATTTACGAAAAGAAAGCTTTCACTCAATTTACATCCTGGAGATACTTGTGTCCCTTTCTATTTATTAAATGAGTTGATGAATTTAAAATTGAATTATTAATATGTCTGACTGTTGTCCGCTGTATTTTGGAACCTTAGTTGTGCTGCGAAATCGAGCTTGGTAAGCTACAACTCTCCCAATGAACTCGTCCAGTCAGTGTCTGGCTTCCATATAAATCTTTTTCCGATTTGGGCAAAAGTGGCTAAAATACCCACAATTTCCTTGTAAAATCGCCGCTGCTGATAGTCGGCCCCGCCCGACGTAAGACTTTCCTTACTTTTTTCTTCTAAAATGCGTAGAATTTTGTAAGAAATGCAGTTTAGTACAAAAAAGAAAAGCACTGACTCCACGTTTTTAAAATTTTGCAAAAAAATTAATTGTTGGGCCCATATCTCGCGAACTACTCGTAGAAGATATCCACCAAAGAAAAAATTATCCAACTATAATTGCGGATTTGACAGCTAAAATTAAATTTCATAACCCGATGTGACCAAATTTCAACGCCCACAGGTCAGCTCGTGGTCCCACTAGGGAACTACTGATATCTTTATCCGTTGAAAAGTTGTAGAATTATTCCCAAAAAACAAAAATAATTTGGAACCACTGTGGGCTGTAGCGTGACTACAACGCACAGGCAGACTGACGGCCATGATCATATCGTCTTGGAATTTCTCCCTGATCAAAAATATATATACTTTATATAGTCGAAAATCAATTTCTATGCAAAGAAAAACTGACATTCGTATTTTAAGAACACTCACACTCATGAACGATTCAGGACAATTCACGTGACTCGCGATAAATTCACGAGACATGCGACGTTTCAAATCAGCTTAAGTAACCAAATAACAACAAGTATATACGGCCGTAAATTCGGCCAGGCCGAAGCTTATGTACCCTCCACCATGGATTGCGTAGAAACTTCTACTGAAGACTGTCATCCACAATCGAATTACTTGGGTTGCGGTAACACTTGCCGATGGAAAGGTATCTTAAAACTTCCTAACACCGTTATATATACCACATAGTCTATACGTGGTATATATTAAACTAAACAAGTATATACGGCCGTAAGTTCGGCCAGGCCGAATCTTATGTACCCTCCACCATGGATTGCGTAGGAACTTCTACTAAAGGCTGTCATCCACAATCGAATTACTTGGGTTGCGATAACACTTGCCGATGGCAAGGTATCGTAAAACTTTTTAACACTGTCTTCTAAATTGTAAGTTAGTATATAAGGGGTCTATATTAAACAAAAAAAGGCCTATTAAATACGTATATAATTCAGTTTGACAAAATTTTCTATAGAAATAAAATTTTGACAAAAATTCTATAGAAATAAAAACTTGACAAAATTTTCTATAGAAATAAAATGTTGACAAAATTTTCTATGGAAGTAAAATGTTGACAAAATTTTCTATAGCAATAAAATGTTGACAAAATTTTCTATAGAAATAAAATGTTGACAAAATTTTCTATAGAAATAAAATGCTGACAAAATGTTCTATAGAAATAAAATGTTGACAAAATTGTCTATAGAAATAAAATGTTGACAAAATTTTCAACAGAAATAAATTTTTTACAAAATTTTCTAAAGAAATAAAATTTTGTACCAAATTTCAACCGCATCGGATGACTTTTGCTCCTCCAAGAGGCTCCGGAGGTCAAATCTGGGGATCGGTTTATATGGGAGCTATATATAATTATGGACCGATATGGACCAATTTTTGCATGGTTGTTAGAGACCATATACTAACACCACGTACTAAATTTCAATTAGATCGGATGAATTTTGCTCATCCAAGAGGCTCCAGAGTTCAAATCTGGGGATCGGTTTATATGGGAGCTATATATAATTATGAACCGATATGGACCAATTTTTGCATGCTTGTTAGAGACCGTATACTAACATCAGGTACCCAATTTCAAACGGATCGGATGAATTTTGCCCCTCCAAGAGGCTCCGGAGGTCAAATCTGGGGATCGGTTTATATGGGGGCTATATATAATTATGAACCGATATGGACCAGTTTTTGCATGGTTGTTAGAGACCATATACTAACACCACGTACCAAATTTCAATCGGGTAGGATGAAGTTTGCTCCTCCAAGAGGCTCCGGAGGTCAAATCTGGGGATCGGTTTATATGGGAGCTATATATATTTATGGACCGATATGGACCAATTTTTGCATGGTTGTTAGAGACCGTATAATAACATCAGGTACCAAATTCCAATCGGATCGGATGAATTTTGCCCCTCCAAGGGGCTCCGGAGGTCAAATCTGGGGATCGGTTTATATGGAGGCTGTATATAATTATGGACCGATATGGACCAATTTTTGCATGGTTGTTAGAGACCGTATACTTAGACCACGTACCAAATTTCAACCGGATCGGATGAATTTTGCTGCTCCGGAAGGCTCCGCAAGCCAAATTTGGGGATCGGTTTATATGGGGGCTATACGTAAACGTGGGCCGATATGGCCCATTTTCAATACCATCCGACCTACATCAATAACAACTACTTGTGCCAAGTTTCAAGTCGATAGCTAGTTTCGTTCGGAAGTTAGCGTGATTTCCACAGACGGACGGACAGCCGGACAGACGGACAGACGGACAGACGGACAGACGGACGGACGGACGGACATGCTTAGATCGACTCAGAATTTCACCACGACCCAGAATATATATACTTTATGGGGTCTTGGAGCAATATTTCGATGTGTTACAAACGGAATGACAAAGTTAATATACCCCCATCCTATGGTGGAGGGTATAAAAAGGCCTATTAAATACGTATATAATTCAGTTTGACAAAATTTTCTATAGAAATAAAATTTTGACAAAAATTCTATAGAAATAAAAACTTGACAAAATTTTCTATAGAAATAAAATGTTGACAAAATTTTCTATGGAAGTAAAATGTTGACAAAATTTTCTATAGCAATAAAATGTTGACAAAATTTTCTATAGAAATAAAATGTTGACAAAATTTTCTATAGAAATAAAATGCTGACAAAATGTTCTATAGAAATAAAATGTTGACAAAATTGTCTATAGAAATAAAATGTTGACAAAATTTTCTACAGAAATAAATTTTTTACAAAATTTTCTAAAGAAATAAAATTTTGTACCAAATTTCAACCGCATCGGATGACTTTTGCTCCTCCAAGAGGCTCCGGAGGTCAAATCTGGGGATCGGTTTATATGGGAGCTATATATAATTATGGACCGATATGGACCAATTTTTGCATGGTTGTTAGAGACCATATACTAACACCACGTACTAAATTTCAATTAGATCGGATGAATTTTGCTCATCCAAGAGGCTCCAGAGTTCAAATCTGGGGATCGGTTTATATGGGAGCTATATATAATTATGAACCGATATGGACCAATTTTTGCATGCTTGTTAGAGACCGTATACTAACATCAGGTACCCAATTTCAAACGGATCGGATGAATTTTGCCCCTCCAAGAGGCTCCGGAGGTCAAATCTGGGGATCGGTTTATATGGGGGCTATATATAATTATGAACCGATATGGACCAGTTTTTGCATGGTTGTTAGAGACCATATACTAACACCACGTACCAAATTTCAATCGGGTAGGATGAAGTTTGCTCCTCCAAGAGGCTCCGGAGGTCAAATCTGGGGATCGGTTTATATGGGAGCTATATATATTTATGGACCGATATGGACCAATTTTTGCATGGTTGTTAGAGACCGTATAATAACATCAGGTACCAAATTCCAATCGGATCGGATGAATTTTGCCCCTCCAAGAGGCTCCGGAGGTCAAATCTGGGGATCGGTTTATATGGAGGCTATATATAATTATGGACCGATATGGACCAATTTTTGCATGGTTGTTAGAGACCGTATACTTAGACCACGTACCAAATTTCAACCGGATCGGATGAATTTTGCTGCTCCGGAAGGCTCCGCAAGCCAAATTTGGGGATCGGTTTATATGGGGGCTATACGTAAACGTGGGCCGATATGGCCCATTTTCAATACCATCCGACCTACATCAATAACAACTACTTGTGCCAAGTTTCAAGTCGATAGCTAGTTTCGTTCGGAAGTTAGCGTGATTTCCACAGACGGACGGACAGCCGGACAGACGGACAGACGGACAGACGGACAGACGGACGGACGGACGGACATGCTTAGATCGACTCAGAATTTCACCACGACCCAGAATATATATACTTTATGGGGTCTTGGAGCAATACTTCGATGTGTTACAAACGGAATGACAAAGTTAATATACCCCCATCCTATGGTGGAGGGTATAAAAAGGCCGATTAATTAAGTTTAAAGTTTCTATAGAAATAAAATAAAATTTGGAAAAAAATTAACTATAGAAATAAAATTTTGACAAAATTTTCTTTAGAAATAAAATTTTGACAAAATTTTCTATAGAAATAAAATTTAAACAAAAAAAAAAAAAAAACAAATAATTAAAAAAAATAAAATTTTGACAAAATTTTCTATAGAAATAACATTTTGATCGGCTATATATAACTATAGACCGATATGGACCAATTTTGGCATGGTTATTAGCGGCCTTATACTAACACCACGTTGCAAATTTCGATCGGATCGGATAAATTTTGCTCCTCCAAGAGGGTCCGGAGATTAAATCTGGGAACGGTTTATATGGGGGCTATATATAATTATGGACCGATATGGACCAATACTTGCGTGTTTGTTAGAGACCACATTCCGACTCCATGTTCCAAATTTCAACCGGATCGGATGAATTTTGCTCCTCCAAGAGGCTCCGGAGGACAAATCTGGGGATCGATTTATATGGGGGCTATATATAATTATGGACCGATATGGACCAATTTTGGCATGGTTGTTAGAGACAATATACTAACACCACGTACCAAATTTCAATCGGATCGGATGACTTTTGCTCCTCTAAGAGGCTCCGGAGGTCAAATCTGGGGATCGGTTTATATGGGGGCTATATATAATTATGGGGCGATGTGGACCAATTTTTGCATCGCCGCTGATTACAGTCGGCCCCGCCCGACTTCAGACTTTCCTTACCGATGTGGACCAATTTTTGCATGGCCATTAGAGAATATATACCAACATCATGTACCAAATTTCAGCCGGATCGGATGAAATTTGCTTCTATTGGAGGCCCTGCAAGCCAAATCGGGGGATCGGTTTATTTGGACGGACGGGCATGTTCAGATCGACTCAGAATTTCACCACGACCCTGAATATATATACTTTATGGGGTCTTAGAGCAAAATTTCGATGTGTTACAAACGGAATGACAAAGTTAATATACCCCCATCCTATGGTGGAGGGTATAAAAATTGAATATGTTTCCCTAACCAAATTAATGTGAATTATTACAATAAAAGGCGGAATTAGAATATGAGTAAGAATTAAATAATGAGTTGGAGGGTGGTGGAGTATGAAATTGATGAGTGTGAGCGTGAAATTGCAAACATTTTTTCACGTACACTCACGCACCGACTTCATTTTTCACTCCCGCACGACATATTTGATTTAATCCCATTCAGGTACATTCACGATAGTTACTTTGAAGTTTGTTAACGTTTCAAGCGTGCCACGCCCACATCTCTACTTGAAACGATGAAATAGTGCAGTTTCTTAGAATATCCAATTAGGAAAATAATTTGTCGTCAAGTAGTCCTTTGGCAGGTTATTTATTAAATCATTAAGGATAATACGAACCTATTGTGTGTGAACCTTTTTTAGATGTTGGATAATATTCTTAAGAGGAGAAATTCTCAAGGACTATTTATTTTCAATTTACAAACTTTGTCAATGTAATTTTCATTCTCAATTCTTGGGGGAAATTTTCTTTACTAAGACACTATCACGTCCTCCATTACCACCTAACTATATTCGGTATCCAAAAACAAAAGAAACCAACTTCAAGACAAAGTCGTATTCGATCCCCTCTACCACTACTTTGATGAAGATGATGATGATGATGATGAGTATACTTATCGTTTGGAAAGTTTAGTGGTTTCTTTTTTTTGCTCCACTTTTCTAAACTCATCTTCCGGTTGAATAGGCTCAAATTCTGCATTTAAACAAGTTTAGAAGTAAACTCATAACAGTGGCCGAAACTACAAAGAAGAAGAAGATATGGAGGAGGGGGGCAAAGTGAAGGAAACACATGAAACCTAAACTACTTGACTCCACTCTTTTTTAGGTTCTGCTATGTTCCTTGCCAAGATGGTTGGTTCTTAGACCTACTTATTCTAATAGTTGTGTACACACATCTACAAACAGGAAGATTTGATGAGTGTGTGTAAGTGTGATTATGTACTTCGTCCTGATGGGCATATGTGCCGGAGTTTTAGTTTGCCTTTGAAATCTTTTAAACTGAACAAACAGAAATGCTAGTGATACAGTAATCCATGAATAAACAAAGTTCCAAAGGCAGCCACCTATATGGGTAAGAATTAATTCGGCATACAACATAAGTCACTAGCCTATGTAAGCAACAAACATAAGAAATAGGCAAAGTCGATTGACACATAAAGGGTGATTTGTTAGCTATTATCTTTTTGAGAACACTGGTTTAAACTACTAACGCACATTTCGTGTTTTGTTTCAATGTCAAATATCTTTACTTTGGTCTATAATTTAACCATGGATCATCGTACAGACGAACAACGCTTGAAATAGAATGATCAAAACCGGTCGGTGAAAATCGGTGGACCGGTTTTTCATTTTGCAACGATTGTCGGTTTTGTAAAATCCCATTTTTGGTGGACCGGTAGAACTCGTGTTGTTAATATCATAATATATTCAATGCAAAATTTTCCGAATGTATTTTCTGCGCACTACCAACTCATTTCTGAACACTTCCAACACAGTATTCGTCCCAGATGTCAAATAAAATACCTTGGTTTTCTAAAGAAATCCCAGAAATATTTCAATCAACTATTAACAAATCGTGCTCGTTCAATTAGGAGCGTATATTTTGTCAACAAAATCTATGATATTTCTTACGTTATTATTATTCGACTTAATTTGGTGTATCGTTCTGTAGAAAATGAGCTTTATTTGTGAATATTTTGAAAAACAATAAAATGCAGTCTGTACAAGAAAATGTTTAGTTGTCGAAACTGTTTAACACCGCCATTTATATAACATTTCAGAAATATTCACAAAAAGGAAATGGAACCAAAAAATCATAAAAATTCAACATTTCAATTTTTATCTACGGTATTGTTCCGCAATTACAGCCAAGGAATTTAATTTCTACATTTAAACATTGAAGTGTTTTTTCTTCATTAAATGTTTTTGGTACTTTTTGGGGGAAAACCGGTTGGACCGGTTATGTCGGTTATTTAGTTTCTAAAACACCGCCCATCGGTTTTAAAAAATGGTCCGGTTTTTTAGAACCGTGAAGTTATTGGAAATTATTGAATTTCATTATCGAAGAAATCCCAGCAAAAAATATTCATAAATGTGGAAGCAGTACAATAGGCCACTGTATACTGTAAGCACTAATTTCCTCGCCAATTTCAACACATTTGCATGTCTTAATCTTGGCGTTAAGGTGAGTACTAATTCTTAGAGAGCGTACATTAAATAGAAATATAACGACATTAAATTTTTCGCCAAATCATGTATATTCTGCAAACATTAAACACATTTTATATAAACCCAAAAAAAATATCTTATCTATATAAATATAATATTTCTTGACTTCATGTGAAAAAACGGTTTCTGGATTATTCAAAGTTAATGAAGACATCACCTTACATATTGGCAAAATTCTTTTTCTCACTTGATTCTGATTAATTTATTATTTTATATTTAAAGAAGCTGTATATACAGATTATGCCAATACAATGTTATAAACATTCCCAAAAATATATGATACTTGTGAAAATCTTTATTATAAAAACGTTTACCAGATGAAATAGGGTTCAAAGAGCAACGTCTTTCTATTTTCCTTCCTAAGAACTGTAAAGTATTTTAATTTAATTTTTCTTTCTAAAAAAACTGAAGTAGTTCCTTTTAAAAGATTGAAATTGTGTTAAACAAAATACACTGAATTAATGTTAAATAAGTTATATAAATATAATATATTTAAATTATAATTTCACCACTTTGATTTAGAATTGAAAAAATGCGATTCGGTGGACAAATGTATGTTATTCCTCATCCATTTTCACTCATTAGGACTTTCATGCACTGCCATCTTCATACATATCGATCAGCATTCATATAAGCGCACAATAGGATTCATAAAAGGAGTGTATTTTGTCCAGGCCGAATCTTATGTGCCTTATGTACTTGGGCTGTGTGTAATACTTGCCGATGGCAAGGTATCATAAAACTCTTGTAAATCGGAAGGTAGTCCATAAGGGGTAGGTTAGGTTAGGTTAAAGTGGCAGCCCGAGTAAGATTCAGGCTCACTTAGACTACTCGTATTCAGTCCATTGTGATACCACATCAACTAAAAGTACCTATTACATATGGACACTTCTGGTTTAAACCGCTGTACCTTCTTGATTATTTTTCTTTGTTGAACCAACCAGATTGTTCCAAAAACATTAGCAGACTGCTTAAGTTAACGTTTTCCAGATCCGCCAGTAATCTGAAGCTATATGCTCCTAAAAGTTGCTTGCGCTTTACACAAAATGCAGGACACTCACACAAGAGGTGTTTAATTGATTCTTTTTCCTCCGCATCATGACAGCTCATACAATAGTCATTATACTTCGCGCCAATAGTTTTTGCAAAATCGCCTATCAGGCAGCGACCCGTTATAGCAGATATCAGGAGTGATATCTGATGTCTCGAGAACATTAGCATATCTAGTGTGCGGTTTAAGTTTAAATGGGGCCATATTTGCTTGGTGTCGTTACAACCCTTGCAATTCTCCCATCGAACATTTGCCATCATAACAGCCTTCTCACGCAGCATGAGCTTGCAGGTAGCTAGGGGCATACCAACAATTTCTAGTTCCCCTGGAATATGTAAGGTAGTCCCTAGCCTTGCCAACTCATCCGCTTCGCAGTTCCCCGGTATGTTCCTATGGCCAGGCACCCATATTAGGTGAATATTGTACTGCTCAGCCATCTCATTGAGAGATTTGCGGCAGTCGATGGCCGTTTTCGAGTTGAGGAACACAGAGTCCAAGGATTTTATTGCAGGTTGACTGTCTGCGTATATATTAATGCCCACATTTTTTGGAACATTACTTCTCAGCCAATTCGCCACCTCTCTTATTGCTAATATTTCAGCCTGAAAAACACACTGTAGTCAGGTAATCTTTTCGCTATTCGAAGTTCCAGATCTTTAGACAATACTCCAAAACCCACTTGGCCGTCCAATTTGGAGCCATCAGTGTAGAAATCTATATATCTTTTATTCCCCGGGGTCCGTGTACACCACGCCTCACTGTTGGGAATTAGAGTCTCAAACTTTTTGTCGAAAAGTGGACTCGCCAAAGTATAATCCACTACGTTAGGCACATCTGGCATTATTTTGAGGACCGAACTGTGACCGTAACTTTTTTCCGACCACAGCGATAGTTCGCGCAACCGCACAGCCGTTGTTGCAGCTGACTGTTTGGCCAAAATGTCTAAAGGCTATAGATGCAGCATGACATTAAGGGAATTTGTTCCTGTCTTGCTGAGTGCGCCTGAAATACACAAACACGCCATACGCTGAACTTTATCTAAACCAGTCGGTTTCTGAAGTGCCGGCCACCAGACTACAACACCATATAGCATTATAGGTCTTACCACTGCCGTGTATAGCCAATGC
Source organism: Haematobia irritans (assembly GCF_050003625.1). Lineage (NCBI taxonomy): Eukaryota > Metazoa > Arthropoda > Insecta > Diptera > Muscidae > Haematobia > Haematobia irritans. The sequence continues at coordinate 102,510,911 of NC_134400.1, read as the reverse complement.
ACAATTTTTGGTTTTAGTCCCCACTTTTTTCCTATTGCCTTTTTGCACGAGTACAAAGCTACAGTTGCCTTTCTCGCCCTTTCTCCAATATTAAGCTTAAAGTTCAGCTTCCTGTCCAAAATAACGCCAAGGTATTTTGCACAATCACCAAAGGGAATTTCAATACCCCATATGGAAATAATCCTAACCGTGGGAGTTTGGCGATTTTTGCAGTACATGATTAATTCTGCCTTTGCAGGATTTACTCCAAGACCATTGTCTTTCGCCCATTTCTCAGTCATCCGGAGGGCCCTCTGAATAATATCTCTGATTGTGGATGGGAATTTTCCCCTGACGGCCAGAGCCACATCATCTGCGTATGCCACCACTTTTATCCTTTCTTTTTCTAGAGTAACCAGAAGGCTATTTATAGCAACATTCCAAAGAAGAGGTGATAGAACTCCTCCTTGGGGAGTGCCTCTGTTCACATACCTTTGTATGTTTGCTTGTCCTAGTGTGGCTGAAATACGTCTCTTCATTAGCAGTTCGTCTAACAGCCTGAGTATACATGGATCAACGTTCAGAGTTGTCAGTCCATTTAATATCGAGCTCGGATGGACATTATTGAACGCCCCTTCGATGTCTAGAAACGCCACGATTGTGTATTCTTTGACAGATAGTGAGCTTTCAATAAAGCTGACTAGTTCATGTAGTGCGGTCTCAGTAGACCTGCCCTTCGAGTATGCATGCTGTCATTTCGAGAACAAACTTGAATCGATGCTAGTTCTAAGATAAATATCTGTCATCCTCTCCAGAGTCTTAAGTAGGAATGAGGAAAAGCTGATTGGTCGGAAATCCTTCGCCCTCGAGTGAGAGGCTTTTCCCGCTTTAGGTATGAAAACGACTTTTGTTTCCCTCCACTTTCCTGGGATATATGATAAGTTGATACATCCTTTATATATCACCGACAACCAGGGGATAATTTTGTCAGTTACAGCTTGTAACTCCGCCGGAGTAATTCCATCAGGTCCGGGGGATTTGAATGGTCCAAAGCTATTTAGCGCCCATCTTATTCTAGTTTCCGATACAATTTCCTCGACAGGAAACGACCGCTCAGCAACTGTGGCACCGCCAGTACATGGTTCAACCGTCTGATTTCCAGGAAAATGTGTGTCCAATAGTACCTCCAGCGTCTCCTCACTGGACGTTGTCCAATTGCCCTCCGATGTTTTAATGAAACCTGGAGCGGAGTTGGTGGATGCTAGAACCTTCCGTAGGCCTTCCGAAGCCTCGGACGTATTCTCAATACTGCTGCAGTAATCATTCCAAGAGTTATGCTGAGCCTTTCTCAGTTCTCGCTTGTATCCTCTCAGATTCTTCTTGTAAGCGTCCCAGTCCTCAGGAGCTCTGGTGTACTTTTCCTTGTTAAAGAGCCTCCTGCAGGATTTCCTCATATTACTTAATTCCGTAGACCACCATGGTGGTCGATGTTTCCCCCTTGGCTTTCCTCTAGGGCATGCAGCTTTCAGTGAGATGTTGAAGGCCTTAGTAATCCGCTCCACTGCGTGTTCGATATCTTGCACATTGCTCATATTTGTCTCTGTTATTTCCGGTATCATCATATTGAACGATTCCCTATACCTATTCCAGTCAGCTTTCCTAACATTTGGCGGAAATATGGTCTTGGTGATATGAACATCAAAGTTGAAACTGATGTAGCGATGATCTGAGAAGCTGTGTTCACTTAAAACCTGCCACTCAGATATCATTTCATTCAGTTCTTGCGAGGCCAAGGTGATGTCCAAAACCTCTTGCCTGTTTTTAGTGACAAAGGTTGGGGCATCTCCCTTGTTGCAAACTACCAGATTAGTACGCGAAATAAACTCTATTAGCGACTCTCCCCTTGCATTAGTATCACTACTTCCCCATATACTATGATGTGCATTCGCATCGCATCCCATAATGAGTTTCGTCTTTGTTTTCAGTGAGTCCTCCACTAAGGTCTTAACGGCATATGGAGGCATCTCCCTGTCATGTCCCATGTAGACCGAAGATACCCAATATTTGCATTTGGTTATTTCTAAACTGGCAACGACAGTGTCTGTATTGCACATTGAAGGAAGCAGAAACAAGTTGAGCTCGTTTTTAGCAATTATACAGGCTCGATTTACATCATTACCAGTATACTGCAATAGTTTGAACCCCGGAGTACTTAATTCACATATTTTGTTTCTATAAACATATGGTTCTTGAATAAGAACTACATCTATGTCCCCTTTCATCAGGAGAACTTTTAAGGCAGCACATGCAGCCTTACAATGATGAAGATTTATCTGGAGGATCCGTAGGACCATCGAGATTTTCAACAACCGTCATCAGCCGCTTCAATCGAGTCATCAAGAATGTTCTCTTCAGAGATCTCGGTGACTCTCGCAATAACCATAGGTTCAACTTTGGGGTATATAAGGGGTATATGTATATTATGTACAAAAGGCAGATTAAGATTACCGGTCAAGAACTGAACTATATAGGTTTAATTCAGTTCTTGGCCGGTATAAAGTTTGTATGCTAAAAGAGAGACAGAAGTGAAATATGGGGGTCGGTTTATATGGCTATATACAATTATACCTATATGGTCCAATTTTTTGTCTTTAGTACTAAATTTTAGCAAGATCAAATGAAATTTGCTTATCCAGGAAGAAATAAAATTTTGGGATCGGTTTATGTGGGGGCTATATATAACTATTAACCGATGTGGACAACTTTTGGCATGGTTGTTAGCTACCATATACTAATACCACGTACCAAATTTCAGCTAAATCGGATGAAATTTGAGCCTCCAAGAAATTTTCTCTTCCAAGAAGCTCCCGAGGTCAAATCTGGAGATCAGTTTACATGAGGGCTATATATTATTATAGACCGATATGGACCAAGTTGTTAGATAACATATACTAATATAACGTACAAACTTTCAACCGAATCGGACGAAATTTTTTCCTCCAAGACGCTCCGGAGGTCAAATCTGGGGATCGGTTTATATAGAGGCTATATATAATTATGGGCCTGTATGAACCAATTTTAGCATGAATGTTAGAGACGCTATACTAACACCATGTACCAAATTTAAACCGGATCGGATGAAATTTGCTCCTCAAAAAGGATCCGCAAACAAAATCTAGGGATTAGTTTATACGGGGGCTATATATAGCCAGCTAAAAAAATTGGAAGTTCTTCTCAAGGCACAACTTTAAAAGAACTTTAAAAAATGCGCTCCCAAAGATGTTCTTTATTTTAACTGCACAGGAAGTTCATTTGAGTCGATTTCTTTACAACTCGCTTTTTTCATATTTTTAGTGGGAAATTTATTTTTTGTGTGTTTCAAATAGGGTAAAAACAGATTAAGAATTAATCAAATGGTACAAATTATTTAAATTTAGCCTTTGTAGAAAAATTTCGAATTTTTTAAAATATTTGATTACAAAAGTTCCAGACAAGCGTTATAATGCATTAAAAATCATAAAAAAAAAATTAAAAATTATTTATTTGTCAAAATAACACAAAATTTTTTAATTCACATTCAAAACACAGAATTCGGATCACACTTTAAGAAGTGATGCAATTGATTACAAAAGTTCCAGGCAAGCGTTATAATGCATTACAAATTATAAAAAAAATCAAAATAATTTATATGTCAAAATAACACAACATTTTTTAATTCACATTCAAAAACACTGAATTCGGATCACACCTTAAAAAGTGATGTACATTCAATGTAGCGGCTGTTGAAATGGTGGTCATCCGTCCTGTGACAAGCCCTTGTTAAATTCATCGTTTCTGCTTCAATATTGCACCACTTCCGGATCCAAAAAATAACAACTACTTGTGCCAAGTTTCAAGTCAATAGCTCGTTTCGTCAGCGGACAGACGGACATAGCTTGATCGGCTCAGAATTTCTCCACGACATAGAATATATGTATATACTTTATGGGGCCTTAGACTAATATTTCGATATGTTACATGACAAAGTTAATATACCCCCCATCCTATGGTGGAGGATATAAAAAATATTATGTCCCAAACATAATATGTTCCAACATATTAACTTATATGTGTTTAATACTCAATGTGTTTAACTAATTTCTATTTTTTTCAGTTGTAAACGGTTAACCGGTTTTAAGTAAATTGAAAACCGAAAACGAAGTTTACAAAAATGGTATTTTCGGATAAACCGAAAACCGACTGAAAAACAAGTATATACGGCCGTAAGTTCGGCCAGGATGAAGCTTATGTACCCTCCACCATGGATTGCGTGGAAACTTCTACTGAAGACTGTCATCCACAATCGAATTACTTGGGTTGCGTGAACACTTGCCGATGGCAAGGTATCTTAAAACTTCCTAACACCGTAATATATACCATACCGATTAAATACATATATAATTAAGTTTAAAGTTTCTATAGACATAAAGTTTTGACAAAATAAAATTTTGATAACATTTTCTATAGAAGTAAAATTTGGAAAAAAATCTATAGAAATAAAATTTGGAAAAATTTTCTATAGAAATAAAATTTTGACAAAATTTTCTATAGAAATAAAATTTTGACAAAATTTTCTATAGAAATAAAATTTTGACAAAATTTTCTATAGAAATAACATTTTGACAATGTTTTCTATAAAAATAAAATTTTGGTAGATTATTTTTGGCTCGAGTGGCAACCATGATTATGAACCGATATCATATGCTGACATCACGTACCAAATTTCAACCGGATCGGATGAAATTTGCTTCTCTTAGAGGCTCCGCAGGCCAAATCTGGGGATCGATTTATATGGGGGCTATATATAAGTATGGACCGATATGGACCAATTCATGCATGGTTGTTGGATACCATATATGATGAAGTTTGCTCCTCTAAGACGCTCCGGAGGTCAAATCTGGGGATCGGCTTATATTGGGGCTATATATAATTATGGTCCGATGTGGACCAATTTTCGCATGGTCATTAGAGAACATATACCAACACCATGTTCCAAATTTCAGCCGGATCGGATGAAATTTGCTTCTCTTAGAGCAATCTCAAGCCAAATCGGGGGATCGGTTTATATGGGGGCTATATGTAATTATGGACCGATATGGACCAATTTCTGCATGGTTGTTAGAGAACATATACTAACACCATGTACCAAATTTCAGCCGGATCGGATGAAATTTTCTTCTCTTAGAGCAATCGCAAGCCAAATTTGGGGGTCCGTTTATATGGGGGCAATACGTAAAAGTGGACCGATATGCATGGTTGTTAGATACCATATACTAACACCATGTACCAAATTTCAGCCGGATCGGATGAAATTTGCTTCTCTTAGAGCAATCGCAAGCCAAATTTGGGGGTCCGTTTATATGGGGGCTATACGTAAAAGTGGACTGATATGGCCCAATTGCAATACCATTCGACCTATATCAATAACAACTACTTGTGCCAAGTTTCAAGTCGATAGCTTGCTTCGTTCGGAAGTTAGCGTGATTTCAACAGACGGACGGACGGACGGACATGCTCAGATCGACTCAGAATTTCACCACGACCCAGAATATATATATACTTTATGGGGTCATAGAGCAATATTTCGATTTCGAACGGAATGACAAAGTTAATATACCCCCATCGAAGGTGGAGGGTATAAAAAACGATTATATGAACTCCATAGTCCAAACCATTAAGCTTCCAATTTGTTATTTGGTTTTTAAATTTCGTAGGAACGGTGTTAATAAAACTCTATGTCATCTAACTCATAGAGATTTATTTTTTGTTACATCTGTCAATTATATCGCGTTTTAAAGTCTACGTATTCTTCTGGAGACTTTTTGCTGTATAGTTTTGTTGAATTTTCTACTACGTCTACTATAAAATTTCTTTAAGTGTAAATTTACTTTCATTGTGAGTTCACATTTTTTTGATTATTTACTTGAGTGTGATTGGTTTGAGCTTGATTCATAAGGTTCCCTTCGTCGTACCGAGTCAAAGTAGATAATTGTGGAAAATTCTACCACATTTTGCATCAGTCACATGCAAATTTTTTCTCTTTCTCTACGTTCTTCTTTTGCAGTGTCTACTGTTCCTCTTAGTGTTCTTAAATATACACTTACAACATAATAAACTTCCTGGACTTTATAAAGACTTTCTATTTTCTTAACCAAGTTTTAGAATACTCAAAGACTGTTAAAATTTCTTCCCATGAGTGTTGGCGTTGCAGTTGCTTTTAAATTGCTTGAAATATTTACTACTCGAAACTTTGAACAAGAAGGCATGAAAATATAATCGGCTGCTCGATTATGATTGGCAGTACGTAGTTTTCCAAAGAATATTTTGTAAAGTAGATAGTTACTGAGTAGAAATTCAAACATATCATGGTTAGAAGAATTGCAATGAAAAGTTTCAACTTTTTTAAAGTTTCACTACAAGTGAGTGAAGGAAAGGATATAATTTAAGCCAAAGGCGTTGGCGGTAAAGTTTTTGTCCATGTCTATTTTTGAGTTTCACAAGGAGCTAATATTCGCTTTCTTATTCTACGGTTATTGCCCCAAACCTAAAATGTTTAAGCCAAATTGTGCGGTTGTCACAAACCATACTTTCCATAATGGCAATGGCCATTAGGCCATTTTAAACGACTGTAATATTTTATTGGATACTAAAAGGTTTCTAGTAGCAAAACCTTTTCCCAGTTAATAATTCATCAGTGGCAGAGCGTTCTCATTTAACCCCCCAGAAAAAAGCTGTTCCATTTCATTTTTGGACTTTTTTTTATAGAAACACCAAAAGTTTCATACAAATTGGCATTAAGAGGAACAATAAAAAAAGATTAAAAACTTTCGGCAACAACTCTTTAACTTGTCAAAACATTTTGCTTATACAAAATTCTTTGAAAAATACGCAACAAGATAAATCTTTTAAAGCCTTTGGCGAAGTGTAAATAACAAAGAGAAAACAATTGATCCTAAAAAACGGCCTTTTGCTTACGAGAAAGAGAAATCGCTTACCATTTTATTGATTGAGTAATATTTAGGTTAAAAACAAGTAAGGAAAGTCTAAAGTCGGGCGGGGCCGACTATATTATACCCTGCACCACTCAGTAGATCTAAATTTTCGATACCATATCACATTCGTCAAACGTGTTGGGGGCTATATATAAAGGTTTGTCCCAAATACATACATTTAAATATCACTCGATCTGGACAGAATTTGATAGACTTCTACAAAATCTATAGACTCAAAATTTATGTCGGCTAATGCACTAGGGTGGAACACAATGTTAGTAAAAAATATGGGAAACATTTAAATCTGAAGTAATTTTAAGGAAACTTCGCAAAAGTTTATTTATGATTTATCGCTCAATATATATGTTTTAGAAGTTTAGGAAAATTAGAGTCATTTTTACAACTTTTCGACTAAGCAGTTGCGATTTAACAAGGAAAATGTTGGTATTTTGACCATTTTTGTCGAAATCAGAAAAACATATATATGGGAGCTATATCTAAATCTGTACCGATGTCAACCAAATTTGGCACGCATAGCTACAATGCTAATTCTACTCCCTGTGCAAAATTTCAACTAAATCGGAGTTAAAAATTGGCCTCTGTGGTCATATGAGTTTAAATCGGGCGAAAGCTATATATGGGAGCTATATCTAAATCTGAACCGATTTGGCTGATATTTTGCAAGTTTTTTGAGACTTATAAAATATTCGGATGTACGGAATTTGAGGAAGATCGGTTGATATACACGCCAAATATGACCAGATCGGTGAAAAATATATATGACAGCTATATCTAAATCTGAACCAAAATCAATAGAGATCGTCTTTGAGCCGAAACAGGACCCTATACCAAATTTTAGGACAATCGGACTAAAACTACGAGCTGTACTTTGCACACAAAAATACATTAACAGACAGACAGACGGACAGACAGACAGACAGACAGACGGACATCGCTAAATCGACTCAGAATTTAATTCTAAGCCGATCCGTATACTAAAAGTTTGATCTATGATAACTCCTTCTTGGCGTTACATACAAATGCACAAACTTATTATACCCTGTACCACAGTAGTGGTGAAGGGTATAATTAAATAATACATGTCAATATCATACATTGTTCAACTGGAAGAACTATATAAAATTTAAATATCTTTAATCATGACCATAAGTGGTGGGAAATAAAAAGAAAAATATTCTGAATTATTATATATAAGTAAAGAACGATTTTAAGAGCTATAAGAACATGAAAAAAACACATAAAATTCAGAAAACTACATGAAATGTTTTTTTATTTCGATAGTAAGGTCCATATAACTTTTGCAGATTATTTCATGCAGATGTTGACCGAGAGTGTGCCAAAATGTTGACCTACTCTTTGCAACATATCGGCCGTTATGTCAGGAATAAATACTTAAATGTTGTCTTCCAATGCGTCAATTGAAGCGGACTTGCCTGTATTTACATGAATTTTTCATAGCCCCACAAAAATAGTCTAAAAGCATTAAATCGCACGATCTAGGCGGCCAATTGACCGATCCCAAACGTGAAATAAAATATTCACCAGTGTTGCCAGTATAGGGGGTTTTCCCCAAATTGGGGATATTTTTTCATAAATGGGGACGAAATTTCTGAGTTGGGGACTTGGGGATTTGGCGGGAAATTTCCATAAATTTGGGGATTTTTGTGGGGAATTTTCCGAGAAATCGGTTTAATTTTTTTTATAAATAAAATTTTATTTCTATCGAAAATTTTGTCAATTTTTTTTTCTATAGAAAATTTTGCCAAAATTTTATTTCTATAGAGAAAATTTTGTCAGAAGTTTATTTCTCTAGAATATTTTGTCAAAATTTTATTTCTATAGAAAATTTTTTCAATATTTTATTTCTATAGAAAATTCCGCCAAAATTTTATTTCTATAGAAAATTTTTTTAAAATTTTATTTGTATAGAGAATTTTGTCAAAATTTTATTTTATATAGAAATTTTTTTCAAAATTTTATTTCTATAGAAAAGTTTGCCAAAATTTTATTTCTCTAGAAAATTTTGTCAAATTTTTATTTCTATAGAAAATTTCGCTAAATTTTATTTCGATAGAAAATTTCGCAAAAATTTTATTTCTTTAGAAATTTTTGTCAAAGTTTTATTTCTATAGAAAATTTTGTCAAAATTTTATTTTATATAGAAAATTTTGTCAAAATTTTATTTTATATAGAAAATTTTGTCAAAATTTTATTTTATATAGAAAATTTTGTCAAGTTTTTTTATATAGAAAATTTTGTCAAAATTTTATTTCTATGAAAAATTTTGTCAAAATTTTATTTCAATAAAAATTTTTTTGTCAAAATTTTATTTCTATGGAAAATTTTGTCAAAATTTTATTTATATATAGAAAATCTTGTCAAAATTTTATTTCTGTAAAATATTTTTTCAAAATTGTATTTCTATGTAGAAAAAATTCTCAATTTTTTTTGTATATAAGAAATACCTCAAAATTTTATATCTACAGAGAAAACTTTGTTAGAAGTTTATTTCTATAGACAATTTATGAAGTACCTCTTTCAAAATTCTACCAAAATATAAAAAATTCTACCAATCTACAAAATAATAAAAAAATCTACTATTTCTGGTAGAATTCTACCAACTTTGGGAACCCAATTTTACTACTTGAATATTTAGAAGTAATTTTTCGTTTATAAAGACAAGGTGACCGACTCCCATTTCCATATCTCCAGCATTTGGAAGACGATCATCAGTCTCTTGGTGTTGTGGTTCGAAATCTTATTGCAGCTTGCTGGATTTGACAAAATTTTAATATTTAACTATTAATTACTTTAAAAAAAAAAAAAAAAAACTTGTCACAAATGTATTGGGGATTTTTGTGAGGAATTTAAATTTAAATTGGGGATTTTTGGGGACGAAAACATCATAATTTGGGGACAAGAGCCAGAAAAATACTGGCAACACTGATATTCACCGAACTGAGATCTCAATAACTGCATTGTGACGCGTGCAGTGTGGCACCATCTTTTTGGAACCACTTGTCCTGCAAGTCAAGTTCTTGCATTTAGGCCAAAACGAAAATTGGATATCATCTCACGGTAGCGTTACGATTCGCATTAGTTTTGAAGAAGTACTGTCCAATGATGACATCAGTTCATAAACCGCATCACACTGTGACTTTTCTGGATGCATTGGTAGCTTTTGCAATGCTTCTGGCCAGGGCTGTGGAGTTGAGCCAATTTTGCTCAACTCCGACTCCAACATTTCTCATCTACCTCGACTCCGACTCCGGGAATCTAACTGAATCCCATTTTAATAACACTGTACTTCTACGGTGGAGGGTACTAAAATTGGACCAATTTAAATTATCTGATTTGTGTGCGTGTGTGTGTGTGTAAACGAGCACCAAATTTCACATTTAACGCCAATTGCACACTGACCAACCTTAGTATTTAGTATTTTGGGTGCACAGATATATTTGCCTCATACGTTTTGTTATAGCCAACATATAGACTGATCTATCGACTTGACTTCTCTGGCTTCTATACACTGCAATTTTTATACCCACCACCATAGAATGGTGATAGGGGTATAATAAGTTTGTCATTCCGTGTGTAACACATCGAAATATCGACTTCCGACTAAATAAATTATATGTATTCTTGATCAGCGAGAAATTCTAAGACGATATAAGCATGTCCGTCTGTTTTTTGGTTGTAGGCAGGTCAAGTTCGAAGATGAGCTATATCGGTCCAAGTTTTGATATAGTCCCCATATAAACCGATTTCTCGATTTGGGGTCTTGGGCTTATAAAAAACGTAGATACTTGTGGACCATAAAGAGGTGTGCCGAAAATGGTGCCCATCGGACACCATCGTTTTGGTATAGCCCCCATATAGACCGATCTCCCGATTTTGCTTCTTGGGCGTCTAGAAGCTGTATTTATTACCCGATTTGCTTGAAATTGAAAATCTATAGGTATTTTGGGACCCCAAATATGTGTGCCGAAATTGAGGTGTATCGGTCCATTTTTTGGTATAACCCCCATATAGACCGGTCTCTCGGTTTTACTTCTTGGGCGTCTAGAGGCTATATTTTCTGGCCGATTTGCTTGAAATTGAATATATACAGGTGTGTCGCAAATGGTGCCTATTGGTCCATATTTTGGTATAGACCCCATATAGACCGATCTCCCGACTTTATTTCTTGGGCTTCTAGAATTCGTAGTTTTTATCCAAATTCCCGGAAATTAGAAATATAGACGTATCTTAGGACCATAAAGAGGTGTGTGGAAAATGGTCCGTATCGATCCAGGTTATGGTATAGCCCCTATAACAGGTTGGCTGATAAGTCCCCGGTCTAACAAAGAAAAACACATTTTTTTGTCAAAATTAATTTTTATTATTCAACATAGTTCCCTTCAAGAGCGATACAACGATTATAACGACCTTCCAATTTTTTGATACCATTTTGGTAGTACTCCTTCGGTTTTGCCTCAAAATAGGCCTCAGTTTCGGCGCTCACCTCTTCATTGCAGCCAAATTTTTTCCCTGCGAGCATCCTTTTGAGGTCTGAGAAAAAGAAAAAGTCGCTGGGGCCAGATCTGGAGAATACGGTGGGTGGGGAAGCAATTCGAAGCCCACTTCATGAATTTTTGCCATCGTTCTCAATGACTTGTGGCACGGTGCGTTGTCTTGGTGAAACAACACTTTTTTCTTCTTCATATGGGGCCGTTTTGCCCCGATTTCGACCTTCAAACGCTCCAATAACGCCATGTAATAGTCACTGTTGATGGTTTTTCCCTTCTCAAGATAATCGATAAAAATTATTCCATGCGCATCCCAAAAAACAGAGGCCATTACTTTGCCAGCGGACTTTTGAGTCTTTCCACGCTTCGGAGACGGTTCACCGGTCGCTGTCCACTCAGCCGACTGTCGATTGGACTCAGGAGTGTAGTGATGGAGCCATGTTTCATCCATTGTCACATACCGACGGAAAACCTCGGGTGTATTACGAGTTAACAGCTGCAAACAACGCTCAGAATCATCAACACGTTGTTGTTTTTGGTCAAATGTGAGCTCGCGCGGCACTCAATTTGCGCAGAGCTTCCGCATATCCAAATATTGATGAATGATTTGACCAACACGTTACTTTGATATCTTTAAGGCCTCTGCTATCTCGATCAACTTCATTTTACGGTCATTCAAAATCATTTTGTGGATTTTTTTTTATGTTTTCGTCGGTAACCACCTTTTTCGGGCGTCCACTGCGTTCACCGTCCTCCGTGCTCATTTCACCACGCATACCAATCAATTATTGTTGATTTCCCTGGGACAGAGTTCGAAAACTCATTATCTAGCCAAGTTTTTGCTTCCACCGTATTTTTTTCCTCTAGAAAACAGTATTTTATCAAAACACGAAATTCCTTTTTTCCATTTTTTTCACAATAACAAAAGTTGCTTCACAAAAGACGCTCTATCTCACAAACTAATGGACTTACAGACGTCAAATTTTGAAACGAATGTTGGTACTATATAAAAATAATATGCATTTAATACTACCGACGCCATCTATGTGTCAGACCGGGGACTTATCAGCCAACCTGTTATAGACTGATGTCTCGATTTTACTTCTTGGGCTTCTCGAATTCGTAGTTTTCACCAGTTCGTCTGAAAGTGGAATTCTAGAGGTATTTGAGGAACATTAAGAGGAGTTAGGTCTATATGGACCAATACTCACCGGTCCATATAGACCTAACTCCAAATTTTATTTCTAGACTTCAAATCAAGGCGTTATTTCATCATATACACGATATGTTTATGATTTCTTTAAAACTCAAACTAAATTGGTTCTCATAAATCCAGAATCTGAGCTGGTCTTCATAGGTAAAATCTTTAATTTTTTTTCTTCGGGAAGCGTACTGGTTGAACTGATTTGCTTGGGAGAAGATTTGTCATCAAACCCCCTAAAATGCTATATATTATCAAGTAACCCCCTACGATGATGAGTTTTCAAAGTAAACTATTATATTTGATTCATGGTGGTGGGTTTTTAAGATTCTGCCCGGCCGAACTTACTGCTGTATATACTTGTTAAACGATTAGCCTGGAATTCATAATCTAGAGGTAATTTAGGTCCACAAATAGTAGTGCCTAATACGGTGTGTATCGGTCCATGTTTTGGTAGTGCAATTCAAAATCTAGAGGTACTTTAGGACCAGGAGTAGGTGTACTGAATATGGTGTATATCGGTCAATGTTTTAGCAAAGCCACAATATAGACCGATCTCCTGATTTAACTTCTTTGGATTCTAGACATCGCAATTTTTATTCGATTTACCTGCAATTCTAAATCTAGACGTTGTTTAAGTCCACAAATTGGTGTGCCTAATATGGAGTATATCGGTCCATGTTTTGCTAAAGCCCTCAATATCGATTTGAATTCTTGGGTTCTAGGCACTGCAATTTGTATACGATTTGCATGAAATTAAATATCTAGAGGTAGTTTAGGTTCACAAAGAGTAGTGCCAAATACGATGCGCATCGATCAATGTTTTGGTATAGTCCCCATGTAGAGTGATCTCCTAATTTGATTTATTGGGCGTCTATACATCCCAATTTTTATATTATTTGCCTTAAATTCGAAAATCTATCGATGATTTAGATCCGTAAGTTCGCCATTCGAGCAATGCTAATAAAAATTTATAGACGAGATGTTTATATCGTGATGTCGCTATACAACTGTAGTCCGCACTGCTTTCATTTCAATGCGGACTACAGGTCTTTAGAAGAATTTGGTACGTAATTTATGCTTGTGCACACTCAAAACATCTTCTCTGTTACATATACTGCCAAACCTATTCTGCTTCAAGCATACACATATTTGCAGAATGTGTTCACACAAAAAATTGTTTGCACTGTGCCAATATATAATGTTTTATCCTAAGAATATATCTTTAGGGCCCCGAATAGTTAATTCCAGTTTATAATTTCTCTATTGTTTGCATCCACGGACATTATATTTCATAAAATGTAATGTCCCAAACATAACATATTCGTACATATATGTTTATTAACTTCTCATTAAAAAGAACTATATATAAGATTTGGCCTGCTCAAATTTTCGGTCGTTTTTTACTTGTTTTCTATTTTTTCCAACACTTTGATAACCGTTCATTAACCCATCGGTTGTATGACATTAGATATAATATAACTAATTTTTATGGCACTCTCGCATCTGTAAGTCTGAACCCATTTGTCGCTGCGTGTTGGTATAAATCAGGTAAATGTACACTAATTGGACCTATTAAATTCAGTGCCTACAGTGCCTACCATATTGATGAAATACTAATAAATTTCATTTCAAATAGAAAGTCTTTAAACCTGTATCTTTAATATTTCTCTCCGTTCTAAGATTAATAATTGAATAGAGTTATTTACCGGTTCATTGATTTTTGATTTCAACATCCCCAAACAGATTTGCTTGTAATTTTGTGTCTGATGGGAGTTGCAATTGTAATTCGATGTTTTCTGTTGGCATAACTAAGTTTGTTTATTGACCAGAAGAGTTATCTTGAACATGACCGAGTGACAGCCCACTCAAAAGTTGAAAAAGTATGTTCTGCAACATTCGCACCCATCTTAGCAATTACAGATGGCAAAACTTTTATTTAGTCTTAATGAATATTGGCAGATACAAAGAAAATCCATACTAAGCCTCCCATAGGATACTTAAAGTGGTCCAGTAGCCACACTTTGTGTTTAGATGGCTATGTGTTGTGTGGTTTCTTGTATATTTCGCGGATAGGGGACATTCCACAGGCTATTGAATGAGCATACACTATTGTCATGAGGCCAAAGATTTCATGTCCTTAAAATACGAATGCAAATTTTGCTTAGACTAGAAGACACATTTGTCTAATATATAAAGTTTTTTCCTTGTCTAAAAGTCGATAAACTTTTCACTAAAGTCTTGCTGTCCTTATAATTAAGTGATTGAATTTAAAAATGGGTATCATAACATGAAAGAAAAAAAATTTTGGGGTAAGGTCATCTTGACTTTAATAATTCAAAAAAAAATCTTTAAAATTAATGAAATTGTCTTTAAATTTGTTGTCTTTTTGCATCTTGACTACAAAGCAAAAAATCGTTCCAATATAGGACATGTTTTTCAACACTTTATTTTAAAGACGTTTTTACTTGAAACACAGCATAATTTCTACTAGAAGTCGAGTCTTAATTTGGAAAATAAAGTCGTCGTTAACTTGTTTTTAAAGGACTTTGATAGCATATGAAGAAAAAAAGCTGAAAAAGCGAAAAATTAAAATTTGCTTCCTAGAAGCAAGTACACAAAACCCGATTTTAAAAGAGAATTGTGTCTTAAAAGTATACTTACTTGTATTCTCCGCTTCTTTGGCTCGGAATCAATACCAAATTTTTTAAAGTAAAGACAAAATCTTTGGAACCGGGTATGCTTTTTTTCAGTGTACTTTTTGGCGACGATTTTTTTTTCTAGGATACAAAATCGCCAACTGGAGGGAATTTGTCAGCAAAACAAGTATATACGGCCGTAAGTTCGGCCAGGCCGAAGCTTATGTACCCTCCATCATGGATTGCGTAGAAACTTCTACTGAAAACTGTCATCCACAATCGAATTACTTGGGTTGCGGTAACACTTGCCGATGGAAAGGTATCTTATAACTTCCTAACACCGTCTTCTAAATTACAAGGTAGTCCATACGTAGTATATATTGAACTAAACAAGTATATACGGCCGTAAGTTCGGCCAGGCCGAAGCTTATGTACCCTCCATCATGGATTGCGTAGAAACTTCTTCTAAACACTGCCATCCACAATCGAATTACTTAAGTTGCGGTAACGCTTGCCGATGGCAAGGTATCTTAAAACCTCCTAACACCATCTTCTAAATTGTATGTAAGTCCATACGTGTTATATATTAAATCAAAAAAGATCGATCCAATACGTATATAATTCAGTTTGACAAAGTAGACATACAATTTTGACAAAATTTTCTACAGAAATAAAATTTTAACAAAATTTTCTATAGAAATAAAATTTTTACAAAATTTTCTATAGAAATAAAAATTTTGACAAAATTTTCTATAGAAAGAAAATTTTGACAAAAATTTCTACAGAAATAAAATTTTAACAAAATTTTCTATAGAAATAAACTTTTGACAAAATTTCCTATAGAAATAAAATCTTGGTAGATTATTTTTGGCTCGAGTGGCAACCATGATTATGAACCGAATAAAATTTGAACAAAATTTTCTATAGAAATAAAATTTTGACAAAATTTTCTATAGAAATAACATTTTGACAATGATGAAAATTTTATTATGAACCGAATAAAATTTTAACAAAATTTTCTCCAGAAATAAAATTTTGACAAAATTTTCTATAGAAATAAAATTTTGACAAAATTTTCTATAGAAATAAAATTTTGACAAAATTTTCTATAGAAATAAAATTTTGACAAAATTTTCTATAGAAATAAAATTTTGGTAGATTATTTTTGGCTCTAGTGGCAACCATGATTATGAACCGATATGGACCAATTTTTGTGTGATTGGACCAATTTTGGTATGGTTGTCAGCGACCATATACTAACACCACGTTCCTAATTTTAACCGGATCGGATGAATTTTGCTCCTCCAAGAGGCTCCGGAGGTCAAATCTGGAGAACGTTTTATATGGGGCTATATACAATTATGGGCCGATATGGACCAATTGTGGCACCGTTGTTAAAGATCATATAGTAACACCATGTTCCAAATTACAACCAGATTGGATGATATTTTCTTCTCTTGGATACTTCGCAAGCCAAATCTGGGGATCTGTTTATATGGGGGCTATATATAATTATGAACCGATGTGGACCAATTTTTGCATGGTTGTTAGAGACCATATGCCAACATCATGTACCAAATTTCAGCCGGATCGGATGAAATTTGCTTCTCTTTGAGGCTCCGCAACAGCGTTGCCAGAATTGTTTCACCAAAAACCGCTAGATTTACCCAAAAAACTAGCCAAAAAAAGGTAAAAAATTCTAAAAAAATAGCTAGAAAAAAAGCTAAATTTTTTGTAACAAAAGTCACATTTTTGATTGAAATTTAACAAACTTAAAGGCTTTATTTCACTTAAAATGCATATTATTTTAATTGTATTCATATTAATTCAATTTATGTGAGACTGTAAGAATATCTAAGTCATATTAGCTCTGTTTGCGTACTCGATACATTTTGATTACTATAGCAAATTTTTACTGGAAGTCCTTCTTTTATGTTTCCTAGTAAAAACATTTTTCCCAATAAACTTGCAATTGTCAGCTGGTTAATCATCAGCAAGTCCAATGTGCGATATATTGCAGAATGTCACATAGAACTGCATTAGAAAATATCAATATATTTCGTTTTAACTGAATTAATAATAAATTCGAAACCCATTCTAACTGTCTTGCAAGTTTATATTGAATTACTTTTATTCGAAAATTTCCAATACAAACCTATTGTTGTCCAATTTTCGTAAATGTAAATCCATTCCATTAATATAAAACAGATTTGTTTTGATCCTATCACTACGAATTTTTTATTGCATTTTTTGATGTTAAAAAAATAATACCACATTCAAAGCTTTATTTCCTTAATTATTTCTATGTTCGCTTCCAAAGATTTTGTACACTAATGATTTTGGTATTGATTCCGAGTCAAATTTGAATTTATTCGTTTTTTCAGTTTTTTCTTCATGAGCTAACGACAACGTGCTAACGACAAATTAAATTTTCAAATTCAGACTCGACTTTAAGTACAAATTATTCTATGTATACGTTTTTAAAATAAAATGTTGAAAAACCTCTTCTATTTTTGAACGCTATTTTGGTTTGTGGTCAAAATACAAAAACTCCACAAATTAAAAGAGTATTTAATTAATTTTAGGATTTTTTTAGAATTGACCCTAGCCTTCTTTCATGAAAAGATACCCATTTTTAAGTTGAATCACTTAACTATAAGGACGAAACGACTTTATCGTCTTTTGGACAAGGACAACAGTTAATATAAGAGAAATTCACAAATGCTATTATAACCAAAATTCGCGTTCGTATTTTAAGGACATGAAATCTTTGGCCTCACGACAATATTTTTTTCAGTGTACAAAGCAATTCCCATCTACTATTTTAATTTAGTAATATCATACTTTAGAATATTATAATAACATAAAAAGGAAAAACGAATCAAATGCTAATATTCCTAATAATTTACTGACAGTTTATAGAAGGAATTTGTATGGTAATAGTAGATTTAAAGTTTACTATAACTTTTATGAATACGAGGGAAAAACTTTACAACAAGGTGTATTTGCTGCAAAAATGCCCGCATAATGGCTGGAATAATTATTAATGTTTCAATTGAGCTTTGAAATATGTTGAAAACCTTATTCTGGCAGCAAGGCTTAGATAAGTACGATGTTTTATCCATATTTCAATAGGAACATGTCGAAAATAAAAAAGCCAAAAATAGCTAAAAGGGACATGAAAAAAAAGCCAGAAAAAAAGCTAAAAGCTAAATGCATTTTCTTCCCGCTAAACGTCTTCAAAAAAAGCCAAATCTAGCGGGAAAAAAGCTAAATTGGCAACGCTGCTCCGCAAGCCAAATCTGGAGATCGGTTTATATGGGGTCTATATATAATTATGGACCGATGTGGACCAATTTTTGCATGGTTGTTAGAGACCATATGCCAACATCATGTAACAAATTTCAGCCGGATCGGATGAAATTTGCTTCTCTTTGAGGCTCCGCAAGCCAAATCTGGGGATCGGTTTATATGGGTGCTATATATAATTAACGACCGATGTGAACCAATTTTTGTATGATTGTTAGAGACCATATACCAACACCATGTACCAAATTTCAGCCGGATCGGATGAAATATGCTTCTCTTAGAGGCTTCACAAGCCAAATCTGGGGATCGGTTTATATGGGGGCTATATATAATTATGGACCGATGTGGACCAATTTCTGCATGGTTGTTAGAGACCATATACCAACACCATGTACCAAATTTCAGGCGGATCGGATGAAATTTGCTTCTCTTTTAGGCTCCGCCTGCCAAATCTGGGGATCGGTTTATATGGGGGCTATATATAATTATAGACCGATGTGGACCAATTTTTGCATGGTTGTTAGAGACCATATACAAACACCATGTACCAAATTTCAGCCGGATCGGATGAAATATGCTTCTGTTAGAGGCTCCACAAGCCAAATCTGAGGGTCCCTTTATATGGGGGCTATACGTAAAAGTGGACCGATATAGCCCATTTGCAATACCATCCGACCTACATCGATAACAACTACTTGTGCCAAGTTTCAAGTCGAGAGCTTGTTTCGTTCGGAAGTTAGCGTGATTTCAACAGACGGACGGACGGACGGACGGACGGACGGACGGACGGACATGCTTAGATCGACTCAGAATTTCACCACGACCCAGAATATACAGTTTGTCAAGAAAGTGTTTTGACAATGGGATAACAATTATGTTTTGTTCCAAAATTAAATATAATGAAATTTTAAAAAAATATTTTATTATGTATTTTGCAAAGTATACATACGTACACAGAATGAAAAATTTAATAAAATATTTAATATTTCAATTATTTCTAGAAGTTGAAATAGTTGGCAATGTCAAAAGACTTTCTTGACATACTGTATATACTTTATGGGGTCTTAGAGCACTATTTCGATGTGTTACAAACGGAATGACAAAGTTAATATACCCCCATCCTATGATGGAGGGTATAAAAAGACCGATTAAATACGTATATAATTAAGTTTAAAGTTTCTATAGAAATAAAATTTTGACAACATTTTCTATCGAAGTAAAATTTGGAAAAAATTTTCTATAGAAATAACATTTTGACAACATTTTCTATAGAAATAAAATTTTGACAAAATTTTCTATAGAAATAAAATTTTGACAAAATTTTCTATAGAAATTACATTTTGACAATGTTTTCTATGAAAATAAAATTTTGGTACATTATTTTTGGCTCGAGTGGCAACCATGATTATGAACCGATATGGGCCAATTTTTGTGTGATTGGGGATCGGCTATATATAACTATAGACCGATATGGACCAATTTTGGCATGGATATTAGCGGCCTTATACTAACACCACGTTGTAAATTTCAACCGGATCGGATGAATTTTGCTCCTCCAAGAGGCTCCGGAGGACAAATCTGGGGATCGATTTATATGGGGGCTATATATAATTATGGACCGATTTGGACCAATTCTTGCATGGTTGTTAGAGACCACATACTAACTCTACGTACCAAATTTCAACCGGATCGGATGAATTTTGCTCCTCTAAGAGGCTCCGGAGGTCAAATCTGGGGATCGGCTTATATGGGGGCTATATATAATTATGGGTCGATGTGGACCAATTTTTGCATGGTCATTAGAGAACATATACCAACGCCATGTACCAAATTTCAGACGGATCGGATGAAATTTGCTTATCTTAGAGGCTCCGCAAGCCAAATCGGGGGATCGGTTTATATGGGGGCTATATATAATTATGGACCAATCGCAAGCCAAATTTGGGGGTCCATTTATATGGGGGCTATACGTAAAAGTGGACCGATATGGACCAATTTTTGCATGAGACCATATGGGGGCTATATATAATTATGGACCGATTTGGACCAATTCTTGCATGGTTGTTAGAGACCACATACTAACACCACGTACCAAATTTCAACCGGATCGGATGAATTTTGCTCCTCTAAGAGGCTCCGGAGGTCAAATCTGGGGATCGGCTTATATGGGGGCTATGTATAATTATGGGTCGATGTGGACCAATTTTTGCATGGTCATTAGAGAACATATACCAACGCCATGTACCAAATTTCAGCCGGATCGGATGAAATTTGCTTCTCTTAGGGGCCTCGCAAGCCAAATCGGGGGATCGGTTTATATGGGGGCTATATATAATTATGGATCGATGTGGACCAATTTTTGCATGGTTGTTAGAGACTATATACTAACACCATGTACCAAATTTCAGCCGGATCGGATGAAATTTGCTTCTCTTAGAGGCCTCGCAAGCCAAATTTTGGGGTCCGTTTATAAGGGGGCTATACGTAAAAGTGAACCGATATGGCCCATTTGCAATACCATCCGACCTTCATCAATCCCAAATACTTGTGCCAAGTTTCAAGTCGATAGCTTGTTTCGTTCGGAAGTTAGCGTGATTTCAACAGACGGACAGACGGACATGCTCAGATCGACTCAGAATTTCACCACGACCCAGAATATATATACTTTATGGGGTCTTAGAGCAATATTTCGATGTGTTACAAACGGAATGACAAAGTTAATATACCCCCCATCCTATGGTGGAGGGTATAAAAAAAAAAATTCTTCGTCATACCTCCATACATTCCATGCATAGATTATTGCACAAAATATTATGAAATCATAATTCGACATTTAAATTTTGTATAGAAAATTGCTTTATATCAGTATGCTAAGATGTTTTCATATAGCTTCTAAGGCAGAAGAAATTGTCTGCTTGGAGCCATAGGAAACTGTTTCGTCCATACATATTTATAATTTCTACGGATTTGAGCCATAACTTTCAACCGAGGTTTCTCTATAATTTTGTCTCGAAATAAGGCTGCAGAAGAAGAAACCCCAAGCCAAAAAATATTTCAACGTAAAACCACTGGTCTTTAAATTATTTTATGGCTTCGCTAACCCCGTTTTTACTCATCCTTGAGTCTTGTAATTAAAAATATTAAAAATCAACTTTGAAACTGACTGCTGTCTTTCAGAAAGCCCAGAATTTACTACAGTTGTACATTTGTTGCTGTTTCTCTGCTGTTTTTGTTAGTTGGCGTATGCCAAAAAACCGCTGTATTTAACCTAACCTCTGCGTGAAATTCTTGTAACATCTCAAAGGATGCTGGTCGTTGTCTATCATAGGATTATTTTAATATACATTAACGGGAAAAAAGTTTAGATTTCGCTATAGAAAAGTTGTTCATGCCATAATAACTTGGGTAATTAACGTACCAGTTATACATTCTCGTATATATTTTGTTGAGCAGTTCATTTTGTACATCCACTCAACGAAATGTGAATGGTTTGAGGGGGGTGGGGGAGAGAGGCTGAATAGTTTTCTGGTTTTTGCTTTTGAATTAATAAAATTTTAATGACAAATTCAGTCTTCATGTATACATTTAATTTGTTTTACAATTACATAAGAAACATGTATTTAATTGGCTTAACTCTGTTGGTCTTCTTTTGAAAGGATAAACAAATTAGCCTTCGATTAGCAATTAAAAATAATTGCATAAAACTTAATCTCATAATATAAAATAGGGATAATTAAGATCATCAACATATTTCATATAAAATTTTATTAGATTTTAAACTCAATCCCAATTTAATTGAATATATTTTAGCAAATAACTACCTTTGGTTGCCTATAATATAATTTAGGTCAAATTAAAAATTTATGTAAATTTTTGCTCGAAGACAAAAATTCGTATTTCAAAATGACCTACACACAAAGAAAAAATACCTTGCTGCGTAATGAAATTTTAGACAACCGAAATTACCATTTATTTGGATATTTTTGGAACTCAAACTTTTAGCTAGCATTACATGTTTGCGACATATATGTTATTATGTTAGAACATACACTCAAAAAAAAGTGAACTCTCAATTTTACTAAAGCCAATTTAACTTTATTTTAGTTCATGGAATTATTATGTTTGGAGAAAGTTTCCTTTACTCTAATAATTTTTTGGGTACGTTAGTTAAATTAACTAAAAGCGAATAAAAAAATTAAACATAAAGATGAACTAAATTCGTGTCTTCCACAAAATACTTCAGAATTTCTTTAAATTTGTAAATTTTACCAAAAATGCGTCAATCATGAACTTCGTATGTCGTCACTAAAGACATTCTTGCAATTTTGAACTCCAAGTTTTTCCTTCAAACTACAAAATTTTCTTTAACAAGTGAAAAAATTTAGTTATGTCTAATAAATTTTCTTGAACTTGTCGAAAAATATTTACTTATTTTTTTACATCGGCGTGATGCCAACGTTTGTAATACTGTTTAGTTAAAATTTTCTACAAATAATCAAAATTTTCTAAACTTAAACGAAAGTTTTCTTCCTGGTGGGTTCACTGTTTTTCCAGTGTATTATGTTTGTGGCCTATTTTTTTTAATATAATATGTTTGAATGCAAACATATATTAATTTAGAAATTGCACTGAAAAAACAGGTAACCCACCAAGAAGAAAACTTTGGGTTAATTTTAGAAAATTTTGAATATTTTGAACAGTATTACAAACGCTGGCAACAAATAAATATTTTTCGACAAATTCAAGAAAAATTATTGGACATAAATAATTTTGTAGTGTGAAGGAAAAAATTGGAGTTAAAAATTGCAAGAATGTCTTTAGTGACATATGAAGTTCATGATGGACGCATTTTTAGTAAAATTTAAAAAAAATTAAAGAAATAATGAACTATTTTGTGAGAAATACGAATTTAATAAATCTTTATGCTTAATTTGTGTATAATTTTTTCTCGTGTTTTAGTTCATTTAACTAACGTATGCAAAAAATTATTAGAGTAAAGAAAACTTTCTCCAAACATAATAATTCCATGAACTAAAATAAATTTAAATTGGCATTAGTGAAATAGAGAGTTCAATTTTTTTTGAGTGTAGTGCAATATTCTCGAAAGTGGGGCATTGTCATAGATTTTGGATCCTGTATATCTCACAATATTATGAATTAACAATAACATATGCATTTTTTGGCGATTTAAAGGCGAAATTTGATAATGTATCAAGGAAAGCAAGCACTAATATATAAATTGCATACCCTAGACTGAAAAAAATAATTAGGTGATATTAAAGATTACGTAACGTAAATTTTGGGATGCAAAAATTACAAAATATTAAAAATGGGTATAATAAGTT
Organism: Haematobia irritans; assembly: GCF_050003625.1. Taxonomy (NCBI): domain Eukaryota; kingdom Metazoa; phylum Arthropoda; class Insecta; order Diptera; family Muscidae; genus Haematobia; species Haematobia irritans. The sequence continues at coordinate 102,486,878 of NC_134400.1, read as the reverse complement.
TGTCATTCCGTTTGTAACACATCGAAATATCGATTTCCGACTATATAAAGTATATATATTCTTGATCAGGGAGAAATTCTAAGACGATATAGCCATGTCCGTCTATCTGCCTGTCTGTCTAGCTGTCTGTCTGTTGTAATCACGCTACAGTCTTCAATAATAAAGCAATGGTGCTGAAATTTCGCACAAACTCGTCTTTCGTCTGCGGGCAGGTCAAGTTCGAAGATGGGCTATATCGGTCCAAGTTTTGATATAGTCCCCATATAAACCGACCTCCCGATTTGGGGTCTTGGGCTTATAAAAACTTTAGTTTCTATCCAATTCGCCTGAAATTGGAAATCTAGAGGTAATGTAGCACCATAAACAGGTGTGCCAAAAATGGTGACTATCGGTTGATGTTTAGTTATAGCCCCCATATAGACCGATTTCCCGATTTTACTTCTTGGGCTTCTAGAATCCGTAGTTATTATTCAATTTACCAGAAATTGGAAATCTAGAGGTATTTTAGAACCATAAAGAGGTGTGCAAAAATGGTGAGCATCGGTCAATGTTTTGGTATGGTCCCCATATAAACCGACATCCCGATTTGGGGTCTTGGGCTTATAGAAACCGTAGTTTCTATCCAATTTGCCTGAAATTGGAAATCTGGAGGTATTTTTGGGCCATAAATAGGCGTGCCGAAAATGGTGAGTATCGGTCCATGTTTTGGTATAGCCCCCATATAGACCGATTTCCCGATTTTACTTCTTTGGCTTCTAGAATCCGAAGTTTTTATCCAATTTGCCTGAAATCTGGAGGTATTTTTGGACCATAAAAAGGTGTGCCGAAAATGGTGAGTATCGGTCCATGTTTTGGTATATAACCCATATAGACTCATCTCCCGATTTTACTTCTTGGACTTATAGAAACTGTAGTTTTTATCCAATTTGCCTGAAATTGGAAATCTAGAAGTATTTTATGACAATAAAGTGGTGTGCCGAAAAGGGTTCATGTTTTGGCATATCCCCAATAATGATCGATCTCCAGATTTTATTTCATGGGCTTATAAAAACCATAGTTTTTATCCAATTCGTCAGAAATTGGAAATCTAAAAGTTTTCTAGGACCACAAATACGTGTGCCGCAAATGGTCAGTATAGGTCCTGTACAATCTTGTGACAGTGTGCTAGAAATGGACTGTATTAATTTCGTAACCTCACAGATTGTAAAGAAATGCATAAATTCCCAACATGGAAAGAAAACAAAAACACCAAATGTTTCGTTTTAGGATTTTGTTGTTAAAGTTTATTGCAGCTTCTTTCACCCTTACCGCTTGGACTTCAGATTGCTAAGTAAGTAATGTTAAGGAGAAAAAAGTGAAGGAAGCCATCATATTTTAAATTCAGCAATAAAAGGTTGCAACAATAATAATAATTCTCAGTGAAAACCATTTATCCATTGGATGAGAGCTCTTTTGTTCTTGTTAATGAATATATAGTTGCCACCTGATAAGGATGGAAATAGTTATGGGCTTAAGCTAGGTTGAGTAATTAGGAATTCATTTCAATTAATGTATATTAAATTCATTTAAATTCAGCCAAATAAAAGTTTACTCGTAAAACTACATGAAATTATAAATTTGTTAAACACAGTTTAACAGGTCCATATATTGATATAGCCCTCATATAGACCGAAACCTTATTTTTTATCCAATTTGCCTAAATTGAAAATCTAGAGGTATTTTAGGACCATAAAGAGGTGTGCTAAAAATGGTGAGTATCGGTCCAGGTTTTGGTATATCCCCCATATAGACCGATCTCCCGATATGGGGACTTGGGCTTATAGAATCCGTAGTTTTTATCCAATTTGCCTGAAAATGGAAATCTACAGGTATTTTAGAACAATAAAGAGGTGTGCCGAAAATGGCGAGTATCGGTCCATTTTTTGGTATAGCCCCCATATAGACCGATCTCCAGTTTTTACTTCTTGGGCGTCTAAAATCTGCAGTTTTTATCCAATTTGCCTGAAATTAGAAATCTAGAGGTATTTTAAAACCCTAAAGAGGTGTGCTGAAAATGATGAGTATTGGACAATGTTTTTATATAGCCTCCATATAGACCGATCTCCAGATTTTATTCTTGGGCTTATAGAAACCGTAGTTTTTATCCAACTTGCCTCAAATTGCAAATCTAGAGGTATTTTAGGACCATAAAAAGGTATGCCGAAAATGGTGAGTATAGGTCCATGTTTTGATATAGCCATCAGATAGACCGATTACCCGATATTACTTTTCGGGCTTCTAGAAACCGTAATTGTTGTCCACTTTGCCTGAAATTGAAAATCTGGAGGTTTTTAGGAATATAAATAGGTGTGCAAGAAATGATTTTATTTTTTAGGCTTCCAGAATCCGTAGTTTTTATCTAATTTGCCTGAAATGAAAAATTTATTGTCTTTTTGCATCTTGACTACAAAGCAAAAAATCGTTCAAAAATAGGACATATTTTCCAACACTTTATTTTAAAGACGTTTTTTTACTGGAAACATAGCATAATTTCTACGGGAAATCGAGTCTTAATTTGGAAAATAAAGTCGTCGTTAACTTGTTTTTAAAGGACTTTAATAGCTAGAAGCAAGTAGACAAAACCTAAATTTAAAATAGAATTATGTCTTAAAAGTATCCTTACTTGTATTCTCCTCGTCTTTGGCTCGGAATCAATAGACAAAACCTAAATTTAAAATAGAATTGTGTCTTAAAAGTATCCGTACTTGTATTCTCCTCGTCTTTGGCTCGGAATTAATACCAAATTTTTTCAGTGCATATACACGCAAAGAAAAAAAAAACGTTTGGAAAACGTGTACCGAAAACGTTTTTCTTTTGTTAGAGTTTTTTGAATTGCTTCGAAAATTTTAAACTTTTATCACCAAAAAAATTCGTTTGTTCCAAAATTTTTATTTTTTTAATAAAAAAAAGTTATTTTTGAAACAACAACACAGTCCATTTCGTTTATATCCAACACTGTTCTTTTCTGACTTTAGGTCTTCAAGAAGACACATTTTACAGTTCAAAATTTAATATACTACAATGTAATTTTGAAAATTTTTTCGGAATCTTCCGAACATATCTGGAATATATGTAAAATAAACAAAAAAAACTTTGGTCGAAGCAGGAATCGAACCCACGACCCTTGGCATGCAAGTCGGACGTAGCAACCACTGCTCCACGGTGCCAAACTAAATGTTTGTTTCTGTTAAATAAACTTTGTTTATTCGGTTCGTGGGCGCCGCAAGCTATGCTATATAAATATAACTTATATGGATATTTATCTATTGATGACCATAACAGGTACATAGCTCAGTGGTTAGTGTATTGGCTTACAAAGTGCATGGTCCGCTGTTCGATTCTCCGTCCAGGCGAAAGGTAAAAAAAAAACAAGTATATACGGCCGTAAGTTCGGCCAGGCCGAAGCTTATGTACCCTCCATCATGGATTGCGTAGAAACTTCTTCTAAACACTGCCACCCACAATCGAATTACTTAAGTTGCGGTAACGCTTGCCGATGGCAAGGTATCTTAAAACCTCCTAACACCATCTTCTAAATTGTATGTAAGTCCATACGTGGTATATATTAAATAAAAAAAGATCGATCCAATACGTATATAATTCAGTTTGACAAAGTATACATAAAATTTTGACAAAATTTTCTACAGAAATAAAATTTTAACAAAATTTTCTATAGAAATAAAATTTTCACAAAATTTTCTATAGAAATAAAAATTTTCTATAGAAAGAAAATTTTGACAAAAATGTCTACAGAAATAAAATTTTAACAAAATTTTCTATAGAAATAAACTTTTGACAAAATTTTCTAAAGAAATAAAATCTTGGTAGATTATTTTCGGCTCGAGTGGAAACCATGATTATGAACCGAATAAAATTTGAACAAAATTTTCTATAGAAATAAAATTTTGACAATGATGAAAATTTTATTATGAACCAAATAAAATATTAACAAAATTTTCTCTAGAAATAAAATTTTGACAAAATTTTCTATAAAAATAAAATTTTGGTAGATTATTTTTGGCTCTAGTGGCAACCATGATTATGAACCGATATGGACCAATTTTTGTGTGATTGGACCAATTTTGGTATGGTTGTTAGCGACCATATACTAACACCACGTTCCTAATTTGAACCGGATCGGATGAATTTTGCTCCTCCAAGAGGCTCCAGAGGTCAAATCTGGAGAACGTTTTATATGGGAGCTATATATAATTATGGACCGATGTGGACCAATTTTTGCACGGTTGCTAGAGACCATATACCAATACCATGTACCAAATTTCAGCCGGATCGGATGCAATTTGCTTCTCTTTGAGGCTTCGCAAGCCAAATCTGGAGATCGGTTTATATGGGGGCTATATATAATTATGGACCGATGTGGACCAATTTTTGCATGATTGTTAGAAACCATATATCAACACCGTGTACCAAATTTCAGCCGGATCGGATGAAATATGCTTCTCTTAGAGGCTCCACAAGCCAAATCTGGGGATCGGTTTATATGGGGGCTATATATAATTAAGAACCGATATGGACCAATTTTTGCGTGGTTGTTAGAGACCATATACCAACACCACATACCAAATTTCAGCCGGATCGGATGAAATATGCTTCTCTTAGAGGCTCCACAAACCAAATCTGGAGATCGGTTTATATGGGGGCTATATATAATTATGGACCGATGTGGACCAATTTTTGCATGGTTGTTAGAGACCATATACCAACATCATGTACCAAATTTCAGCCGGATCGGATGAAATTTGCTTCTCTTTGAGGCTCCGCAAGCCAAATCTGGGGATCGGTTTATATGGGGGCTATATATAATTATGGACCGATGTCGACCAATTCTTGCATGATTGTTAGAGACCATATACTAACACCATGTACCAAATTTCAGCCGGATCGGATTAAATATGCTTCTCTTAGAGGCTCCACAAGCCAAATCTGGGGATCGGTTTATATGGGGGCTATATATAATTATGGACCGATATGAACCAATTTTTGCATGGTTGTTAGAGACCATATACCAACACCACATATAAAATTTCAGCCGGATCGGATGAAATATGCTTCTCTTAGAGGCTCCACAAACCAAATCTGGAGATCGGTTTATATGGGGGCTATATATAATTATGGACCGATGTGGACCAATTTTTGCATGGTTGTTAGAGACCATATACCAACATCATGTACCAAATTTCAGCCGGATCGGATGAAATATGCTTCTCTTTGAGGCTCCGCAAGCCAACTCTGGGGATCGGTTTATATGGGGGCTATATATAATTATGGACCGATGTGGACCACTTTTGCATGATTGTTAAAGACCATATACTAACACCATGTACCAAATTTCAGCCGGATCGGATTAAATATGCTTCTCTTAGAGGCTCCACAAACCAAATCTGGGGATCGGTTTATATGGGGGCTATACGTAAAAGTGGACCGATATAGCCCATTTTCAATACCATCCGACCTACATCGATAACAACTACTTGTGCCAAGTTTCAAGTCGATAGCTTGTTTCGTTCGGAAGTTAGCGTGATTTCAACAGACGGACGGACGGACGGACGGACATGCTTAGATCGACTCAGAATTTCACCACGACCCAGAATATATATACTTTATGGGGTCTTAAAGCAATATTTCGATGTGTTACAAACGGAATGACAAAGTTAATATACCCCCATCCTATGATGGAGGGTATAAAAATTAAAAATTTATAAAATCGTATAATTTCTTCTACATTGTTGGTATTACAGGAAAAGGTGTTGAGAACTAAAAAAACCTCGTGGATGTGAGAAAGATGTCAGGGAAATGCAATTAGCAAGAAAACAATGTTTGTTTTTTTGAGTTTGTCTTTATGAAATTGTTTTTACATCCTGGAAAAGAATAAACGTTTATCACAAAAAGTATATACTTTTCTTCCAAATACACTTCCTTACAGCGAAAAGCAAATGAGAAACGAACTTTGTTTGTCTAAAATTTCGTTTGGGAGGAAACAATTATTTTTTTGCGTGTATGTGCTTTAAATGAAATTCTTTGTTGGGTGTTTACTTCAAATTCAATTTAATATCTTGTAAATATTTTTACATCTATACATATCAATGAGGTATGAGTTATTTTCGCCAAGCTTATAAGGAAAGTGTAAAAAATATCAACTGCACGTCAACTCTAATCAATTGTATCAGTAATAAATCCGTTTGTCTGAAATTGAATATGAACCCATAATCCCTATGAACTTTAATCTTTACAAATGATACAATATAAACGTTAAGCACTTCACCTTTGTGAAATTTGTAATGATGTATTGGAGCACTAAAACCCTTTACGTATGATATGACCTGCTACAGCAATTGAACTGTCTATTGTATCCTTTTGTATTTCTTTTGAATAAATCCAGTACTATGTTACACTATCATAATCTGATTTAAATACGTTCATTCGCATTGCTAGAATAGCCCCATATCACTACAAATCAAACAAACAACACACTTAGTTAAGGCCGATTTAACCGATATAACGAATTAAGATTTCTTCACAAAGAATGTCTATAAGGGTGAAACGCAACTTTATTCTCGCCGTTTTCAATAGATCACATAAAGCTAAATTTAATACGAATCTTTGAAATTTTACAAGCAGCTCGTTTCTTGTGAAATCTTGTTTTTATATGCTAAATCGTAGGATGAGGCCGAAATTTCTGTCTCAGACCCGACAAAGTACGTATATTCTAGGATGGTATTGCAAATACGCCAGATCAAATTACATTAAGGCATAGGCACTATACAAACCGATTCTAATATTTGTCTTTTGAACTTCCTGGAGCAGCAATTTTTATCCGACCCGCGAAAAATTTGTCATAGCAAATTGATTCAAAATGGGTCCTATACAGACCCAGCAAAAAAATTTGGTAGTTCTTCCAAAGGCACAACTTTAAAAGAACTTCCAGAAGATGCACCCCCAATGATGTTCTTTCTGTATTTTAACTACCCAGGAAGTTCTTTTAATTCAATTTTTTGTAACTTGGTTTTTTTATATTTTTAATGGGTAATTTTAACGTTTTTGCTTCAAATAGGTGTAAGAATAAGTATATACGGCCGCAAGTTCGGCCAAGCCGAAGCTTATGTACCCTCCAGCATGGATTGCGTGGAAACTTCTACTGAAGACTGTCATCCACAATCGAATTACTTGGGTTGCGGTAACACTTGCCGATGGTATCGTAGAACTTCCTAACACAGTCTTCTAAATTGCAAGGCAGTCCATACGTGGTATATATTAAATTAAAAAAGGCCGATTAAATACGTATATAATTAAGTTTGACAAAATTTTTATAGAAATAAAATTTTGACAAAAGTAATAAAAAGAAATAAAATTTTGACAAAAATTTCTATTGAAATAAAATTTTGACAAAATTTTCTATAGAACAAAAATTTTGACAAAATTTTCTATAGAACAAAAATTTTGACAAAATTTTCTATAGAACAAAAATTTTGACAAAATTTTTGTCAAAATAACAATGTTGACAAAATTTTCTATAGAAATAAAATTTTGGTAGATTATTTTTGGCTCGAGTGGCAACCATGATTATGAACCGATATGGACCAATATATAACTATAGACCGATATGGACCACTTTTGACATGGTTATTAGCGGCCATACACTAACACCACGTACCAACTTTCAATCGAATGGTATGAATTTTGCTCCTCCAAGAAGTACCGGAGGTCAAATCTAAGAATCGCTTTATATGGGGGCTATATATAATTATGGACCGATATGGACCAATTCTTGCATGGTTGTTAGAGACCATATACTTATACCATGTAGCAAATTTCAGCCGTTTCGGATGAAATTTGCTTCTCTTAGAGGCACCGCAAGCCAAATCGGGGGATCGGTTTATATGGGGGCTATTTATAATTATCATCCCAACAAAAAATATAAGATCATCCCAATAAAAAAACACATCTTTTCATATTCCGTATTTTTATTGGGTAATTATACCCCACCCTACTGTGGTACAGGGTATAATAAGTTTGTGTATTTGTATGTAACGCCAAGAAGGAAAAGTCTAAGACCGATCGTCTTAGAATTAAATTCTGAGTAGATTTAGCGATGTCCGTCTGTCTGTCTGTCCGTCCGTCTGTCTGTATATGTAATTTTGTGTGCAAAGTACAGTTCGCAGTTTAAGTCTGATCGTTCTCAAATTTGGCACATAGTTTTACATTGGCTCAAAGACAATCGCTCTTGATTTTGAAAAAATCGGTTCAGATTTAGATATAGCTGCCATATATATTTATCGCCGATCTGGTCATAAATGACGTATTTATCAACGTATTTTCTCAAAATTTCGGGCAGCCAAATATTTTGGGGCTTTCGTTTTTAATGGGAGTTTCCTCCAATTGACTCGATAGTTTCCACAGAGAATACATTTAATATGCTATTTAAGTGTGTCATCTTGATCTAATATGGCCAAAATACCCACATTTTACACAAAATTCTGTGATGGTCTCCCCATATCGTAGTCATATTCTACACACTGTACTGCCAAACTTTCCACAGAATTTGAAATAAAGCTCCGACTTGTGGAAATATCGCCCGAATCGGCCATATAATCTTGGCGAGATTTAACCAATATCCTTGTAAAATCGCCACTGCTGAGTAGCAACAATTGTAAAAATTACTCAAATTGTCCTATATCTCGAATAAATATGTATCGCCCGATGAATCATAAATGCTCTTTTGTACAATTGCATCCAAATTGCTCTAGGTTTATATTTCCTATATTTTTTACTAACATTGTGTTTCATCCCAGGGTGTTAGCCGATTTAATTTTTAATTCTAGCGATTTTGTAGAAGTACAAAAAATTGTCTCCAAATCGTTTCAGATATAAATATTTGTATACGGGAATATAAGCCTTTATAATAACTCCCAACAAATTTCAAGGAGTTGAGATGGTAACACAAATTTTGGTCTACATAGTGGTGAAGGGTATTATATAGTCGGCCCCGTCCGACTGTGGACTTTACTTGTTTTAAATTGTTTTGTTTCAGATAGGTAAGATAAAGAATCAATAGAATTGTACAAATTAATTAATTTTTTTAAATGCTAAATTCATTCTAGAAATGTTGCGAGCTTTTGAAAATATTTGAGGTCAAATGTTTCAGACAAGCGCAAGAATGCATTCAAAATTATAAAACATTATAAAAAAATAATTATTTATGAAAATATCACAAAAATTTTTTAATAACATCCAAAACACTGAATTCGAATAAGACCTTAAGAAGTGATATAAATTCAATGCAACGGCTGTTGAAATGGTGGACATCCATATTATGACAAGCCCATGTTAAATTCAACGATTCTGCGCTAATTTTGCACCACTTCTGAATCCAAACAAAAAACATTTTCACTACTTTTTTGCGACTGTTTTTTGTTTTTTTTTGCTGGGATGTTCATTGCTTTTCTTTGGTTACGCTTTTTTGATAGGATATAGTTTCTCAGATAGCAAACCTCCTCTATCAGTGTATTTATTGATTTTGAACGAATGCCAAAACGTCTCCTCCACAGGATGGGAAGTATACTAACTTCGACATTGAAGTTTCGGTGTCAGACCAATTCGGGGTTGTAGTGAAATTCTGTTGCGAACCTTTACTTGTGCCTTTGAAAAAATCTCATGTAATACAATAAAAATTTCATGAGCTGAAAATGTAGTAAACTATTATAGGGGGAAAAATAAGTAACATCTTTCAAAAGTTTCGTTAAATTGTAGTCCATTTTCTTCACAACTAAAATTTCCTGACATAGCTTTCTCTTTACGAAACTAATCCCTCTCAGAAATATAAAATCATTCAGACTAGTTTTGGATAGGGTGCAATGGTTAGCATGCCCGCCTTGCATACACAAGGTCGTGGGTTCGATTCCTGCTTCGACCGAACACCAAAATGTTTTTCAGCGGTGGATTATCCCACCTCAGTAATGCTGGTGACATTTCTGAGGGTTTCAAAGCTTCTCCAAGTGGTTTCACTGCAATATGGATTGCCGTTCGGACTCGGCTATAAAAAGGAGGTCACTTGTCATTGAGCTTAACATGGAATCGGGCAGCACTCAGTGATAAGAGAGAAGTTCATCAATGTAATATCACAATGGACTGAATAGTCTAAGTGAGCCTGTTACATTGGGCTGCCACCTAACCTAACCTACTAGTTTTGGATACTATACAAAGATTGTCTTATTTACCTAATTTGTACAGTCATTGACTTTTATACCCTTCATCATAGGATGGGGGGTATATGAACTTTGTCATTCTGTTTGTAACACATTTCTGCTCTAAGACCCCATAAAAAATATAAAGGGTTTTTTTCCGAAGTTTTTTGACATTTCTCTATTTCAGACTTACTCAATTTGAACCATGGAGAGATACACAATCCAACAACGTGGTAAATGGTTCCAGTGATGTGGCACATTTTCACCTCAGTGGATTCGTCAATAAACAGAATTGCCGCATTTGGGCGAATGAGAATCCAAGAGTGATTGTCGAAAAACCAATGCACCCACAAAGAGTGACTGTTTGGTGCGTTTTATGGGCTGGCGGCATCATCGGGCCGTATTTTTTCCAAAATGAGGCCGGTCAGGCAGTAAGTGTGAATGGTGTTCGTTATCGTTAGATGATAACGAACTTTCTATGGCCCGGATTGGAAGATATGCATGTGGACGATAAGTGGTTTCAGCAGGACGGTGCCACCTTCCACACAGCTAACGAAACAATGGCCGTGTTATCTCACGTAATGGCCATATCAATTGGCCGCCAAGATCATGTGAATTGACACCATTGGACTTTTTTCTTTGGGGTTATTTGAAAGAAAAGGTGTACGTCGATAAGCCCGTAACAATTCAAGAGCTAAAGGATGAGATAATTCGGCACATTAACGGCATAGAACCTCCATTATGTCTCAGCGTCATCGAAAATTTGGACCATCGGATGAAGGTGTGCCACCGAGGTCGCGGCGCCCATTTGGCAGATATTTTGTTCCATACATAATTGAGTAATACCAATATATCATAATAAAATAAAATTACAATAATTTCCTAAATAGTTTGTGTTTTATTCAAAATCAACATCGGCCCTTGACATTTTAACCACCCTTTATATTCTGGTTCGTGGTGAAATTCTGAGTCGATCTTGAGTCCGTCTGTTGAAATCACGCTAACTTCCGAAGGAAACAAGCTATCGACTTGAAACTTGGCATAAGTAGTTTCAATTGATGTAGATCGCATGGTATTGCAAATGGGCCTTATCGTACCACTTTTACGTATAGCCCCATATAAACCGACCCCTACATTTGGCTTGCGGAGCCTCTTGGAGGAGCAAAATTCATCCGATCCGGTTGAAATTTGTTACTTGGTGTTAGTATATGGTCTCTAACAACCATGCAAAAATTGGTCGATATCGGTCCATAATTATATATAGCCCCCATATTAACCGATCCCAAGATTTGACCTCCGGAGCCTCTTAGAGGAGCAAAATGCATCCGATCCTGTTGAAATTTGGTACGTGGTGTTAATATATTTTCTCTAACAACCATGCAAAAATTGGTCCACATCGGTCCATAATGATATATAGCCCCCATATAAACCGATCCCCCGATTTGGCTTGCGGAGCCTCTAAGAAACGAAAATTTCATCCGATCCGGCTGAAATTTGGTACATGGTGTTGGTATATGTTCTCTAATGAAAATTGGTCCATATCGGTCCACAATTATATATAGCCCCCATACAAAACGATTCCCAGATTTGTCCTCCGAAGCTTCTTGGAGGAGCAAAATTCATCCGATCCGGTTGAAATGTGTAACATGGTGTTAGTATAAGGCCGCTATTATCCATGCCAAAATTGGTCCATATCGGTCTATAGTTATATATAGCCGATCCCCAATCACACAAAAATTGGTCCATATCGGTTCATATGCAAGGTTGCCACTCGAGCCAAAAATAATCTACCAAAATTTTATTTTTATAGAAAACATTGTCAAATTGTTATTTCTATAGAAAATTTTGTCAAAATTTTAGTTCTATAGAAAATTTTGTCAAAATTTTATTTCTATAGAAATTTTTTTCCATATTTTACTTCTATAGAAAATGTTGTCAAAATTTTATTTTCTCAAAATTTTATTTCTATAGAAACTTTAAACTTAATTATGTACGTATTTAATCGGCCTTTTTTAGTTTAATATATACCACGTATGGACTATTTGGTATATATTGCGGTGTCAGGAAGTTTAAAGATACCTTGCCATCGGCAAGTGTTACCGCAACCCAAAAAATTCGATTGTGGATGACAGTCCTTAGTAGAAGTTTCTACGCAATCCATTGTGGAGGCCGAACTTACGGCCGTATATACTTGTTTTTACTCACGTTTACTTCCAAAACTTTTTGAGACATAAGAAAAATTTCGAAAAAAATATAAAATTTAACACAATCAAAAAAATATAAAATTTAACACAATCGAAAAAATACAAAATTTAACACAATCAAAATAATTTGTTTGCAATAAAAATAAATGACATTTGCATGACATTCCCCCCTGTTCTGGTTTACGAATTCGAAAAACGCAAAATTTTCTTCTATCGATAGTACCGGAACCACAATGATATATGATAAGGAATTGTTACATACTGTTCCTATGAATAAGAAAATTAAATGGAAGAAGTTTCTTGGCAAAATATGAAGGGGCTCAGAAGTTATTTGCAGATAAAAATTTTAGGTTTTGCGAATTCGTAAACTAGAACATGGGCGATTTTTTGTAGTTTTTATTTTGTACTGACTCAGTTTAATATTTTTTATTACACTCCATACAATTTTCAATATATGCATCAATGTATACGAACAATGTTTGTGCAAGCGTGTTTACTTAAAATCTATTTAAATTTCATAGAGTGATTAAATCTATTCGAAAAGTTTCAAAATGTTGTCCACCAACCTAATATTTACTTTTGTCGCACTCTAGTTGTGGCACTACAGTTTGACCCAAGTCTCTGTCTGTGATATAACATGATATGGTGGTATTAAAACAACATGTGAAACGGTGGCGATACCCAAGTTTGGAACACTGAATTTGTTGTGAGTACTTTAATCCTTTTTTAAGCTCTTCAAAAATATTGTATAACATGTTCAACATACTCCTCGGTCTGTATTGTCCTCAGCATTTTAGTTTATAAAAAAAAAATAAATACAAAGCGTACAAAAATCTCCATTGCCATTCAAGACAAAACCCAAATATGGAGTGTGGGAAACTAATACATGTTATGCTGGTACTTAGTTGTAGTTTTGGAAGACCATATAGAAAATTGTATACTGTCAAACACTGGCAGTAAATACTAAATTCTATTAAAATCTGTAAATTTTTTACATGTAGATACTTTAAGTTCTTTTTATTGACTACGAATACAAAAGCTTCAAATGGCAGAGAAAAAAAGTAAACTGTTTTATAGCAAGAATGAACTACTTCGTGCGAAATTTGATCTAAATTATACTCCACTTTTTCACAAAGCTTTTTCAAAACTAGGTAAATTTAATGCCTCAGTGTACTTTTTAACTGCAATTCAAAAAATTACACCCTCTCATAGAAAAGATTAACTAAACGTAAATAAATAATCAGTGGGGCCAAATTGAACTTTAAGTTCATAAAATGTGTAATAAAAGGACAATTTCATTGGGCCGTGTAAAATTTCGACAACAATAATAAAATATAACTACAAATATATATTTTTGTTGCAATAAAAATAAGTTAAATTTAGCGTTAGTTTAATTACGATTTTTTTTCACTGTGAGTATAATAATATCGACGATCTATTTTTATACCCTGCTCCACACTGTGGAACAGGGTATTATAAGTTAGTGCATATGTTTGCAACACCCAGAAGGAGACGAGATAGACACATGGTGTCTTTGGCAAAAATGCTCAGGGTGGGTTCCTGAGTCGATATAGCGATGTCCGTCTGTCCGTCTGTCCGTGAACACATTTTTGTAATCAAAGTCTAGGTCGCAGTTTTAGTCCAATCGACTTCAAATTTGGCACAAGTATGTGTTTTGGCTCAGAATAGATCCCTATTGATTTTGGAAGAAATCGGTTCAGATTTAGATATAGCTCCCATATATATATTTCGCCCGATATGGACTTATATGGCCCCAGAAGCCAGAGTCTTACCCTAATTTGCTTAAAATTTTGCACAAGAAGAACAATTAGTACTATTGTCAAGTGTGCCAAATTTTATTGAAATCGGTTCAGATTTAGATATAGCTCCCATATATATCTTTCGCCCGATATGCACTAATATGGTTCCAGCAGCCAGAGTTTTATACCGATTTGCTTGAAATATTGTATTAACATAACACTTAGTCGTATAGTCAAGTGTGCAAAATTTGATTGAAATCGGTTCAGATTTAGATATAGCTCCCATATATATCTTTCGCCCGATATGGACTTATATGGCCCCAGAAGCCAGATTTTTGGCCGAATTTGGTTGAAATTTTGCACTAGGAGTACAATTAGTAGTATAGTCAAGTGTGCAAAATTTGATTGAAATCGGTTCAGATTTAGATATAGCTCCCATATATATCTTTCGCCCGATATGGACTAATATGGTCCTAAAAGCTAGAGTTTTGACCCAATTTGGTTGAAATTTTGCACAGGGAGTAGATTTAGCATTGTAGCTATGTATGCCAAATTTGGTTGAAGTCGATTCAGATTTAGATATAGCTCCCAGATATATCTTTCGCCCGATATGCACTTATATGGATCCAGAAGCCAGAGTTTTATCCCGATTAGCTTGAAATTTTGCACAAGGAGTACAATTAGTAGTATAGTCATGTGTGCCAAATTTGATTGAAATCGGTTTAGATTTAGATATAGCTTCCATATATATTTTTCGCCCGATATGGACTTATATGGCCCCAGAAGCCCGAGTTTTGGCCCAATTTGGTTGAAATTTTGCACAGGGAGTAGATTTAGCATTCTAGCTATGCGTGCCAAATTTGAGTGAAATCGGTTCAGATTTAGATATATCTCCCATATATAGCTTTCGCCCGATTTACACTCATATGACCACAGAGGCCAATGTTGTGCTCCGATGTAGTTGAAATTTTGCACATGGAGTAGAATTAGCATTGTAGCTATGTCTGCCAAATTTGGTTGAAATCGGTTCAGATTTAGATATAGCTCCCATATATATGTTCTTCTGATTTCGACAAAAATGGTCAAAATACCAACATTTTCCTTGTAAAATCGCCACTGCTTAGTCGAAAAGTTGTAAAACTGACTCTGATTTTCCTAAACTTGTAATACATATATACGAAGCGATAAATCATAAATAAACTTTTGCGAAGTTTCCTTAAAATTGCTTCAGATTTAAATGTTTCCCATATTTTTTTACTAACATTATGTTCCACCCTAGTGCATTAGCCAACTTAAATTTTGAGTCTATAGATTTTGTAAAAGTCTATCAAATTCTGTCCAAATCGAATGATATTTAAATGTATGTATTTGGGACAAATCCTTGTATATAGCACCCAACACATTTGACGGATGTGATATGGTAACGAAAATTTAGATCTACAAAGTGGTGCAGGGTATAATATAGTCGGCCCCGCCCGACTTTAGACTTTCCTTACTTGTTAAATCATAGAAATTTTCATCTGAGTTCTTACAATATAATTTAATTTAATTTCTTTAGTTGATACTTGTACATTTCTGGTTCGTTTTATTACTGTTCGTCGGCAGTTGCGGTGAATTCAATATCGGTTTATAATTATACAATATCGGTTTATAATTATATGTAGGCCCCATATAAACCGATCCTCAGATTTGATGTCGGTGGCCTTTGGGAGGAGTAAATTTTATTCAATTCGGTAGACACCATGAAATAATTTATGCATGTCGTTCTCCAGATTTGACCTTCTTTTGGAATAGTAAAATGAATCCCGTTGAAATTCGGACTGTGATGCTAGTATATGCGCTCTAACAAACATGCTAAAATTGGTCGATATCGGTCCATAATTATATGTAGCCGCCATATAAAGCGACCCTCCAAGATTTATCTTCGAAAACATCATCGAGGAACAAATTTCATCTAATGTGGTTGAAATTTGGCCCCCTTATGCTATGCAAAAAATGGTTAATTTCGGATCACAATTATTTATAGATTCCTCTATACAAACCGGTAACGTTCCTTTTTATACCCTCTACCATAGGATGCCTCTAAGCGAGCCTCTAAGAGAAGCATATTTCATCCGATCCGGCTGAAATTTGGTACATGCTGTAGGTATATGGTCTCTAACAACCATGCAAAAATTGGTCCACATCGGTCCATAATTATATATAGTCCCCATATAAACCGATCCCTAGATTTGGCTTGCGGAGCCTCAAAGAAAAGCAAATTTCCTCCCATCCGGCTGAAATTTGGTACATGGTTTTAGCATATGGTCTCTAACAACCATGCAAAAATTGGTCCATAATTATATATACCAAAATTTTATTTCTATAGAAAATTTTGACAAAATTTTATTTCTATAGAAAATTTTGTTAAAATTTTATTTCTATAGAAAATGTTGTCAAAATTTTATTTCTATAGAAAATTTTGTCAAAATTTTATTTCTACAGAAAATTTTGTTAAAATTTTATTGCTATAGAAAATTTTGTCAAACTGAATTATATACGTATTTAATCGGTCTTTTTTAATTTAATATATACCACGTATGGACTTACTTATAATTATTTTATTTCTATAGAAAATTTTGTCAACATTTTATTTCTATAGAAAATTTTGTTAAAATTTTATTTCTATAGAAAAGTTTGTCAAACTGAATTATAGACGTATTTAATCGGCCTTTTTTAATTTAATATATACCACGTATGGACTTACTTATAATTATTTTATTTCTATAGAAAATTTTGTCAAAATTTTATTTCTACAGAAAATTTTGTTAAAATTTTATTGCTATAGAAAATTTTGTCAAACTGAATTATATACGTATTTAATCGGTCTTTTTTAATTTAATATATACCACGTATGGACTTACTTATAATTATTTTATTTCTATAGAAAATTTTGTCAAAATTTTATTTCTATAGAAAATTTTGTTAAAATTTTATTTCTATAGAAAATTTTGTCAAACTGAATTATAGACGTATTTCATCGGTCTTTTTTAATTTAATATATACCACGTATGGACTTACTTATAATTTAGAAGACGGTGTTAGGAGGTTTTAAGGAGGTCCCTTGTCATTGAGCTTAACATGGAGTCGGGCAGCTCTCAATGATAAGAGAAAAGTTAACCAATGTGGTATCGCAATGGACTGAATAGTCTAAGTGAGCCTGATATATCGGGCTGCCACCTAACCTAACCTAGGAAGGTTTATACCTTGCACTCGGTAACTGTTGCCGCAACCCAAGTAAATCGAGTGTGGATGACATAGAAATTTGTGTAAGATTCGGCCTGGACTGGCCGTATTAACTTGTTTTCATTTTTTGTTTACCATAACATTCTGAATGTTCTGAATGTTTTTTTTTTGTCCAGAAGGAAGTTACTGGCCACTTTTACATGGGTTTTCATTGACGAGGTAAATTTACACTAAAGACGTGCTGGATTAAATTTTGTTTTTTGTGCACTATTTTACGACCATAAGGGACCTTTTATAAAATTTAGTACGGAATCGACAAGTAGTTATTACGTTGTTCTTTCGATAGAGCTTTTTGAATATCCTCGAAAAGAAAAAAATTATATAAAAAAAATTGAATATACTTATATATATATATATTTATTATATATGAAGCTCCTTTGAATCTGCTTCTTGTGGTTTTACAATCTGGTCCTTAAAAAGAATTACAAGAGTGGATGCATTGCTCACACAAGCTAATTTAGAAATGCTTATTTGCAAACGTCTGATGCTTTCTTTCAAACCAGGAACCAACTAAAACTTTTGGTTAGAAAATAATGTAAGGTTATTTATACAAGGGTTGCCTTTTATATTTCGAGGTTGGGCAACCATTGTGTTGAAATATGCGAACTGATAGCTCTATTGTACACTGTGAAATTTTTGAGGTTATACGAACTTGATATAAGAGCGCTATTTATGTTGTTTACAACAACTTAAAGATTCATTTCTGATATTACAATATCGTCATGTGACCTTTCGTGAGATTGAGATGACCTTAGGAACATTTGACCTTCAAAAAAATTTGTTCGGGTTCGCTGATTGTCAATTGCTCAAAAGCTCCAAATCGCAATCACGGTGCTTTGGAATACGTCTATGACAGGTGATGAATCGTGGATTTGTGCGTATGAGCCCGCAAGTAAACAACAATCGACTGCATGGGTATTAGTTTTGGACAAAACCGTTCACCGTAGTGATTCGGACTTATCGTTCCTTGTTTAGAAAGGAACTAGTTCCTTTAAATCGTTCCTTCGTTCCATCTCGTTCTAATAATTCGTACCAGTTTTAATATTTGACATCACTGTCGTCTACTACCATCAGAGGAACTAGAGCCTTTATATCGTTCCTTCGTTCCATTTAGTTCCTTTGCATAAATTCAATCATTCAACAGTTGACTCTTTTTCACAAGCAAGTTGTGGAAGAAGAAGCACGTTGATGTGAAGAAATATAAAAGTTTTTATTAATATTCCGCATACGATGTATTTTTAAAGCGAAAAGGAACTATAGAACTATAGGAACGAAAGTGACGGAACTAGTACCGGTCGTTCCATTTGGTGAACAGTTCATTGGAACTAGTTCGTTGCGGAACGACACAAGACTAATGGGTCTTTCAAGGTGAGCCAAATAAAAGTTGGTCGCGCACGAAGCAAATGATCGCCTGATTTTTCGGAAAAAACTGGACATGTCGCAATCGCAGAACAACACAAAACAGTCAATTACAAGTGGGCCACAAGCATTTGTTTGCCAGTTGTCTTTACCACCACAATGCGAGCTCTCACACATCGGCCCAAACACTCAAAACACCGGGTCATCTGCCCTATAGTCATGCCTTGGCATCGACTTCTTCTTATTCCAGTACGTAAAACATAAAATGAGAAGAACGTTTTTCAACAACTGAAGAAACGGTTGATGCGTACAGAATGCATGTTTTGTAGATACTGGCAAAAGTGCTCCGACAATTGGTTCAAGATTAAAAGTGGCAGCCCGATTAGGTTAGGTTATGTGGCAGCCCGATGTATCACGCTCACTTAGACTATTCAGTCCATTGTGATACCACAGTGGTGAACTTCTCTCTTATCACTGAGTGCTGCCCGATTCCATGTTAAGCTCAATGACAAGGGGACCTACTTTTTATAGCCCAGTCCGAACGGCGTTCCACATTCCAGTGAAACCACTTAGAGAAGCTTTGAAACCCTCAGGAATGTCACCAGCATTAGTGAGGTGGGATAATCAACCGCTGAAAAACTTTTTGGTGTTCGGTAGAAGCAGGAATCGAACCCACGACCCTGTGTATGCAAGGCGGGCATGCTAACCATTGCACCACGGTGGCAGCCCGATTAAGTTTCAGGCTCACTTAGACTATTCAGTCCATTGTGACAATTAGTTCGAACACATGCAAAGCGGCTTTCAATGATTAATATTTGTTTTTGTTCTCTAATCTAGGATTGCTATAATGTTCATAAAATTTAACATGATGGGTTGGCTTTAGGTTAGGTAAGGTATAGTGGCAGCCCTATTCAGTCCATAGTGACACCACAGTGGCGAACGTCTTTTCTTGGTTGGTTGGCTTTGCATGTAGAATCTTCCTGAAATTGGCTTTGGCTGATTTTTAATTTAATTTTCAAAAATTTCATTTCAATGTAATAAGAAATGTTTCAACAAATTGCCGATTCCATTGAAGTCTGTGACTTTTACCACAATTTTCGATTTCAAAAGTGATTTCCGCATATATATGAACATTATTCAATGTAAACTCATAAAGTCTACTTTCAATTGCAGATCTTGCTTCTTGTCTTTTGATGGCAGCAATCATCAATGTTTGTCAATCAATGGCCGCATAAATGACCACAACTTCCATTTCATTTGCATCTTTGTTTACATCGAGCAATCAGTAAAGAAACAAACTTCCTTCCACTTGGTTTTGAACCATATCAACGTAGCTCTTGGCCAACAATTATTATGCACTTCACTGTACCATGATGTACTCAGCATTAACCCACCATGTGGTGCTCTTTATGTAACCAGACAACTCAAACTGAGTCGTCGACTTAAATCGGCTCTAGAAGTTATATTTGGTTCAACTATGACTATAAAATATATGTATGGTTTATGAATGTGTGTCCATGTGCGATCGATTGTGTGGGTAAACGCAGTAGGAAAATTTAAAATCAAACCATTCTTACCAGAATCTCATACATTCACACATACACGTATGCACATCATTTGACGTTATCTCCTTTAGTGGTTTTTTGTATGTTGTGGTATTTGCCAGCAGGAAGAGAACAAATAGATTTTCAAGTAGCCAAGATTAAATTGTAGTTATTATTGGTTGACTTTAAACAAAAAATAAGGATTTAGTTGATTTAGAAAACACACACACACACATTTCGATTAGGGCCAAGTAGAAATTGAATGTAATATCGATGTCCGTATTCCACGCTAAGTCGACTTAGCATTTTTTGATGGAGTTCGTTGTTTTTTATTCGGATTGATGTGAATTGCATCCTGTCAAAAGTTCGTATAACTAATAACTTTTGATAGAACCATAACTTTTGATAGAAATGTCCAAAGTTCAGTAATATTTTTCTAAAATTAATCTAGTTACACCGAAAAAAAGGAAACTGTTTTATAGGAAGCATAAACTAACTCGTACAAAAATTGAACTAAATTTTACTCCACGTTTTGAGATTTCCACAAAGTGTTGTTAAAACCAGGAAAATTTAATGCCCCGTTGTACTTTTTAACTGCAGTTCTCGAAATTACACCCTCTCATAGAAGATGAAATTAACTAACATTAAAGAAGAAAATCATTGGCGCCAAACCATGACGATTTTAACCATACAGTAGTTCATTCTTACCATTTTTGGGAATCGCACGAAAATTTTCATTTGCTTTGGTTCATATTGAACTTATGTGTACGGTCATTGAACTTTATACTCACGTTTAGTTCTTAAAATGTTTGAGACATACTTAAAACAACGAAATTTTTTTACTATTTTTTTTTATTATTTTTGAGAAGTGTACGAAAAACTTCTTCTGTTTTAGTTAGAATTGAACTAATTTGTATGTCATTGAAATTTTACTGCCATTTAGTTCATAAAATTTTTGAGACATACACAGTCTTACACAAGTTTACATACGGTTTAAGAAATTGTATTTTCTTTAATTAATAAAATATAATAAAATATGCATATATATGCTTTAGATTTTGTAAATTAATTTGAAAAACAAAGTATTTGTCAATTTTCAAGAAGATTTTTTTAGTCTGGATTATAAACAACAACAAGAAACATGTTTAGTTATAAGGTAAAAACCTCAAGGGTATGTAAATTTATGTGAGACTGTGTACTTGGAATACAGAAAAAATCGTTGGGCTGAAGAAAATCTCTTACAAAATTTTAAAAATAAACTAAAACAAAATATATATTTTTTTTTCAATAATTAACAGGTTGGCTGGTAAGTCCCCGGTCTGACACATAGATGGCGTCGCTAGTATTAAATGGATATTATACAGTACCAACCTTCAAATGATTCGTGTCAATATTTGACGTCTGTAAGTCAATTAGTTTGTGAGATAGCGTCTTTTGTGAAGCAACTTTTGTTATTGTGAAAAAATGGAAAAAAAAGGAATTTCGTGTTTTGATAAAATACTGTTTTTTGAAGGGAAAAAATACGGTGGAAGCAAAAACTTGGCTTGATAATGAGTTTTCGGACTTTGCCCCAGGGAAATCAACAATAATTGATTGGTATGCAAAATTCAAGCGTGGTGAAATGAGCACGGAGGACGGTGAACGCAGTGGACGCCCGAAAGAAGTGGTTACCGACGAAAACATCAAAAAAATCCACAAAATGATTTTGAATGACCGTAAAATGAAGTTGATCGAGATAGCAGAGGCCTTAAAGATATCAAAGGAACGTGTTGGACATATCATTCATCGATATTTCGATATGCGGAAGCTCTGTGCAAAATGAGTGCCGCGCGAGCTCACATTTGACCAAAAACAACAACGTGTTGATGATTCTAAGCGGTGTTTTCAGCTGTTAACTCGTAATACACCCGAGTTTTTCCGTCGATATGTGACAATGGATGAAACATGTCTCCATCATGGCTCCGTCTCCGAAGCGTGGAAAGACTCAAAAGTCCGCTGGCAAGTAATGGCCTCTGTTTTTTTGGGATGCGCATGGAATAATTTTTATCGATTATCTTGAGTCCCTTCCCATCAACAGTGACTATTAAAGGGTGATACGGTCAAAATTTGGTCAAGGGAAAACGCGTGTAAATCGGTGAAATCTTTTATTTAAAAAATCAAATTAAATTTCTTTTTCAAGTTCAATTAGTATAAAATTCAGGAAAAATATTCAGTTAGGCTTTCGCTTTTCCAAATCCGAATTGCCGGGCCTCACGCTTGACACCTGCCATCAGATTTTGTACAGCCACCTTGTCCACCTTATTCGCCGCAGAAAACCAGTTTGCCTTGAACTGCTGCTCGTCCTTAGCAGTTTTTTGGTCTTCTTTAGGATCCGCTTGACAATAGCCCAGTATTTCTCAATTGGGCGGAGCTCTGGCGTGTTGGGAGGGTTCTTGTCCTTGGGAACCACCTGCACGTTGTTGGCGGCGTACCACTCCATGGCCTTTTTACCGTAATGGCAAGATGCCAAATCCGGCCAAAACAGTACGGAACAACCGTGTTCCTTCAGGAAAGACAGCAGACGTTTATTCAAACACTCTTTCACGTAAATTTCTTGGTTGACAGTCCCGGAAGCTATGAAAATGCTGCTTTTCAAGCCATAGGTACAGATGGCTTGCCAAACAAGATATTTCTTTGCGAACTTTGACAGTTTTATGTACTTGAAAATATCTGCTACCTTTCCCCTTCCTTTTGCCGTATAAAACTCCTGTCCTTGAAGCTGCTTGTAGTCGGCTTTGACGTAGGTTTCGTCGTCCATTACCACGCAGACAAACTTCTTCAGCATCGTCGTGTACAGCCTCCGGGATTGCGCTTTGGCCTTCGTATTTTGTTTATCATCGCGATTTGGAGTAATTACCTTCTTGTAAGTCGATAGTCCGGCTCGTTTTTTGGCTCGATGCACGGTTGTAGACGATACTCCCAGCTTATTTGCGGCATCTCGGAGAGAGAGGTTAGGGTTTCGCTTGAAACTACCGGCAACTCTCTTTGTCGTCTCAGCGGCTTCCGGTTTTCGATTTCCCCCCGATCCAGACTTCCTGGCTGTCGACAAACGTGTCCCAAACACTTTAATTACATTTGTAACGGTTGATTTGACAACTTTTAGCGATTTTGCCAGCTTTGCGTGCGAGTAGCTCGGATTTTCGCGATGCGCGAGCAAAATTTTGATACGCCGCTCTTCTTGCTTGGACGGCATTTTGACAACTGAAGAGTGAATTCCAAAATCAAAATAGGAGCAACATTCTACACACACACACACCTTCACTATGAGGGGTGTTCAGGTTTTTTAAATGCAAAATTGAAAGAAATACGTCAAGTTTATATTGACCAAATTTTGACCGTATCACCCTTTACTGTGCTACAGGATATAATAAGTTTGTGCATTTGTTTGTAACGCCCAGATGGAACAATCATAGACCCATCTTTTAGTATACCGATCGTCTTAGAATTGAATTCTGTGTCGATTTAGCCATGTCAGTCTTTCCGTCTGTATTTTTGAGTGCAAAGTCCAGCTCGCAGTTTAAGTCCGATCGATGCTTGCAAGAGAAACCAACAATGACAAACAAAACGGAAATATTTTCTTTCATCTTCATTTAAATATAATAATATTCTTCAAATAGTATACAATTTTATTTTATTCTCTACTTCTCCCATATACGAGTATTGTTTTTGTTATGCCTTGTTCAATATAGATCAACATTATAACAATAAAGCAATTTTGAATTATGATCTGTATGGAACCGTATTTTTAACAATGTTACTAAAATGCTGTCGGAGTAAATTTGATTACATTTGGTTGATGCAGGGGTATTGATGAATTGGGGGTCATAGGGAAGAGTGGGTCATAAAAACTGTTTGGCCATTTGACCAACAGACTAGAGGTCTGCACAATACCATTTGTATATGCAGACTTCACGTGTACTTGCTACATGAGTACATCTATTTGAGAGAGTCGCAAAACAATTGGTACACATTTTGATGAACACCAAAAGCTACGGGTAACTTCTTGTTACTCTAATGTCTTCACTACCAACTAATAAATATTCCTCTTACGCTCTTATTGAAGTGTACTCAGGGTGATCACGTCGAGTATGTTGCGAGAACATGCATGTACAACGTGCAGTTTTAGAAATACAAATAACAGTTACATTCCATTATATATGCTTTCGGTTTGCTATACAGTAAGGCTAACGTTAATCTAAATGTGTGACATACATACATATATGATAGATGTGACATACATACATATATATTTATAAAAATGGAAAGTTTTGTTTCGAACATAACTTGATTTTAAGAGGATTTTCTTACACTGAAAAAACAGTGAACCCACCAGGAAGAAAACTTTTGATTAATTTTAGAAAATTTTGAATAGTTTTAGAAATTTTTAACTAAACAGTATTACAAGCGCTGGCATCACGCCGATATCACAAAAATAATTAAATATTTTTCTACAAATTCAAGAAAATTTATTAGACATAAATAATTTTTTTCACTTTTTAAAGAAAATTTTGCAGTTTGAAGGAAAAAATTGGAGTTCAAAATTGCCAGAATGTCTTTAGTGACATACGAAGTTCATGAAGGACGCTGTTGTAGTAAAATTTACAAATTTATAGAAATAATGATCTATTTTGTGAGAAGTACGAATTTAGTAAAACTTTTTACTTCATTTGTGTATAATTTTTCCCGTCTTTTAGTTCATTTAACTAACGTACGCAAAAAATTATTAGAGTAAATGAAACTTTCTCCAAATATAATAATTTCATGAACTAAAATATAGTTAAATTGGCTTTAGTGAAATAGTGAGTTCACTTTTTTTTTGAGTGTAGTAAAAATTACACAAAACAATATTTACACTGAAAAGCATGCCCAGTTCCAAAGATTTTGTCTTTGCAGTAATGATTTTGGTATTACCAAGCCAAAGAAGCGGAGAATTGAAGTAAGTAAGTATTTGAATTTTGCGTACTTGATTCTAGGGAGCAAATTTGAAATTATTATTTTTTATACCCTCCACCATAGGATGATGAACTTTGTCATTCCGTTTGTAACACATCGAAATATTGCTCTAAGACCCCATAAATTTGGCTTGCGAGGCCTCTAAGAGAAGCAAATTTCATCCGATCCGGCTGAAATTTGGTACATGGTGTTAGTATATGGTTTCTAACAACCATGCAGAAATTGGTCCACATCGGTCAATAATTACATATAGCCCCCATATAAATCGATCCCCGGATTTGGCTTGCGAGGCCTCTAAGTGAAGCAAATTTCATCCGATCCGGCTGAAATTTGGTACAGTATATGGTATATGGTCTCTAACAACCGTGCTAGAATTGGTCCATATCGGTCCATAATTATATATAGCCCCCATATAAACCGATCCCCCGATTTGGCTTGCGAGGCCTCTAAAAGAAGCAAATTTCATCCGATCCGGCTGAAATTTGGTTCATGGTGTTAGTATATGGTCTCTAACAACCGTGCTAGACCAACCATATCGGTCCATAATTATAAAGGGTGATTCTTTTGAGGTTAGGATTTTCATGCATTAGTATTTGACAGATCACGTGGGATTTCAGACATGGTGTCAAAGAGAAAGATGCTCAGTATGCTTTGACATTTCATCATGAATAGACTTACTAACGAGCAACGCTTGCAAATCATTGAATTTTATTACCAAAATCAGTGTTCGGTTCGAAATGTGTTTCGCGCTTTACGTCCGACAAATTTTGTTCAGCGATGAGGCTCATTTCTGGTTGAATGGCTACGTAAATAAGCAAAATTGCCGCATTTGGAGTGAAGAGCAACCAGAAGCCGTTCAAGAACTGCCCATGCATCCCGAAAAATGCACTGTTTGGTGTGGTTTGTACGCTGGTGGAATCATTGGACCGTATTTTTTCAAAGATGCTGTTGGACGCAACGTTACGGTGAATGGCGATCGCTATCGTTCGATGCTAACAAACTTTTTGTTGCCAAAAATGGAAGAACTGAACTTGGTTGACATGTGGTTTCAACAAGATGGCGCTACATGCCACACAGCTCGCGATTCTATGGCCATTTTGAGGGAAAACTTCGGAGAACAATTCATCTCAAGAAATGGACCGGTAAGTTGGCCACCAAGAACATGCGATTTGACGCCTTTAGACTATTTTTTGTGGGGCTACGTCAAGTCTAAAGTCTACAGAAATAAGCCAGCAACTATTCCAGCTTTGGAAGACAACATTTCCGAAGAAATTCGGGCTATTCCGGCCGAAATGCTCGAAAAAGTTGCCCAAAATTGGACTTTCCGAATGGACCACCTAAGACGCAGCCGCGGTCAACCTTTAAATGAAATTATCTTCAAAAAGTAAATGTCATGGACCAATCTAACGTTTCAAATAAAGAACCGATGAGATTTTGCAAATTTTATGCGTTTTTTTAAAAAAAAAGTTATCAAGCTCTTAACAAATCACCCTTTATATAGCCCCCATATAAACCGTTCTCCAGATTTGACCTCCGGAGCCTCTTGGAAGAGCAAAATTCATCCGATTCGGTTGAAATTTGGTACGTGATGTTAGTATATGGTATCCAACAACCATGCAGGAATTGGTTCATATCAGCCCAAAATTATATATAGCACCCATATAAATCGATCCCCAGATTTGACCTCCGGTGCCTTTTGGAGAAGCAAAATTTATCCGATCTGGTTGAAATTTTGTACGTGGTAGTAGTATATGATATTTAACAACCATGCCAAAAGTGGTCCATATCAGTCCATAATCACATATAGCCCCCATATAAACCGATCCCGAGATTTGGTTTTGGAGCCTCTTGGAGGAGCAAATTTCATCCGATTCCGTTGAAATTTGGTACATTGTGCTAGTATATGGCCGTTAAGAACCATGCCTAACTAGGTCCATATCGGTCTATAGTTATATATAGACCTCAGATCCATATCAATAATTGTATATAGCCCCCATATAAGCGACCCCCATATTTCAATTCTGGCTCCCTACGTACCGTGCAAAAGTCCATATCGATTCGTAATTATTTGTAGACCTACCTACACATACTTTTTTTGTCTAATGTATACCACGTATGGACTAACTCACAATTTAGAAAAAGATTTAAGGATACCACAACCCAAGTAATTCGATTGTGGATGACAGTCTTTCGTAGAAGTTTCTACGCAATCCATGGTGGAGGGTACATAAGATTCGGCCTGACCGAACTTACGGTCGTTTATACTTGTTTTTTTCCATGTGCTACCAAAGTCCATTAAAACGTTTTAACGACAACTTAAATTTCCAAATTCAGACTCAACTTTAAGTAGAAATTACAAGTTAAGAATGGCTTTAAAACAAAGTGTTTAAAAACATCGCCTACACTCAAAACAAAGTGAACTCTCTATTTCACTAAAACCAATTTAACTTTATTTTAGTTCATGGAATTATTATGTTTGGAGAAAGTTTCCTTTACTGTAATATTTTTTGTGTACGTTAGGTAAATTAACTACAACCAAGGAAAAACAAGTACATACGGCCGTAAGTTCGGCCAGGCCGAATCTTATGTACCCTCCACCATGGATTGCGTAGAGACTTCTACGAAAGACTGTCATCCACAATCGAACTACTTGGGTTGTGGTATCTTAAAACTTCTTAACATTGTTTCCTAATTGTGAGATAGTCCATACGTGGTATATATTAGACAAAAAAGTTATGTATAGGTAAGTCTACAAATAATTACGAATCGGCATGGACCTTTGCACGGTACGTAGAGTGCCAGAATTGAAGTATGGGGGCTATATAGAATTATGAACTTGATATGGACCAATTTTTGTGTGATTGGGGATCGATTTATCTGAAGGCTATATATAACTGATATGGACCTAGTTAAGTATGGTTGTTAACGGCCATATACTAGCACAGTGTATCAAATTTCAACTGACTCGGATGAAATTTGCCACATACCAAATTTCAACCAGATTGGATGAATTTTGCTTCTCCAAAAGGCACCGGAGGTCAAATCTGGGGATCGGTTTATATGGGGGCTATACATAATTATGGACCGATGTGGACCAATTTTTGCATGGTTGTTAGAGACCATATACTAACATCACGTACCAAATTTCAACTGAATCAGATGAATTTTGGTCTTCCAAGAGGCTCCGGAGGTCAAATCTGGGGATCGGTGTATATGGGGGCTATACATAATTATGGACCGATGTGGACCAATTTTTGCATGGTTGTTAGAGACCATATACTAACATCACGTACCAAATTTCAACTGAATCAGATGAATTTTGGTCTTCCAAGAGGCTCCGGAGGTCAAATCTGGTGATCGGTTTATATGGGGGCTATATATAATTATGGACCGATGTGGACCAATTTTTGCATGGTCATTAGAGACCATATACTAACACCATATACCAAATTTCAGCCGGTTCGGATGAAATTTGCTTCTCTTAGAGGCTCTGCAAGCCAAATCGG
The DNA here is from genome assembly GCF_050003625.1 of Haematobia irritans. Classification (NCBI taxonomy): domain Eukaryota; kingdom Metazoa; phylum Arthropoda; class Insecta; order Diptera; family Muscidae; genus Haematobia; species Haematobia irritans. The sequence goes on along the minus strand of NC_134400.1, from coordinate 102,457,987 downwards.
GGGATCGGTTTATATGGGGGCTATATGTAATTATGGACCGATGTGAACCAATTTTTGCATGGATGTTAGAGACCATATACTAACACCATGTACCAAATTTCAGCCGGATCGGATGAAATTTGCTTCTCTTAGAGGCTCTGCAAGCCAAATCGGGGGATCGGTTTATATGGGGGCTATATGTAATTATGGACCGATGTGAACCAATTTTTGCATGGATGTTAGAGACCATATACTAACACCATGTACCAAATTTCAGCCTGATCGGATGAAATTTGCTTCTCTTAGAGCAATCGCAAGCCAAATTTGGGGGTCCGTTTATAAGGGGGCTATACGTAAATGTGGACCGATATGGCCCATTTGCAATACCGTGTGACCTACATCAATAACAACTACTTGTGCCAAGTTTCAAGTTGATAGCTTGTTTCGTTCGGAAGTTAGCGTGATTTCAACAGACGGACGGACGGACGGACATGCTCAGATCGACTCAGAATTTCACCACGACCCAGAATATATATACTTTATGGGGTCTTAGAGCAATATTTCGATGTGTTTCAAACGAAATGACAAAGTTAATATACCCCCATCCTATGGTTGAGGGTATAAAAATATACTCAAATGAAGCATAAAGATTAACTAAATTCGTGTCTTCAACGAAGTAGTGCAGAATTTCTTTAAATATTTAATTTTACCAAAAATGCGTCCATCATGAACTTCGTATGGCACTAAAGACATTCTTGCAATTTTGAACTACAAGTTTTTCCTTCTAACTACAAAATTTTCTTTAACAAGTGAAAAAACTTAGTTATATCTAATAAATTTTCTGGAATTTGTCGAAAAATATTTACTTATTTTTATGACATCGTGGTGATGCCAACGTTTGTAATACTGTTTAGTTAAAATTTTCTACAAATATTCAAAATTCTCTAAAATTAACCTAAAGTTTTCTTCCTGGTGGGTTCACGGGGTTTTCAGTGTATTTTTAAATGCTTTGTAGCCAAAATGCAAAAAGGCAACAAATTTAATGACGATTTCATTAATATTGAAGATATTTTGAGAAGTATTAAAGTCATATTTACCTTAGTCAAACGAAATTTTCTTTCTCTTAGTAACCACATAACTATTAGGACAGAACGACTTCGTTGAAAAGTTTATCGACTTTTGGACAAGGACATAAAGGAAGAAAAGAGAAACACGTCTTCTATGTTAAGCAAAATTCACATTCGAAATTCATGGACATGATAACTTTGGCCTCACTACAATATTTTTTTCAGCGTAGTTTCCATCCAGCTTATTTCTACTTAAGTTTGACTCTATTTTTCCGCTACCTGTCATATTTGTTTTATTAGTCCTGTCGCCTTAATCGAATTAACAACTTAAAAAGTTTCACCATTTGCTGCAATAATTTCATTTCTCAATATACCGAGCGTAAAATTTTTCGTTAAGCATATCTACACCAAGCCTCTTGTCACATAGCGCCAGCTTTCTTCATCTAAATTCACAATTGTAAGCGGCATTAGGTGGCTGCGGATGGGTTACAATTAGTAACACTTTATGATAAAGTCGCTTTGCGTTTTTCTACTAATTTAAATTTAAACTCCTACGTAGGATAACCACCAGCATCTTTGTGGAAAGCCCACAAATATTTTTATGTAAACTGATGGAATTGTAAATGTGCTGGAGGACAACTTACCATGGCGTGTACATAATACACCATCCGAATTCGATTCAATCCTAACAGAGCCCCAGCATCACTGTAGTATGCGTGTTTATCCAGTGCGTTCTTGTATGTGTGTGCGTGGGTACTTTTAATTTAAACATTTAAATGCGTGCTGAAAATTCCACCACAATAACAGAACGGAAATGGCAGGAAATAAAGAAGTACGCGGATGTGGTGTGAAGGAGGTAGTTCACATAAAAACGTACAAAACTGGAGCAGGGACAGCATAAAGACAAATAGCATAAAAAATATAGACCAATGTGGAAATGTCGACTAGGGGTAAGGGAAAACGATTAAGCGTCGTAATACAAGATAATATTAAGCCTAAAAATTTTTTGTTTCAGGATTTTCTAGGACAAGTGATGGAATTTCATTATTGCGGTCTTGTGGTTTTCACGCTTGAATCATCACGAATTACTTCCATTGAGGTGAACTTTAATTTAAAAATCTTCTACGATGTAAGCTTGACATTCGGTTGAATTCATGTAATTAAACATTCCTATTTGCCGGTGCGTAGTATTTGTTCACAGTTACACTGACACACACACACACACACAAACAGACACCAAATACAACTGCACTTGTATGTAATAAAATCACACATAGCCGAAAATCATTTGAAAGTGGAATTTAAATCAAGACCTTGTGGAATTCCATGTTGTTAGTCACGTCATTCAGTGATAACAAATGAAGAATCCTTACACTACAGTCACATGAGCAGATGGTGATGATGATTGTGTGGACCATGAAAGTGATTTAATTTTGATTACACAGTGCAATGCCTAATATGGTTCCCAGAAAAATTCCCATTTTGAAATAGAATGTTTGAGATTTTTAGGTAGAGAATGAAGTAAAAAAATGCCAAATTATAAGGAATAATTTAAAGTGAAAAATTATTTCTTACTGCCATTTTCATATTTCAACTCCGTTAGGCTTTAACTGCCAGTTAACAGAAAATAAAATGGAAATATCTTCTCTACGGTTAACATTAACATTGCAAATGGGCCGTATCGAACCACTTTTACGTATAGCTCCCATATAAACCGATCGCCGGATTTTTCTTGCGGATCCTCTTGAAGAATCAAATTTCATTCGATTAGGTTGAAAATCGGTACATTGTATTTGTATACGGGCATGATCCTGCTAAATTTTGGTACTAATCACACAAAATTGGTCCATATAGGTTCACAGTTTTATATAGACCCCATATACTTCACTTCTGGCTCTCTAATTACCGTGCAAAAATTGGTTCATATCGGTTCGTATGAACCTGGACCGCGGACCATACAGTTCGTAAGCCAACACACTATCCACTGGGCTACGTAGCTGTTATCATAATAAACAGGCAATTATCGTTATAGCCATCAGCGCATAAGCAACACAAACAGTCAGCGAGTTATATTTATAAAGCATAGTTTTCGGCGCCCAAGAGCCGATGTAAAGAAATTTTATTTGACAGAAACATGCATTTTATAAAATTTTGGTAGATTATTTTTGGCTCGAGTGGCAACCATGATTATGAACCGATATGGACCAATTTTTGTGTGATTGGGGATCGGCTATATATAACTATAGACCGATATGGACCATTTTTGGAATAGTTTTTAGCGACCATATACTAACACCACGTTCCACATTTGAACCGGATCGGATGAATTTTGCTCCTCCAAGAGGCTCCGGAAGTCAAATCTGGAGAACGGTTTAAATGGGGGCTATATATAATTATGGACAGATATGGACCAATTTTGGCACGCTTGTAAGAGACCATATACTAACACTATGTTCCAAATATCAACCGGATCGGATTAAATTTGCTTTTCTTTCCGCAAGCCAAATCTGGGGATCGGTTTATATGGGGGCTATATATAATTATGGACCGATGTGGACCAATTTTTGCATGGTTGTTAGAGAACATATACCAACACCATGTACCAAATTTCAGCCGGATCGGATGAAATATGCTTCCCTTAGAGACTTCGCAAAAGTGGACCGATATGGCCCATTTACAATACCATCCGACCTACATCAATAACAACTACTTGTGCCAAGTTTCAAGTCGATAGCTTGTCTCGTTCGGAAGTTAGCGTGATTTCAACAGACGGACGGACGGACATGCTTAGATCGACTCAGAATTTCGCCACGACCACGGATCGGATTAAATTTGCTTCTCTTAGAGGCTCCGCAAACCAAATCTGGGGATCGGTTTATATGGGGGCTATATATAATTATGAACCAATGTGGACCAAGTTTTGCATGGTTGTTAGATACCATATACTAACATAATGCACCAAATTTCAGCCGGAGCGGATGAAATTTGTTTATCTTTGAGCCTCCGCAAGCCAAATCTGGGGATCGGTTTATATGGGGGCTATATATAATTATGGACCGATGTGGACCAATTATTGCATAGTTGTTTGAGACCATATACCAACACCATGTACCAAATTTCAGCCGGATCGGATGAAATATGCTTCCCTTAGAGGCTTCGCAAGCCAAATCTGAGGGTCCGTTTATATGGGGGCTATACGTAAAAGTGGACCGATATGGCCCATTTGCAGTACCATCCGACCTATTTTAATAGCAACTACTTGTGCAAAGTTTCAAGTCGATAGCTTGTTTCGTTCGGAAGTTAGCGTGATTTCAATAGACAGACGGACATGCCTAGATCGACTCAGAATTTCACCACGACCCAGAATATAAAGGGTGATTCTTTTGAGGTTAGGATTTTCATGCATTAGTATTTGACAGATCACGTGGGATTTCAGACATGGTGTCAAAGAGAAAGATGCTCAGTATGCTTTGACATTTCATCATGAATAGACTTACTAACGAGCCACAACGTCGAATTTTCAGTGAATGGGCCCTAGTAAAGTTGGCAGAAAATCCGCTTTTTTATCGACAAATTTTGTTCAGCGATGAGGCTCATTTCTGGTTGAATGGCTACGTAAATAAGCAAAATTGCCGCATTTGGAGTGAAGAACAACCAGAAGCCGTTCAAGAACTGCCCATGCATCCCGAAAAATGCACTGTTTGGTGTGGTTTGTACGCTGGTGGAATCATTGGACCGTATTTTTTCAAAGATGCTGTTGGACGCAACGTTACGGTGAATGGCGATCTCTATCGTTCGATGCTAACAAACTTTTTGTTGCCAAAAATAGAAGAACTGAACTTGGTTGATATGTGGTTTCAACAAGATGGCGCTACATGCCACACAGCTCGCGATTCTATGGCCATTTTGAGGGAAAACTTCGGAGAACAATTCATCTCAAGAAATGGACCGGTAAGTTGGCCACCAAGATCATGCGATTTGACGCCTTTAGACTATTTTTTGTGGGGCTACGTCAAGTCCAAAGTCTACAGAAATAAGCCAGCAACTATTCCAGCTTTGGAAGACAACATTTCCGAAGAAATTCGGGCTATTCCGGCCGAAATGCTCGAAAAAGTTGCCCAAAATTGGACTTTCCGAATGGACCACCTAAGACGCAGCCGCGGTCAACATTTAAATGAAATTATCTTCAAAAAGTAAATGTCATGGACCAATCTAACGTTTCAAATAAAGAACCGATGAGATTTTGCAAATTTTATGCGTTTTTTTTTTTTAAAAAGTTATCAAGCTCTTAACAAATCACCCTTTATATACACAAAGAAAATTTCATTAAATTTTTTTTCTGCCAGTGTATGCCTAAGGTTAAACATAATATGTTTGAACAATACAAACAATATTTTGTTTGGACCAATCCTGAAAATATATATGCTTGAAGCAAAATGTGTTTGGGGTATATGTTACAGAAGCGATTTTTTTGAGGGTATAGGAAAAAAATTTGTCAAAACTTTGACATAATTTTCTATAGAAGTAAAATGTTGACAAAACTCTCTATAGAAAACAAAATTTTTCCGAATTTTGGTAGATTATTCTTGGCTCTAGTAGTAACCGTGAATGAATATCATCTTACGGTAGCGCTCACCATTCACAGTGACGTTACGATTCGCATCATCTTTGAAGTACGGTCCATTCAACAAACCGCAGCACACTGTGACTTTTTTGCAATAAGTGGCTGCATACACAGAAAATACAGATTGGTTGTGATAACCGAATTTATTGCCAACCTCATTTTGGTAGTTGCACCAACAATCTGTTGGCAGTTGTTTCACCCAACTTATTCGGTCGACTCAATCGAATTGGGGGAGATGCAAGTAATACTACGAGTACATATGAAAATGGTTTAAATTGGTCGTTACCCTCGTCTCCATTCGGAGGCATTACTCAACCTAAATAGCACCCACAAACAAATTGCAAATTAATGTGGTTTTCGGAAAATATTGTATTTTATTAAAGAAATCTTATATATGTTACATTGAGAGAGAGCGAATAAAATTATTATAATCTAAATACAATACTGTAATCCCTCGATTTACGTCGTGATTGGTTCCGGAATTTGACGACGTTAATCGAAACGACGTAAACCGAATTAAAAATTGCTCATACTTACTTCTAAGTCCATTTATGTTGTATGTATGTTGTATACATAATAAAAAACTTCAAAAATAAAGGTAATTCAGTAATTTCGGTAAGAATAGAATAGAAAAAAAATGTTTCGATGTCATCATCGTTGATACTTATTTTACCTATTGAAGGCGTTTCTGATAAAGTGGGCAAAAAAATCGACGACTTAAATCGAATGGCGACGTAAATCGAAGTTTGATGGAACAAAAAATTTTACGACGTAAATCGAAACAACGTAAACCGAGACGACGTAAATCGAGGTATTACTGTACATAAATATCAATCAGAAAGTATAGCCTTAAAGTATCTTAGAAGGTTTTAGATGAAGCACATCCAATGCCAAAAAGATATGTAAGTAGCTAAAAAATCACAATTTACTTGTTAATGAACCGCAATTACATTTGAGTTTCTATACATTATTCGAAACTTTCCTATACAACCGGAAATATTTTATGGTAGTAATTCCAAAAAATGGACTACGCAGGTATTCGTTACACTCATTTGTTCCACTACTACTACAAAACAAAGGACAATGGAATAAAAATCCTACAACAACAATACATTGTCTATATACCAACATCAACTTGGAACAACGTTAACTAAAGCCTTTCAATTCTTTGGAAATGTTGGGCAAAGTCACACAAAGGCTCCAACAGAATTGCAAAGAGCAACTGTGGTTTTGCCATTCACTCAGATAAAAATCGACTTTCATCTTAACATCCGCCGTACTTATTTACTGTTATTCACATGGGATGGGGGAATGGCATGAGCACAAATGTAATAGAGATACGGATAGTGTAGTGCCACAGTCGCTAGGAGATGATTCCTTCAACATCCTGCCAACAAAAACCATATGCCTTAAAGCGCCAGCAACCACATAAAAGTGAGTCACTGGGTTATGTGATTTTAAGGCTGCAATAAACTGTCTAAATGTCGAAGCGATATGTGACTGCCATTACACTACCACTACACTTGCTAGAACACTGTCTCTTGCCACCATGAAATGTGGCAACAGAATTAAAACCAGTTAAATGTGTAAAGGTACTATAAAGAATAAATTCATGAATAGGATCAACTACGAATAGCACAATTGTGTTGTTTCCATTTCAATTTTGTTGCGGATAATGAAAGATTCACATTCCGATGATTCTTTTCAATTCGACTGAAATGTGAGCCTGACACGCCTCAAGCATGGTCTTAAACGAATCATTCTGAAGGAGCAAATAACAAGGTCTCTGTGCATAAAACCGCCAATACTGATCGTATACAAGAGGTATTAGCCTGTGTAATTTTTTCGCGTTGATGGTAAGGGGATGCGAGGAGTAGTTAAGCTGGAGTTTATGTGCCATCACAAAGCCTTTTGTTTGCAAGAGAAGAGTTTTGGCCGTGGGCCTTAAGACACCTTAGAATCTACTGGTTTAGAAGTATTGCAGGAGACCATAAGTGCCAAATGTAAGTGTAGATAGTACCGCCAAAATTAAATGTCAGTACACCCAGAAAAAAGTGCCTTCGAAACTAAAGGAAACAAGTATATACGGCCGTAAGTTCGGCCAGGCCGAAGCTTATGTACCCTCCATCATGGATTGCATAGAAACTTCCTCTAAACACTGCCATCCAGAATCGAATTACTTAAGTTGCGGTAACGCTTGCCGATGGCAAGGTATCTTAAAACCTCCTAACACCATCTTCTAAATTGATGTAAGTCCATACGTGGTATATATTAAATCAAAAAGATCGATCCAATACGTATATAATTCAGTTTGACAAAGTAGACATAAAATTTTGACAAAATTTTCTACAGAAATAAAATTTTCACAAAATTTTCTATAGAAATAAAAATTTTGACAAAATTTTCTATAGAAATAAAATTTTGACAATGATGAAAATTTTATTATGAACCGAATAAAATTTTAACAAAACTTTCTCTAGAAATAAAATTTTGACAAAATTTTCTCTAGAAATAAAATTTTGGTAGATTATTTTTGGCTCTAGTGGCAACCATGATTATGAACCGATATGGACCAATTTTTGTGTGATTGGACCAATTTTGGTATGGTTGTTAGCGACCATATACTAACACCACGTTCCTAATTTGAACCGGATCGGATGAATTTTGCTCCTCCAAGAGGCTCCGGATGTCAAATCTGGAGAACGTTTTATATGGGGGCTATATATTTATAATTACGGACCGATATGGACCAATTCTGCCACGGTTGTTAAAGATCATATACTAACACCATGTTCCAAATTACAACCGGATTGGATGAAATTTGCTTCTCTTGGAGACTTCGCAACCCAAATCTGGGGATCGGTTTATATGGGCGCTATATATAATTATGGACCGATGCGGACCAATTTTTGCACGGTTTTTAGAGACCATATACCAATACCATGTACCAAATTTCAGCCGGATCGGATGCAATTTGCTTCTGTTTGAGGCTTCGCAAGCCAAATCTGGAGATCGGTTTATATGGGGTCTATATATAATTATGGACCGATGTGGACCAATTTTTGCATTGTTGTTAGATACCATATAACAATATCATGTACCAAATTTCAGCCGGATCGGATGAAATATGCTTCTCTTAGAGGCTCCACAAGCCAAATCTGGGGATCGGTTTATATGGGGGCTATATATAATTAAGGACCGATATGGACCAATTTTTGCATGGTTGTTAGAGACCATATACCAACATCATGTACCAAATTTCAGCCGGATCGGATGAAATTTGCTTCTCTTTGAGGCTCCGCAACCCAAATCTGGGGATCGGTTTATATGGGGGCTATATATAATTATGGACCGATGTGGGTCAATTTTTGCATGGTTGTTAGAGACCATATACCAACACCATATACCAAATTTCAGCCGGATCGGATGAAATATGCTTCTGTTAGAGGCTCCACAAGCCAAATCTGAGGGTCCCTTTATATGGGGGCTATACGTAAAAGTGGACCGATGTAGCCCATTTTCAATACCATCCGACCTACATCGATAACAACTACTTGTGCCAAGTTTCAAGTCGATAGCTTGTTTCGTTCGGATGTTAGCGTGATTTCAACAGACGGACGGACGGACGAACGGACGGACATGCTTAGATCGACTCAGAATTTCACCACGACCCAGAATATATATACTTTATGGGGTCTTAGAGCAATAGAGAGAAGTTCACCACTGTGGTATCACAATGGACTGAATAGTCTAAGTGAGCCTGATACATCGGGCTGCCACATAACCTAACCTAACCTAACCTAGAGCAATATTTCGATGTGTTACAAACGGAATGACAAAGTTAATATACCCCCATCCTATGATGGAGGGTATAAAAATGTTCATCAATTTAGTTCAATCATTTTATTTCCATTAAGGTACACGCAAAGAAAAAAACGTTTGGAAAACGTGTACCGAAAACGTTTTTCTTTTGTTAGAGTTTTTTGAATTGATTCGAAAATTTTAAACTTTTATTACCAAAAAAAATTCGTTTGTTACAAAATTTTTATTTTTTCAATAAAAAAAGTTATTTTTGAAACAACAACACAGTACATTTCGTTTATATCAAACACTGTTCTTTTCTGAATTTAGGTCTTAAATAAGACACATATTACAGTTCAAAATTTAATATAGTACAATGTAATGTTTAACATTTTTTCGGAATCTTCCGAACATATCTGGGATATATGTTAAAAAAAAAAAACACACACACACAAAAAAAACTTTGGTCGAAGCATGGATCGTACCCACGACCCTTGGCATGCCAGTCTGACGTAGCAACCACTGCTCCACGGTGCCAAACTAAATGTTTGTTTCTGTTAAATAAACTTCGGTTCGTGGCGCCGCAAGCTATGCTATATAAATATAACTTATATGGATAAATAAATGGTTAGTGTGTTGGCTTACAAAGTGCATAGTCCGCGGTTCGATTCTCCGTGCAGGCGAAAGGTTAAAAAATTTTAAAAATTTATAAAATCGTATAATTTCTTCTACATTGTTGGTATTACAGGAAAAGGCGTTAAGAACTAAAAAAACCTCGTGGATGTGAGAAAGATATGAGGGGGAATGCAATTAAAATTTAAAAAATTTATAAAATCGTATAATTTCTTCTACATTGTTGGTATTACAGGAAAAGGCGTTAAGAACTAAAAAAACCTCGTGGATGTGAGAAAGATATGAGGGGGAATTCAATTAGCAAGAAAACAATGTTTTTTTTTTTTTTTTTTGAGTTAGCCTTTATGAAATTGTTTTAACATCCTGGAAAAGAATAAACGTTTATCACAAAAAGTATATACTTTTCTTCCAAATACACTTCCTTGCAGCGAAAAGCAAATGAGAAACGAACTTTGTTTGTCTAAAATTTCGTTTGGGAGGAAAGAGTTATTTTTTTGCGTGTACATTGTGTGAAATAATAAAATTTACTTGTTTCAGTAAAAAAAATCCTAAATTGAAAGTAGTTAGGAATAGTTAATTAACTAGAATAAGGCATGCAATTTTACTAATGCTGTTTTCTTCGCTGGGTATAAGAATTTACTACTGAAGAATTTATTACTACAAAAAAATTTTATTCACTGATAACAATGCATTCGTAAAAATAAACTAAAACCGAACTAAAACCATGTTTGCTCAAATTTAGTAAAATTGATAATTCTGACTTCCTTTATTATAGAAATCTTATCATACATACGAATAACACGTGGCATAGAAAAATATTTTAGTTCATTCGTACTAAGAAGTATTCAATCCTTTCAAAATTTAAGGAAACACAATTATTAGAATATAGGAATTTTTCCTATATTTCTTTTGTCTACCTGTAATCGATACCTGGCATCGATGTAATCGATATGTTTGCGCATGGGTTGTCTTTATACCCTGCGCCATACTGTGGAACAGGGTATTATAAGTTAGTGCATATGTTTGGAACACCTAGAAGGAGACGAGATAGACACATGGTGTCTTTGGAAATAATGCTCAGGGTGGGTCCCCAAGTCGATCTACCCGTGTCCGTCTGTCCGCCCTTCTGTCTGTGAACACATTTTTGCGATCAAAGTCTAAGTCGCAGTTTTAGTCCAATTGACTTCAAATTTGGCACAAGTTTCTGTTTTGGGGCAGAATAGAACCAGATATAGCTCCCATAAATATCTTTCGCCCGATATGGACTTATATGGCCCAGAAGCCAGAGTTTAACATTAATTTGCTTGAAATTTTGTACAAGAGAACAATCAGTACTATAGTCAAGTGTGCCAAATTTTATTGAAATCGGTTCAGATTTAGATATAGCCCCCATATATATGTTTTTCGCCCGATATGGACTTATATGGCCCCAGAAGCCAGAGTTTTAGCTCAATTTGATTGAAATTTTGCACTAGGAGTACAATTAGTAGTGTAGTCAAGTGTACTAAATTTTATTGAAATCGGTTTAGATTTAGATATAGCTCCAATATATATCTTTCGCCCGATTTTCCGTCATATGATCACAGAGGTCAAAGTTGCAGTCCGATTTACGTGAAATTTTGCACATGGGGTAGAATTAAAATATTTAGTATGTATGTCAAATTTGGTTCAAATCATTTCAGATTTCGATATAGCTCCAATATATAGCTTTCGGTCGATTTAAGCAAAAATGGCCAGAATACCCCCCTTTTTCCTTATACAATCGCCACTTCTAAGTCGAAAACTTGTAAAAGTGACTCCAATCTTCCTTTATTTCTAATACATATCTATCGACCGATAAATCATAAATTCACTTTTGAGAGTTGCCCCAAAATTGGTTCAGATTTAAATGTTTCCCAAATTTTTTTCCTAGCATTGTGTTCCACCCCAGGGCATTAGCCGACTTAAATTTAAAGTCTATAAATATTGTAGAACACATTTGACGTATTTGGTATGGTATCGAAAATGAGAATCTGTAAAGTGGTGCAGGGTATAATATAGTCGGTCCCGCCCGACTTTAGACTTTCCTTACTTGTTTAAGTTGGAATCGTGTGGTTATGATATACGGAGAGATTGTTAAAAATATAATATAGTAAAATAATATAATAAATAACAAATAAAATATATAAAATATTTGTTATTTTAAATTATTGAGAAAAAATTTTTTTTGAAAATTATTGAACATAAATAACAAACAATAAGTCTATCTATGTTTGGTATGGTGTATAAATAAAGAAAACACCAACAAAATTACAACCCCTTCATTCGTCTTCAATTATCATGTAATATTCTGTGACGCTAACCTTTTGTGAAAAAATTGCTTTATAATTTTTTATATTTGTAGGTATTTAAATTGTAAAAAGAGGACAAAATCGTTAGGTAGCAACTTATACAAAGTGAAAGGTACAAGAAGAAGACAAAAACAAGTATATACAGCAGTAAGTTCGGCCGGGCCGAATCTTAAATACCCACCACCATGAATCAGATATTAGGGTTTCGTTTGAAATTTCAGGAGGGTTTGAGAACAGATCAAGCAGAGCTGTTCAACCAGAAGATAAAGTTAAAGATTTTTACCTATGAGGACTATATCATATTCTGGATTTATAAGAACCATTTTTGTTTGATTTTTAGAGGAATCATTAACATCTCTTGTAAGTGTGCAAGAAAATTATAAAATAACGTCTTGATTTGAAATCTTAAATCTGTAGATTTTCACCCGAAAAGTAAAATCTGGAAATTTTACATTGAGTTTCAAGCAATTTTCATGATCAGTGCGCCTTCTACACCCTCAAGAAGTGAAGTCGGTCTATATGGAGGCATTACCAAATGGACCGATAAAAACTTAAACCGATACACGTTTTTGTGAGCTTAAAATACCAGAATATTTCTAATTTCAGGCAAATCAGATAAAAACTACGGTTTCTAGAAACCCAAGGAGTTAAATCGGGAGATCGTTCTTATGGAGGCTATACTAAAATATGGACCGATACTCACCGTTTTCGGCACACCTCTTTATGACCCGAAAATACCTCTAGATTTCCAATTTCAGGCAAATAGGATAAAAACTTCGGATTCTAGAAACCCAAGAAGTAACATCGGGAAATCGGTCTGTATGGGGGCTATACCAAAATATGGACCGATACTCACCATTTTCGGCACACCTCTTTATGGTCCCAAAATACCTCTAGATTTCTAATTTTGGACAAATTGGTTAAAAACTACGATTTCTATAAGCCCAAGACTCCAAATCGGGAGGTCGTTTTATATGGGGACCATACCAAAACATAGGCCGATACTCACAATTTTTGGCACACGTATTTGTGGTCCTACAATACCTCTAGATTTCCAATTTCAGGTAAATTGAATAAAAACTGCGGTTTCTATAAGCCCAAGAAGTAAAATCGGGAGATCGGTCTATATGGGGGCTATACCAAAATAGGGACCGATACTCACAATTTTTGGCACACGTATTTGTGGTCCTACAATACCTCTAGATTTCCAATTTCAGGTAAATTGAATAAAAACTGCGGTTTCTATAAGCCCAAGACCCCAAATCGGGAGGTCGTTTTATATGGGGACCATACCAAAACATGGACCGATACTCACAATTTTTGGCACACATATTTGTGGTCCTACAGTACCTCTAGATTTCCAATTTCAGGTAAATTGAATAAAAACTGCGGTTTCTATAAGCCCAAGAAGTAAAATCGGGAGATCGGTCTACATGGGGGCTATACCAAAATATGGACCGATACTCACAATTTTTGGCACACCTCTTTATGGTCATAAATTACCTCTAGATTTCAAATTTCAGGCATATTGGATTAAAACTGCGATTTCTATAAGCCCAAGACCCCAAATCGGGAGGTCGGTTTATATGGGGACTATATCAAAACCTGGACCGATATAGCCCATCTTCGAACTTGACCTGCCTGCAGACAAAAGACGAGTTTGTGCAAAATTTCAGCACGATTGCTTCATTATTGAAGACTGTAGCGTGATTACAACAGACAGACAGACAGACAGACAGACGGACAGACGGACATCGTTATATCGTCTTAGAATTTCTCCCTGATCAAGAATATATATACTTTATATAGTCGGAAATCGATATTTCGATGTGTTACAAACGGAATGACAAACTTATTATACCCCCGTCACCATTCTATGGTGGTGGGTATAACAAGTACATACAGCACTAAGTTCGGCCGGGCCGAATCTTAAATACCCACCACCATGAACCAAATATTAGGGTTTCCTTTGAAATTTCAGGAGGGCTTGAGGACTTGAGGACACTTCCCGAAGATAAATTTAAAGATTTCACCTATGAGGACTATATCAGATTCTGGATTTATAAGAACCATTTTTGTTTGAGTTTTAGAGGAATCATTAACATCTCTTGTAAGTGTGCAAGAAAATTATAAAATAACGTCTTGATTTGAAATCTTAAATCTGTAGAAGTAAAATCTGGAAATTTTACCCTCAAGAAGTGAAGTCGGTCTATATGGAGGCATTACCAAATGGACCGATAAAAACTTAATCCGATACACGTTTCTGTGAGCCTAAAATACCAGAATATTTACAATTTCAGGCAAATCAGATAAAAACTACGGTTTCTAGAAACCCAAGGAGTTAAATCGGGAGATCGTTCTTATGGGGGCTATACTAAAATATGGACCGATACTCACCGTTTACGTCACACCTCTTTATGACCCGAAAATACCTCTAGATTTCCAATTTCAGGCAAATAGGATAAAAACTTCGGATTCTATAAGCCCAAGACCCCAAATCAGGAGGTCGTTTTATATGGGGACCATACCAAAACATGGACCGATACTCACAATTTTTGGCACACGTATTTGTGGTCCTACAATACCTCTAGATTTCCAATTTCAGGTAAATTGAAAAAAACTGCGGTTTCTATAAGCCCAAGAAGTAAAATCGGGAGGTTGGTTTATATGGGGACTATATCAAAACCTGGACCGATATAGCCCATATTCGAACTTGACCTGGCTGCAGACAAAAGACGATTTAAGCACGATTGCTTCATTATTGAAGACTGTAGCGTGATACTACATACAGACAGACGGACAGGTGGACATTGTTATTATACCTCCACCATAGGATGGGGGTATATTAACTTTGTCATTCTGAGTCGATCTGAGCATGTCCGTCCGTCCGTCTGTTGAAATCACGCTAACTTCCGAACGAAACAAGCTATCGACTTGAAACTTGGCACAAGTAGTTGTTATTGATGTAGGTCGGATGGTATTGCAAATGGGCCATATCGGTCCACTTTTACGTGTAGGCCCCATATAAACGGACCCCCAAATTTGGCTTGCGATTGCTTTAAGAGAAGCAAATTTCATCCGATCCGGCTGAAATTTGGTACATGGTGTTAGTATTTGGTCTCTAACAACCACGCAAAAATTGGTCCATATCGGTCCACTTTTTCGTATAGCCCCCATATAAACGGACCCCCAAATTTGGCTTGCGATCGCTCTAAGAGAACAAATTTCATCCGATCCGGCTGAAATTTGGTACATAGTGTTAGTATTTGGTCTCTAACAACCACGCAAAAATTGGTCCATATCGGTCCATAATTACATATAGCCCCCATATAAACCGATCCCCCGATTTGGCTTGCGGAGTCTCTAAGAGAACCAAATTTCATACGATCCGGCTGAAATTTGGTATATGGTGTAAGTATATGGTCTCTAACAACCATGCAAAAATTGGTCCACATCGATCCATAATTATATATAGCCCCCATATAAATCGATTCCCAGATTTGTCCTCCGGAGCCTCTTGGAGGAGCAAATTTCATCCGATACGGTTGAAATTTGGAACATGGTGTTAGAATGTGGTCTCTAACAAACACGCAAGAATTGGTCCATATCGGTCCATAATTATATATAGCCCCCATATAAGCCGTTCCCCAGATTTGATCTCCGGAGCCTCTTGGAGGAGCAAAATTCATCCGATCCGGTTGAAATTTGCAACGTGGTGTTAGTATAAGGCTGCTAATATCCATGCCAAAATTGGTCCATATCGGTCTATAGTTATATATAGCCGATCCCCAATCACACAAAAATTGGTCCATATCGGTTCATATTCATATATAGCCGATCCCCAATCACACAAAAATTGGTCCATATTGGTTCATATTCATGGTTGCCACTCGAGCCAAAAATAATCTACCAAAATTTTAGTTTTATGGAAAACATTGTCAAAATGTTATTTCTATAGAAAATTTTGTCAAAATTTTGTTTCTATAGAAAATTTTGTCAAAATTTTATTTCTATAGAAAATTTTGTAAACATTTTATTTTTATAGAAAATTTTGTCAAAATTTTATTTCTCTAGAAAATTTTGTCAAAATTTTATTTCTATAGAAATTTTGTCAAAATTTTATTTCTATAGAAATTTTTTTCCAAATTTTATTTCTATGGAAAATTTTTTCCAAATTTTACTTCTATAGAAAATGTTGTGTAGGAAGTTTTAAGATACCTTGCCATCGGCAAGGGGTACCGCAACCCAAGTAATTCGATTGTGGATGACAGTCTTCAGTAGAAGTTTCTACGCAATCCATGGTGGAGGGTGCATAAGCTTCGGCCTGGCCGAACTTACGGCCGTATATACTTGTATCGTCTTAGAATTTCTACCTGATCAAGAATATATATACTTTATATTGTCGGAAATCGATATTTCGATGTGTTACAAACGGAATGACAAAATTATTATACCGCCGTCACCATTCTATGGTGGTGGGTATAAAAAGAAATAGTTTGAGAATTTAAATTATTATTTTATTAAAATTTTTATAAAAAATTTATAAAAAATTATTTCATCCCATAAATTATCCCGTAAAATATTAATATTAAATATTTATTTAATTAATATAACTTATTATATAATATAAAATTTCTCAATAAAATATATTTCTTAAAGTACTATTACTATCTTCATTCTATTAAGACATTAACTACTATCTTAATTTTCTGTTGGCTGCTAGTTTGCTGATGTTCACGTTCAATGACTAAAAATAATTTTTTCTTTGCTAGCATGGACTTTATTAAAGTTTCTCCTATATATTTAAATTTATCCCACAACTTTTCATTACTTTCCTCTACTTTCCCATCTTATATTTCACCATGCAAAACTTGAGGGCAATGTTTCAGTTTTTGACCACTCTTACAAAGCATGTTGCTCCTTTGATATTTTAGACAGTCGTTGTTATTCCCCTTTCACCTGTTATGTCTGCAGCTCATCAACAAAGTCCTTGTCAAAATACAAGAGAACAAATCGCCACAGTCAGTGGTGGCATTTGTGTTGATGATCTGAAACCAGGCACAGGTACAGGAAGTAGATGTCGACATCAAGATTGTAGCAAACTAGAATTTAATTAAAAAATACCAACCGGGTTGAGCATACAAAAGCAACATGATAAACATTTTAACAGCTTGAGAACTTGTTTCAACTGCCTTTTTGTAGAACAATGGCCAAGTTAGTGGAACAATAATAAATGGGCGTTTCACCGAAGCGTTCGGTTTTTTGTTTCATACTCAAAAAAAAAAGAGAAAAACGCATTATTTAACATAACCAAGTAAAACATGCTAAACTATCGAAAGACCGTCAGAAAGAATGAATATTACTGAAAATTATCGAAGCCGTATCGAAGAAAGTTTTATTGGTAAAATCAATGAGTGCATTAAATAGATTGAATTTTGTGTAAAATATGGAGGCTCTATTTAAATCTGAAACGAATTGGATCAAATTTCCCACACATAAATAGAATGTTAAATGAGATAATATGGGAGAAAGGCATATAAATCTGAACCGATTTGGCTGATATTTTGCATATTTTACGGGACGTGCAAAACATTCAGATGTACGGAATCTGAAGAAGATCGTTTCATAAACACACAGAAAAAAATTTCCGTAGTTAAACCAACGCTAAATTTAACTTATTTTTATTGGAAAAAAATTATTTGCTTGTAGTTAAATTTTATAATTTTTGTCGAAATTGTCCACAGCTTAATGAAATCTTACTTTTTTTAAGTATGTCTCAAAAATGTTATGAACTAAACGTGAATATAAAGTTCAATGACCGTACACATAGGTTAGGTTAGGTTAGGTTAGGTGGCAGCCCGATGTATCAGGCTCACTTAGACTATTCAGTCCATTGTGATACCACATTGGTGAACTTCTCTCTTATCACTGAGTGCTGCCCGATTCCATGTTAAGCTCAATGACAAGGGAACTCCTTTTTATAGACGAGTCCGAACGGCGTTCCACATTGCAGTGAAACCACTTAGAGAAGCTTTGAAACCCTCAGAAATGTCACCAGCATTACTGAGGTGGGATAATCCACCGCTGAAAAACTTTTTGGTGTTCGGTCGAAGCAGGAATCGAACCCACGACCTTGTGTATGCAAGGCGGACATGCTAACCATTGCACCACGGTACACATAAGTTCAATATGAACTAAAACAAATTAAAATTTTCGTACGATTCCCAAAAATAGGAAGAATGGACTACTGTATGGTAAAATGGTCATGATTTGGCGCCAATGATTTTCTTCTTTAATTGTAGTTAATTTTTTCTTTCGTTTTGTTTGTTATTGTTGGCTTCTCTTCAATCGTTATTGTTGTTTTTTTTGTTTTTTGATCTCAGCTTAAAGCCATGCATTGACTAAACTACAAGTGTAGCTTAACCAACAGAGGAAAAGTATGCTTGTCAAATTTATTTGGGCAAAGCCCTATAGACTGCAAGATGGTTGGATGTACAGCTGTTTCGGAATTACCACATTCCTCATCAGCATCCTCTACTTGCAGCAAAACTATCAACCAATTATCAGAATAAATTCGGGTAATTCACTCAACCCAACGTGAACTACACTTGAACCTCCCGAAAAAGGGTTTGATAGTCGACTACTGCCTAAACAAATTTGCCAGCATATCTCTTTTCCTTTGCCAAACTCAAATCATCGATTTGTATGTATTTGGCTGGGTTTGTTTTTGAGCGTGCTTCCTCTATCTTCATTCGTTTTGTTTGTTATTGTTGGCTTTTCTTCAATCGTTATTGTTGTTTTTTTTGTTTTTTGATCTCAGCTTAAAGCCATGCATTGACTAAACTACAAGTGTAGCTTAACCAACAGAGGAAAAGTATGCTTGTCAAATTTATTTGGGCAAAGCCCTATAGACTGCAAGATGGTTGGATGTACAGCTGTTTCGGAATTACCACATTCCTCATCAGCATCCTCTACTTGCAGCAAAACTATCAACCAATTATCAGAATAAATTCGGGTAATTCACTCAACCCAACGTGAACTACACTTGAACCTCCCGAAAAAGGGTTTGATAGTCGACTACTGCCTAAACAAATTTGCCAGCATATCTCTTTTCCTTTGCCAAACTCAAATCATCGATTTGTATGTATTTGGCTGGGTTTGTTTTTGAGCGTGCTTCCTCTATCTTCATTCGTTTTGTTTGTTATTGTTGGCTTCTCTTCAATCGTTATTGTTGTTTTTTTTGTTTTTTGATCTCAGCTTAAAGCCATGCATTGACTAAACTACAAGTGTAGCTTAACCAACAGAGGAAAAGTATGCTTGTCAAATTTATTTGGGCAAAGCCCTATAGACTGCAAGATGGTTGGATGTACAGCTGTTTCGGAATTACCACATTCCTCATCAGCATCCTCTACTTGCAGCAAAACTATCAACCAATTATCAGAATAAATTCGGGTAATTCACTCAACCCAACGTGAACTACACTTGAACCTCCCGAAAAAGGGTTTGATAGTCGACTACTGCCTAAACAAATTTGCCAGCATATCTCTTTTCCTTTGCCAAACTCAAATCATCGATTTGTATGTATTTGGCTGGGTTTGTTTTTGAGCGTGCTTCCTCTATCTTCATTCGTTTTGTTTGTTATTGTTGGCTTCTCTTCAATCGTTATTGTTGTTTTTTTTGTTTTTTGATCTCAGCTTAAAGCCATGCATTGACTAAACTACAAGTGTAGCTTAACCAACAGAGGAAAAGTATGCTTGTCAAATTTATTTGGGCAAAGCCCTATAGACTGCAAGATGGTTGGATGTACAGCTGTTTCGGAATTACCACATTCCTCATCAGCATCCTCTACTTGCAGCAAAACTATCAACCAATTATCAGAATAAATTCGGGTAATTCACTCAACCCAACGTGAACTACACTTGAACCTCCCGAAAAAGGGTTTGATAGTCGACTACTGCCTAAACAAATTTGCCAGCATATCTCTTTTCCTTTGCCAAACTCAAATCATCGATTTGTATGTATTTGGCTGGGTTTGTTTTTGAGCGTGCTTCCTCTATCTTCATTCGTTTTGTTTGTTATTGTTGGCTTCTCTTCAATCGTTATTGTTGTTTTTTTTGTTTTTTGATCTCAGCTTAAAGCCATGCATTGACTAAACTACAAGTGTAGCTTAACCAACAGAGGAAAAGTATGCTTGTCAAATTTATTTGGGCAAAGCCCTATAGACTGCAAGATGGTTGGATGTACAGCTGTTTCGGAATTACCACATTCCTCATCAGCATCCTCTACTTGCAGCAAAACTATCAACCAATTATCAGAATAAATTCGGGTAATTCACTCAACCCAACGTGAACTATCAAACCCTTTTTCGGGAGGTTCAAGTGTAGTTCACGTTGGGTTGAGTGAATTACCCGAATTTATTCTGATAATTGGTTGATAGTTTTGCTGCAAGTAGAGGATGCTGATGAGGAATGTGGTAATTCCGAAACAGCTGTACATCCAACCATCTTGCAGTCTATAGGGCTTTGCCCAAATAAATTTGACAAGCATACTTTTCCTCTGTTGGTTAAGCTACACTTGTAGTTTAGTCAATGCATGGCTTTAAGCTGAGATCAAAAAACAAAAAAAAACAACAATAACGATTGAAGAGAAGCCAACAATAACAAACAAAACGAATGAAGATAAAGGAAGCACGCTCAAAAACAAACCCAGCCAAATACATACAAATCGATGATTTGAGTTTGGCAAAGGAAAAGAGATATGCTGGCAAATTTGTTTAGGCAGTAGTCGACTATCAAACCCTTTTTCGGGAGGTTCAAGTGTAGTTCACGTTGGGTTGAGTGAATTACCCGAATTTATTCTGATAATTGGTTGATAGTTTTGCTGCAAGTAGAGGATGCTGATGAGGAATGTGGTAATTCCGAAACAGCTGTACATCCAACCATCTTGCAGTCTATAGGGCTTTGCCCAAATAAATTTGACAAGCATACTTTTCCTCTGTTGGTTAAGCTACACTTGTAGTTTAGTCAATGCATGGCTTTAAGCTGAGATCAAAAAACAAAAAAAAACAACAATAACGATTGAAGAGAAGCCAACAATAACAAACAAAACGAATGAAGATAGAGGAAGCACGCTCAAAAACAAACCCAGCCAAATACATACAAATCGATGATTTGAGTTTGGCAAAGGAAAAGAGATATGCTGGCAAATTTGTTTAGGCAGTAGTCGACTATCAAACCCTTTTTCGGGAGGTTCAAGTGTAGTTCACGTTGGGTTGAGTGAATTACCCGAATTTATTCTGATAATTGGTTGATAGTTTTGCTGCAAGTAGAGGATGCTGATGAGGAATGTGGTAATTCCGAAACAGCTGTACATCCAACCATCTTGCAGTCTATAGGGCTTTGCCCAAATAAATTTGACAAGCATACTTTTCCTCTGTTGGTTAAGCTACACTTGTAGTTTAGTCAATGCATGGCTTTAAGCTGAGATCAAAAAACAAAAAAAACAACAATAACGATTGAAGAGAAGCCAACAATAACAAACAAAACGAATGAAGATAGAGGAAGCACGCTCAAAAACAAACCCAGCCAAATACATACAAATCGATGATTTGAGTTTGGCAAAGGAAAAGAGATATGCTGGCAAATTTGTTTAGGCAGTAGTCGACTATCAAACCCTTTTTCGGGAGGTTCAAGTGTAGTTCACGTTGGGTTGAGTGAATTACCCGAATTTATTCTGATAATTGGTTGATAGTTTTGCTGCAAGTAGAGGATGCTGATGAGGAATGTGGTAATTCCGAAACAGCTGTACATCCAACCATCTTGCAGTCTATAGGGCTTTGCCCAAATAAATTTGACAAGCATACTTTTCCTCTGTTGGTTAAGCTACACTTGTAGTTTAGTCAATGCATGGCTTTAAGCTGAGATCAAAAAACAAAAAAAACAACAATAACGATTGAAGAGAAGCCAACAATAACAAACAAAACGAATGAAGATAGAGGAAGCACGCTCAAAAACAAACCCAGCCAAATACATACAAATCGATGATTTGAGTTTGGCAAAGGAAAAGAGATATGCTGGCAAATTTGTTTAGGCAGTAGTCGACTATCAAACCCTTTTTCGGGAGGTTCAAGTGTAGTTAATTTTTTCTTCTATGAGATGATGTAATTTCGTGAACTGCAGTTAAAAAATACAACAGGGCATTAATATTTCTTCGTTTTAACAACGCTTTGTGGAAATCTCAAAATGTGGAGCAAAATTTAGTTTAATTTTTGTGCGTGGTAGTTCATTCTTCCTATAAAACAGTTCAATTTTTTTCGGTGCACATCAATTATGAACAAATCTGTGATAAATATATTTATCATCTAAAATAAAATCTAAACCTATTTTTTCCAAAATCAAAGCGATTGTTTTTGACCTGAAGAACACCAAAAAAAGTGAACTGTTAGGAAGAATCAACTACCTCGCACAAAAATTGAACAAAATTTTACTCCACATTTTGAGATTTTCACAAAGCGTTGTTAAAACCAGGAAATTTTAATGCCTTGTTGTACTTTTTAACTGCAGTTCACGGAATTACATCATCTCATAGAAGAAACAAGTAAGGAAAGTCTAAAGTCGGGCGGGGCCGACTATATTATACCCTGCACCACTTTGTAGATCTAAATCTTCGATACCACATCACATCCGTCAAATGTGTTGGAGCTACATATAAAGGTTTGTCCCAAATACATACATTTAAATATCACTCGATCTGGACAGAATTTGATAGACTTCTACAAAATCTATAGGGTCAAAATTTAAGTCGGCTAATGCACTAGGGTGGAACACAATGTTAGTAAAAAATATGGGAAACATTTAAATCTGAAGCAATTTTAAGGAAACTTCGCAAAAGTTTATTTATGATTTATCGCTCGATATATATGTATTAGAAGTTTAGGAAAATTGGAGTCATTTTTACAACTTTTCGACTAAGCAGTGGCGATTTTACAAGGAAAATGTTGGTATTTTGACCATTTTTGTCGAAATCAGAAAAACATATATATGGGAGCTATATCTAAATCTGAGCCGATTTCAACCAAATTTGGCACGCATAGCTACAATGCTAATTCTACTCCCTGTGCAAAATTTCAACTAAATCGGAGTTAAAAATTGGCCTCTGTGGTCATATGAGTGTAAATCGGGCGAAAGCTATATATGGGAGATATATCTAAATTTGAACCGATTTCAACCAAATTTGGCACACATAGCTACAATGCTAATTTCACTGCCTGTGCAAAATTTCAACTAAATCGGAGCAAAAAATTGGCCTCTGTTGTCATATGAGTGTAAATCGGGCGAAAGCTATATCTAAATCTGAACCGATTTCAACCAATTTTGACACGCATAGCTACAATGCTAATTCTACGCCTTGTGCAAAGTTCCAACTAAATCGGAGCAAAAAATTGGCCTCTATGGTCATATGAGTTTTAATCTGAACCGATTTCAATAAAATTTGGCACACTTGGCTATACTACTAATTCTACTCCCTGTGCAAAATTTCAACCAAATTGGGGTAAAACTCTGACTTCTGGGACCGTATCAGTCCATATCGGGCGAAAGATATATATGGGAGCTATATCTAAATCTGAACAGATTTCAATAAAATTTGGCACACTTGACTATAGTACTAATTGTTCTTCTTGTGCAAAATTTTAAGCAAATTAGGGTAAAACTCTGGCTTCTGGGGCCATATAAGTCCATATCGGTCGAAATATATATATGGGAGCTATATTTAAATCTGAACCGAATTCTTCCAGAATCAATAGGGTTCTATTCTGAGTCAAAACACATGCTTGTGCCAAATTTGAAGTTGATTGGACTAAAATTGCGACCTAGACTTTGATTACAAAAATGTGTTCACGAACAGACGGACATGGCTATATCGACTCAGGAGCCCACCCTGAGCATTTTTGCCAAAGACACCATGTGTCTATTTCGTCTCCTTCTGGGTGTTGCAAACATATGCACTAACTTATAATAGCCTGTTCCACAGTGTGACGCAGGGTATACAAATTAACTAAAAGTAAAGAAGTAAATCATTGGCGCCAAATCATGACCATTTTATCCATACAATCGTCCATTCTTACTAATTTTAGGAATCGTACGAAAATCTTCTTTTGCTTTAGTTCATATTGAACTTAAATGTACGGTCATTGAACTTTATACCCACGTTTAGTTCATAAAATGTTTGAGACATACTTAAAAACACAAACATTTCAATAAGAATTTAAAAAAAAATATTCAAATTTAACTACTAGCAAATATTTTTTTTACAATAAAAATAAGTTAAATTTAGCATTAGTTTAACTGCGGAAATTTTTTTCTGTGTGGTGAAGTGTATAATAAATCATAGATCAAATATAATTTTCGTCTAAACGTGCAAGCAAATCCTATGAAAAACTTTGAAATTAAAATTCTCTGGGGTTTAATCAGCATTTCACCAATGAGTACACGCACAGAAAAAAAAAACGTTTGGAAAACGTGTTCCGAAAACGTTTTTCTTTTGTTAGAGTTTTTTGAATTGCTTCAAAAAGTATACACTTTTATCACCAAAAAAATTCGTTTGTTACAAAATTTTTTATTTTTTCAATAAAAAAAAGTTTTTTTTGAACCAACAACACAGTCTATAACGTTTATATCAAACACTGTTCTTTTCTGACTTTAGGTCTTTAATAAGACACATTTTACAGTTCATAGTAAAAATTTAATGTAGTAGAATGCAGGGCTGTGGAGTCGAGCCAATTTTGCTCGACTCCGACTCCGATTCCAGCATTTTTCATCAGCTCGACTCCGACTCCGGAGTCGACTCCGGGTAATATAACTAATTCTCATTTTAATACCACTAATTTGTAGTTCTATTGTTGGGGTACCGTAAGTGGATCGATATAAAGTATCGTATTTATTTATGTGTGCAAAACAAGGTCTTAATTTCACATTAGATGCCAATTGAACTCTATATTTCAAATTTAGGGCAATGTTGAATAAATAAAATAATTATATAAATACCCATCATAATATGAGAAGATACCAACAGTATATGTATTTGTGGACCAAAATTATTGATACTATCTCAAATCCTTTAAATTTGTTGCGAGCCATATAAAGCTTTATATTTCCATATGCATGAATTTGAATCTGAATCGATTTAGACAAAATTGTATATACTTCTACAAAATCTATGTACTTAAAATTTAAATCTAACGTTAAAATTGTGTTACCTCCCATAACACAAATTTAACGAAAAATAAAAATGCAAGGAAAGTCTAAAGTCGGGCGGGCCGATTATAATATACTCTGCACAACCTTGTATTTAGATCTACATTTTGATAAAATCTCAAATCAGACTTCTACAAAACTCGGGCAATATTTGGGAAATATTTATAATCGTTTAGACAAATTCGCAAAAATGCATTTATGATTCATTTATTGAAAAAATTGAAAATTTGAGTCATTTCTACAAGTTTTCGACTTAGCAGCAATTTTTCCAAAATTGTATGCTCACTGAATACAATCTTCGAAAAAATTTTGTCTAGTAAATAAAATTTTGCAAAATTTTATATAGAAATAAAATTTTGGAAAATTTTCTACAGCAACAAAATTTTGACTAAATTTTCTATAGAAATAAAATTTTGGCAAAATTTTCTATAGAAATCAAATTTTGACCAAATATATAGAAATAAAATTTTGAATAAAATTTTTATAAAAATAAAATTTGGCAAAATTTTTTATAGAAATAAAAGTTTGAAAAATTATCAATAGAAATACAATTAAAAAAAATTGAGTAGCAAACAACATTTTGCAAAATTTTCTATATATATTTCTATATATAATAAAATTTTGCAAAAAATTCTATAGAAACAAAATTTTGATTAAATTTTATAAAAAAAAAAAAATATTTCTATAGTAATAAAATTTTGAATACATTTTTTATAGGAGTGAGTATCAGTGAGCATCAGTAAGAAAAAAAAAATTGAGAAAATTTGCTATAGAAATAAAATTTGACAATTTTTTCTTATAGAAATAAAATTTTTTAAAAAATTATCAATAAAAACACAATTTTAGAAAAATTTTTGTGTAGTAAATAAAATTCTGCAAAATATTCTACAGAAACAAAATTTTGACTAAATTTTCTATAGAAATAAAATTTTGACCAAATTTTCTAATAAAAAAATCTATTACCATAAAATTTTGGCAAAATTTTCTATAGAAATAACATTTTGACCTAAATTTTTATAGAAATATAATTTTGAAAAAATTTTTGTGTAACAAACAAAATTTTGCGAAATTTTCTATAGAAAATTTTGACTACATTTTCTATAGAAAAGAAATATTTCTATAGTAATAAAATTTTGAATAAATTTTTTATAGAAATAAAATTTTGATAAAATTTGATATAGAAATAAAATTTTGACCAAACTTTTTTATAGAAACAACATTTTGACAAAATTTTCTATAAAAAACAACTTTGAAAAAATTTTCTGTCAATATTCCACATTCATGGCCTTAAAATAAAAATAAAATCGATTGAAATATTTCAAATAAATTGATATGGGCATTAAAATGGATCGATCCAGCTGATCTGCTAGTCTAACATTCTAAGAAATATAAAAAGATAGCCGTAATTGGAAGTTGATTTTCATTTACAATCATGCTGTACATTGATCGAATGAATAACGCAATGGAAACTAATATGCGCAAAAACTTGCTTAGTTACAAAAATGTGAAGTGTTTTAAAAAATTTGGTTTAGCCGGAGTCGGAGTCGAGCAAAATTTTTACGACTCCGACTCCGACTCCAGCAAAATCTTCAGACTCCGACTCCGGCTCCACAGCCCTGGTAGAATGTAATGTTGAACATTTTTTCGGAATCTCCCGACCATATCTGAAATATATGTAAAAAAAAACTTTGGTCGAAGCAGGGATCGAACCCACGACCCTTGGCATGCACGTCGGACGTAGCAACCACTGCTCCACGATGCCCAACTAAATGTAATTTTCTATTAAATAAACTTTGTTTAATCTGCTCGTGGGCGCCGCAAGCTATGCTATATAAATATAACTTATATGGGTAATTGTCTATTGATGACAATAACGGCTACATAGCTCAGTGGATAGTGCGTTGGCTTACAAATTGCATGGTCCGCGGTTCAATTCTCCGTCCAGGCGAAAGGTAAAAAAATTAAATGTATAAAATCGTATAATTTCTTCTACATTGTTTGTATTACATAAAAATATGCTAATAACTAAAAAACTTCGTGGAAGTGAGAAAGATGTGAGGGAAAATGCAATTAGCTAGAAAAAAAATTGTTTTTACATCCTGGAAAAGAATAAACGTTTATCACAAAAAGTATATACTTTTCTTCCAAATACACTTCCTTTCTACGAAAAGCAAATGAGAAACGAACTTTGTTTGTCTAAAATTTCGTTTGGGAGGAAAGAATTATTTTTTTGCGTGTACGAGCGGAAACATTGTGAAATTTTTCTTATACTCGTAGTTTCGGTATAATAAGTGTGCCTTCTATCTCCTCCAGAATTTCATAAAGACTAACTCAAAAAATCTGTTCAGGCTAATTGCATCTTCCCACACTCCCTTTTCACTTTCACGAGTTTTTTTAGTTCCTAGGACCTTTTTGTGTAATACAAACCATGTAGAAAAAATATTCGATTTTATATATATTTTTTTTAATTTTACCTTTGTCTGGGCGGAGAAAGAACCACGGACCATACAGTGTGTAACCCAACGCACTAACCACCGGGCTACGTAGCTGCCATTGTCATTAACAGACAATTATCGCTAAAGTCATCAACGCACAAAAAACGCAAACAGTCAAACAGTTATATTTATATAGATTTGGGCGCCCACGAGCCGATGTAAAGAAACTTTGTTTAACGGAAACATACCTTTAGTTGGCCGTAATGGGTCGTGTTCGGAAGATTCCGAAAAGATGTTCGACATTACATACTACGATATTAATATTTTACTATGAAACTTCGAAGTGTTTTTTATTAAAGACTTAAAGTCAGAAAAGAACAGTACTTGATGTAAACGAAATGGACTGTGTTTTTTGGATCAAAATTTTTTTATTTTTTTATAGCAACGATAAAAATTATGTAAAAAAAAATTATTTGGTGATAAAAGTTTGAAATTTTTGAAGAGATTCAAAAAAAAATAATCTAACAAAAGAAAAACGTTTTCGGTACACTATCTAAAATACCTCTAGATTTCCAATTTTAGTCAAAAAGAAAAAAGACTAATTTGTCTAGAAGCTTTCTAGTATATATGTATATGAAAAGCTCACCAAATTAACTTAGTGCCACATTAAATTAAAAATTCGCTCTATTCTAGCCCCGGTTTATCATAAAAATTTTAATTTTTTCAATATTATTGTTTTATTTCAATAGCCAAGCTAAATCCGTTTAACAATCTTACATACAATATGTTAATTTGTATTTTGAAATTTCGCTGAAATACTCATAGGATTTTTATCCATTGATGCCTGCGCTTCATACTGTTTAAAGTGTTCACCTTATTCTTCAACCCTTTATCCAAGTTTTGGGTTCTGTTCTCCGTGATATTCCCGATTGACAGTATATCTCTGTCATAATGTACAAAATTATTAAATTGTACACCAACACCCACGGCAAAAATAATGAAGGGCTGAAAAATGTCAACATAAAATATGCTAATAAAAAGGATAATCTTACAAGCAACAATTTTACAAAGACCGAGAAGAAGATCAAATACACACACACCAGCTTAGTGAATGCCTTTCAAGAGTTACGCCAAAAACCGGCCGAGAGCCGACAAAATACGGGGAGACGAAGCAAAAAAAAAAACGCCTAATTAATGTTGTATGTTAGTAGCATAGAATTGATGATTTCGAATAACCAAGATGGACGCAATTAGAAAAAGGAAGGAAAAGGGACGTTACCATGCAAAAAGGGACCGGTGAAAAATGTCAAAAATATAATGAGTAACAGACAAGAAGAGAAAATGAAAGATAATAGCTGAATTCGCGTTAAAACTATATAAAAAAAACAAAACATTAGAGCTTCCGCTGCAGTTTTATTCGATCCGGATATATTTTTATACCCTCCACCATAGAATGGGGGGTATACTGACTTTGTCATTCCGTTTGTAACACATCGAAATATTGCTCTAAGACCCCATAAAGTATATATATTCTGGGTGGTGGTGAAATTCTGAGTCGATCTAAACATGTACAACGCCTGTTGAAATCAGCTAACTTCCGAACGAAACAATCTATCGACTTGAAACTTGGCACAACTAGTTGTTATTTATGTAGATCGGACGGTATTGCAAATGGGCCATATCGGACCACTTTTACGTATAGCCCCCATATAAACCGACGCTCAGATTTGGCTTGCGGAGCCTCTTGGAGGAGCAAAATTCGTCCGATCCGGAAATTTAGTACATGGTGTTAGTATGTGGTCTCTAACCGTACAAAAATTGGTCCATATCGGTCCGTAATTATATATAGCCCCCATATAAACCGATCCCCAGATTTGACCTACGAAGCATTATGGATGACAAAAATTCATCCGATTCGGTTCAAAATTGGTACGTGGTGTTAGTGTAGAGTCTCTAACAACCATGCAGGAATTGGTCCATACCGGTCTTAATTATATATAACCCCCATATAAACCGATCCCCAGATTTGACCTACGAAGCATTATGGATGACAAAAATTCATCCGATTCGGTTCAAAATTGGTACGTGGTGTTAGTGTAGAGTCTCTAACAACCATGCAGGAATTGGTCCATACCGGTCTTAATTATATATAACCCCCATTTAAACCGATCCCCAGATTTGACCTACGGAGCTCTTGGAGGAGCAAAATTCATCCGATCCGGTTGAAAGTTGGTACGTGGTGAAATTTGGTACATTGTGCTAGTATATGGCCGTTAACAACCATGCCAAAATTGGACCATATCGGTCTAAAGTTATATATAGCCGATCCCCAAAAATAATCTACCAAAATTTTATTTCTATAGAAAATTTTGTCAACATTTTTTTACTATAGAAAATTTTGTTGAAATTTTATTGCTATAGAAAATTTTGTCAAAATTTTATTACTATAGAAAATTTTGTCAAGATTTTATTTCTATAGAAAATTTTGTCAAACTGAATTATATACGTATTTAATCGGCCTTTTGTTGTTTAATATAACCCCGTATGGACTAACTCACAACTGAGAAGACGGTGTTAAGAAGTTGTAAGATACCTTGCCATCGGCAAGTATTACCGCAACCTAAGTAATTCGATTGTGGATGACAGTACAAGTTTCTATGCAATCCATGGTGGAGGGTAAATAAGATTCGGCCTGGCCGAACTTACGGCCGTATATACTTGTTTTTTGGATCATATTCGCTATACAAAATTTAAAATCCAAAAGCAAGTAATATCGTAAACATTAAATGAAAATTCCCACAAATATCCAGTGAACAATAAAAAAAGCTAAATCGATTCATGAGGTGATTTCAAGTCACACAGTTTTGGGGTCTAGAAACAAATCGTGTCTGTTCTGTGCGGCAAGACGCACTATTTATACATCACAAAACACAAGTACATTTAATATGTCGGATTTATTTCACGTTCGCGACATCGGGTCATGATTATATAGCACCGATATAAACCTATCACCAGCTTTGACTTCTGGGGACTCTTCGAGCAGCAAATTTGACCCAAACATGATGTTAATATATAGCTTCTAACAAGCAAGCAGAACCTTGTCGATATCGGTCCATAACTGTATATAGCCTCCATATAAACCGATTTGGACATCTAATTAGAATAGACCGAATATGATTAGCTCGTAGAACAAAATGTTATCTTTGGATGGGGAATATGAACCATTTTGTCCCAAATATATTTACATAATACAAATAAAAATTTTACATAATTTCCGAGAAAATAACATGGTTGCGACAAAAATGTTACTTATCCCAAAATAACACTTTTCTCTGGGAGGTGATCATACTCCTTCTCTAGTTGTATAAAAACTCTTGCCACAGTTTGACAAAATGTTCTATAGAAATAAATGTTACAATAGAAATAAAATTCTGACAAAATTTTCTAAAGAAATAAAATTCTGACAAAATTTTCTAAAGAAACAAAATTTTGACAACATTTTTTATAGAAATAAAATTTTGACAATATTTTCTAAAGAAATAAAATTTTGATAAAAATTTCAATAGAATTAAAATTTTGTGAAAATTTTCTATAGAAATAAAATTTAGACAAAATTTTCTATAGAAATAAAATTTAGACAAAATTTTCAATGGAAATAAAATTTAGACAATATTGAATTTTTTTGTATAGAAATAATATTTTGACAAAAATGTTTACAGAAATAAAATTTCGACTAAATTTGCTGTAGAAATAAATATCTTTTTTTTTTTTTGTTACAAATTTTCTAAAGAAAGAATTTTGACAAAATTTTCTAAAGAAACAAGTTTTTGAAAAAAAAAATTTTATAGAAATAAAATTTTGATAAAAATTTCAATGGAAATAAAATTTTGACAAAATTTTTTATATACTTAAAATATGGAGAAGGGACCCACCGTGGTGCAATGGTTAGCATGCCCGCCTTGCATACACAAGGTCGTGGGTTCGATTCCTGCTTCGACCGAACACCAAAAAGTTTTTCAGCGGTGGATTATCCCACCTCAGTAATGCTGGTGACATTTCTGAGGGTTTCAAAGCTTCTCTAAGTGGTTTCACTGCAATGTGGAACGCCGTTCGGACTCGGCTATAAAAAGTAGGTCCCTTGTCATTGAGCTTAATATGGAATCGGGCAGCACTCAGTGATAAGAGAGAAGTTCACCAATGTGGTATCACAATGGACTGAATAGTCTAAGTGAGCGTGATACATCGGGCTGCCACCTAACCTAACCTAACCTAAAATATGGAGAAAATGTTCTATAGAAATAAAATTAAGACAAAATTTTCTATAGAAATAAAATTTAGACAAAATTTTCAAAAGAAATAAAATTTAGACAAAATTTTCAATTGAAATAAAATTTTCACAAAATTTTGTATAGAAATAATATTTTGTCAAAAATGTTTACAGACATAAAATTTCAACAAAATTTGCTATAGAAATAAATAATTTTTTTGTCTTGTTATTGTTGGTTTATTCTTATATCATTTTGTTGTTTTTGATTTCAGCTTAAAACCATGCATTGACTAAACTACAAGTGTAGCTTAACCATCAGAGGAAAAGAATGTTTGTCAAATGTATTTGGGCAAAGCCCTATAGACTGCAATATGGTTGAATGGACACACGATTTGGAATTACCACATTCCTCATCAGCATCCTCTACTTGCAGCAAAGCTATCAACCAATTATCAGAATAAATTCAGGCAGTTTACCCAAAGTGAAACAACCTTGAACCTTCCGACAAAAAGGTTTATGATAGCCGGCCTTTGCCGAAATAAATTTGTACAAACATATGTCTTTTCCACTGCCGCTGTCAAATCATTTTGATAAAATTTTCTATAGAAATAAAATTTACATAGGTAAATTCATAGGCGTAGGATGGCCTCTGGGTAGGGGGCTTAGGCCCCCCCAGAAAAATTTTAGCCCCCCCAGAATTTGAAAACCTATTTACGATTTTACATTTTTATAAAAATTAAACAAGTATATACTCGTACAGTGCACAAAGTTTCACTAAAGACTTTCATTCACAATCGAATTACTTGGGTTGTGGTAGAAGTCTGATATTTATGAAATAAAGCTGTGGTTGAACTTATGATTTAGTTGTATAAAAAATACTAATTGATATTAAAACTATTCTTTCATAAATTAATATCTTAATAATGCTGCAAAAAAGCGTCGCCAAAAAAGAAGTGAAAATGTTCTTTTTGGGTCTGGAAGTGGTACAAAATTGGCGGAGAAGCGATGAATGTAATATGAACTTGTCATAGAACGAATGTCCACCGTTTCAACAACCGTTGCAATGAATTTGCATCACTTCTTAGGGTGTGATCTGAATTCAGTGTTTTGAATGTAAATTAAAAATTTTGTGATATTTTCCCAAATAAATAATTTGTATACTTTTTTTTATGATTTTTAATGCATTCTAACGCTTGTTTGAAACGTTTTTTCAAATATTATCGATTTTTCTATAATGGATTTAGTATTTTTGTGGCAAAATTTGAATAATTTGTACCATTTTATTTATTCTTGCTCTTTTTTTAAACTATTTGAAAAAAGAAAACAAAAAATTACGCATTAAAATATAAAAAAATGAAGTAAAAAAACTTCCTGTGTAATAAAATAGTTAACTTCTTTGTGAGGACATTTTTGGAAGTGCTTTTAAAGTTGTGCCTTTAGAACAACTCCCAATTTTTTGCTGGGAAAAAGTGTTGAACTACCCTACGGGAAATGGATCAACCACAGAACTGGTATAGGACTAGTCCCTGGTGTGTATGGACCAGTCCCAGTTCTGATCAAAACGTATGGAAGGGACCGTCCACTTTAACATGTGTTTGTTATTGACGGAGTATACTTACATTTTACTTACCAGTTCTGTGATAGGTCCGTCAGTGGCAATTTGCACCAATTTGCCGTAGGGTACTTTTAGTTGCTTTATTATAAATTGATTGTCGAGTTATTTTGATGTCTATTTTTTTATTCAATTTTATGAAATAAAACGTTAGTTGAACCTATAAGTTCAGTCTATAAAGTTTTAGCTAGGGGGGCTATAGCCCCCCCTAGGAAAATTGTCTAGCTACGCTAATGGGTAAATTATTATTGTTGTATCCCAGCTAATGATATAGGTTGGCTGATAACCGGGGACTAACAAAGAAAAACACATTTTTTTTGTCAAAATTCGTTTTTATTATTCAACATAGTTCCTTTCAAGAGCGATACAACGATTATAACGACCTTCCAATTTTTATACCCTTCACCACTACTGTGGTACAGGGTATAATAAGTTTGTGCATTTGTATGTAACGCCAAGAAATAGTGGTCATAGACCCATCTTTCAGTATACCGATCGGCTTAGAATCAAATTCTGAGTCGATTTAGCGATGTCCGTCTGTCTGTCTGTCTGTCTGTCTGTCTGTCTGTCCGTCTGTCTGTATATGTAATTTTGTGCACAAAGTACAGCTCGCAATTTAAGTCCGATCGTTCTCAAATTTGGCAGAGGGCCGTTTCTTGGGACAGAGACAATCGCTATTGGTTTTGGAAAAAATCGGTTCAGATTTAGATATAGCTGCCATATATATTTATCCCCGATGTGCTCATAGTTAGCGTGTTTATCAACCGATTTTCTTGAAATACCCTACATCCAAATATTTTATGAATCTCGAAAATCTTGCAAAATATCAGCCAAATCGGTTCAGATTTAGATATAGCTCCCATATATATCTTTCGCCCGATATGGAATTATATGGCCCACAGAAGCCAGATTTTTGGCCGAATTGGGTTACACAAGGAGTACAATTAGTAGTATAGTCAAGTGTGCAAAATTTGATTGAAATCGGTTCAGATTTAGATATAGCTCCCATATATATCTTTCGACCGAAATGGACTAATATGGTCCTAAAAACCAGAGCTTTGGCCCAATTTGGTTAAAATTTTTCACAGGGAGTAGATTTAGCATTGTAGCTATGCGTACCAAATTTGATTGAAATCGGTTCAGATTTAGATATAGCTTCCATATATATTTTTCGTCCGATATGGACTTATATGGCCCCAGAAGCCAGAGTTTTGGCCCAATTTGGTTGAAATTTTGCACTAGGAGTACAATTAGTAATATAGTCGTGTGTGCCAAATTTGATTGAAATCGGTTCAGATTTAGATATAGCTCCCATATATATGTTTTTCTGATTTCGACAAAAATGGTCAAAATACCAACATTTTCCTTGTCAAATCGCCACTGCTTAGTCGAAAAGTTGTAAAAATTACTCTAATTTTCCTAAACTTCTAATACATATATATCGAGCGATAAATCATAAATAAACTTTTGCGAAGTTTCCTTAAAATTGCTTCAGATTTAAATGTTTCCCATATTTATACCCTTCACCACTACTGTGGTACAGGGTATAATAAGTTTGTGCATTTGTATGTAACGCCAAGAAGGAAAAGTCTGAGACCCATCGTTTAGTATACCGATCGTCTTAGAATTAAATTCTGAGTCGATTTAGCGATGTCCGTCTGTCTGTCTGTCTGTCTGTCTGTCCGTCTGTCTGTCTGTTGATGTATTTTTGTGTGCAAAGTACAGCTCGCAGTTTTAGTCCGATTGTCCTAAAATTTGGTATAGGGTCCTGTTTCGGCTCAAAGACGATCCCTATTGATTTTGGAAAAAATCGGTTCAGATTTAGATATAGCTGCCATATATATTTTTCACCGATCTGGTCATAATTGGCGTGTATATCAACCGATCTTCCTCAAATTCCGTACATCCGAATATTTTATGAGTCTCGAAAAACTTGCAAAATATCAGCCAAATCGGTTCAGATTTAGATATAGCTCCCATATATAGCTTTCGCCCGATTTACACTCATTTGCCCACAGAGGCCAATTTTTTGCTCCGATTTAGTTGAAATTTTGCATAGGGAGTAGAATTAGCGTTGTACCTATGCGTGCCAAATTTGCTTGAAATCGGTTCAGATTTGGATATATCTCCCATATAAAGCTTTCGCCCGATTTACACTCATATGACCACAGAGGCCAATTTTTAACTCCGATTTAGTTGAAATTTTGCACAGGGAGTAGAATTAGCATTGTAGCTATGCGTGCCAAATTTGGTTGAAATCGGTTCAGATTTAGATATATCTCCCATATATAGCTTTCGCCCGATTTACACTCATATGACCACAGAGGCCAATTTTTTGCTCCGATTTAGTTGAAATTTTGCACAGGGAGTAGAATTAGCATTGTTGCTATGCGTGCCAAATTTGG
The DNA here is from genome assembly GCF_050003625.1 of Haematobia irritans. NCBI lineage: Eukaryota > Metazoa > Arthropoda > Insecta > Diptera > Muscidae > Haematobia > Haematobia irritans. Next base: position 102,421,581 of record NC_134400.1, on the reverse strand, counting down.
TTGAAATCGGTGCAGATTTAGATATATCTCCCATATATAGCTTTCGCCCGATTTACACTCATATGGCCACAGAGGCCAATTTTTAACTCCGATTTAGTTGAAATTTTGCACAGAGAGTAGAATTAGCATTGTTGCTATGCGTGCCAAATTTGGTTGAAATCGGTTCAGATTTAGATATAGCTCCCATATATATGTTTTTCTGATTTCGACAAAAATGGTCAAAATACCAACAATTTCCTTGTAAAATCGCCACTGCTTAGTCGCAAAGTTGTAAAAATGACTTTAATTTTCCTAAACTTCTAATACATATATATCGCGCGATAAATCATAAATAAACTTTTGCAAAGTTTCCTTAAAATTGCTTCAGATTTAAATGTTTCCCATATTTATACCCTTCACCACTACTGTGGTACAGGGTATAATAAGTTTGTGGATTTGTATGTAACGCCAAGAAGGAAAAGTCTGAGACCCATCGTTTAGTATACCGATCGTCTTAGAATTAAATTCTGAGTCGATTTAGCGATGTCCGTCTGTCTGTCAGTCTGTCTGTCCGTCTGTCTGTCTGTCTGTCTGTTAATGTATTTTTGTGTGCAAAGTACAGCTCGCAGTTTTAGTGCGATTGTCCCAAAATTTGGTATAGGGTCCTGTGTCGGCTCAAAGACGATCCCTATTGATTTTGGAAAAATCGGTTCAGATTTAGATATAGCTGCCATATATATTTTTCACCGATCTGGTCATAATTGGCGTGTATATCAACCGATCTTCCTCAAATTCCGTAGATCCGAATATTTTATGAGTCTCGAAAAACTTGCAAAATATCAGCCAAATCGGTTCAGATTTAGATATAGCTCCCATATATAGCTTTCGCCCGATTTACACTCATTTGCCCACAGAGGCCAATTTTTTGCTCCGATTTAGTTGAAATTTTGCACAGGGAGTAGAATTAGCATTGTAGCTATACGTGCCAAATTTGGTTGAAATCGGTTGAGATTTAGATATATCTCCCATATATAGCTTTCGCCCGATTTACACTCATATGACCACAGAGGCCAATTTTTAACTCCGATTTAGTTGAAATTTTGCACAGGGAGTAGAATTAGCATTATAGCTATGCGTGCCAAATTTGGTTGACATCGGTTCAGATTTAGATATATCTCCCATATATAGCTTTCGCCCGATTTACACTCATATGACCACAGAGGCCAATTTTTAACTCCGATTTAGTTGAAATTTTGCACAGGGAGTAGAATTAGTATTGTAGCTATGCGTGCCAAATTTGGTTGACATCGGTTCAGATTTAGATATAGCTCCCATATATATGTTTTTCTGATTTCGACAAAAATGGTCAAAATACCAACATTTTCCTTGTAAAATCGCCACTGCTTAGTCGAAAAGTTGTAAAAATGACTCTAATTTTTCTAAACTTCTAATGCATATATATCGAGCGATAAATCATAAATAAACTTTTGCGAAGTTTTCTTAAAATTGCTCCAGATTTAAATGTTTCCCATATTTATTTTTTACTAACATTGTGTTCCATCCTAGTACATTAGCCGACTTAAATTTTGAGTCTATAGATTTTGTAGAAGTCTATCAAATTCTGTCCAGATCGTGTGATATTTAAATGTATGTATTTGGGACAAACCTTTATATATAGCCCCAACACATTTGACGGATGTGATATGGTATCGAAAATTTAGATCTACAAAGTGGTGCAGGGTATAATATAGTCGGCCCCGCCCGACTTTGGACTTTCCTTACTGGTTTTTTACTAAAATTGTGTTCCACCCTAGTACATTAGACAACTTAAATTTTGAGTCTATAGGTTTTGCAAAAGTCTATCAAATTCTGTCCAAATCGAGTGATATTTAAATGTATGTATTTGGGACAAACCTTTATATATAGGATGTGATATGGTATCGAAAATTTAGATCTACAAAGTGGTGCAGGGTATAATATAGTCGGCCCCGCCCGACTTTAGACTTCGTTACTTGTTTGATACCATTTTGTTAGTACTCCTTCGGTTTTGCCTCAAAATAGACCTCAGTTTCGGCGATCACCTCTTCATTGCAGCCAAATTTTTTTCCCTGCGAGCATCCTTTTGAGGTCTGAGAACAAGAAAAAGTCGCTGGGGGCCAGATCTGAAGAATACGGTGGGTGGGGAAGCAATTCGAAGCCCAATTCATGAATTTTTGCCATCGTTCTCAATTACTTGTGGCACGGTGCGTTGTCTTGGTGGAACAACACTTTTTTTTCAGAGTCCGGAAACTCATTATCAAGCCAAGTTTTTGCTTCCACCGTAATTTTTTCCCTTCAGAAAACAGTATTTTAAAACACGAAATTCTTTTTTTTCCATTTTTTTTTTCACAATAACAAAAGTTGCTTCACAAAAGAAGATCTATCTCACAAACTAATTGACTTACAGACGTCAAATTTTGACGCCATCTATGTGTCAGACCGGGGACTTATCAGCCAACCTGTTATGCTGTAAGTATGTTTTGATTTCTGGTAATGCTTGTGTTTGTTTACACAGTTTTTGCTGGAATGGCCCAGAATAGAATTTTGTGACAACGAGTTAATTCATGTGTGTGCAACAATTCCAAAACTAATGATCGACACATTGTCCAATTAAAAGTTCGGGCTAACTAAAAAAAATGGATTCAATTCTAGTATAAGCTAACATCTTTTAGTTAATTTTCAATATTTCCATGTCGTAAATTGACAAAACCAAATCGAAATTTGAAAAGCTTTTGTTGTTTAATCCGGTTTTCCCATATTTTGTTCCGAATGTATAACCCTTAAATATGGTATAATTTTCCATTTGTATACAATCTTGGTGGCACATGATGCACTGTGGGTGGTGGTGGTGGTGGTGAAAGTAACTAAGACGTAACATTAAAAGTCAAGTTGAATTTTTAAAGGAAGTTTGAAGTTAAGCAAAATGGAAAGCTTAAGACCGTATAGCCGTTGGCAGTATAATTAATAATCTTTTCCTTTTCCGGCATCAAAAAAAAAAAAAAAAAAAAAAAAAAAAAAAAAATATTTCAGTTCCAACAACCTTTTTTGTTTGAGATAGCTCACAGGATATATGGGTCAGCTAAACATACAAACGTGTGTCTTATGTAAAAGATTTTTGTTAAGATTGTTTTTCCTTTTAATTTTGACAAGGAACACGAATCACAAGGACGACTGGTGGTGAAATGTAATGCTTTTTGAATCTTTCACTTTCAGTGCGTGTAAATGAAGACGACATTTGAAAACGGCTATTTAGGAATTTATGGAGTTAGATAGCTTCGCCGGTGAAATTAAGTAATTTCATACAAGACACGAAACAAATGCTGTCCATTATTTAACGGATGCCAGAATTTCGTATGTCTTAAACAAGCACTTAGCAGGTTTATAATTTCGTGTAATGAATATGGATGTTCGCTTGCTAAGATTTATATAGAGCTCTTAGTTTTCATTTAAATCTCATATTAAAACAAGTAAGGAAAGTCTAAAGTCGGGCGGGGCCGACTTATTATACCCTTCACCACTTTGTAGATCTAAATTTTCGATACGATGTGATATACATCCGTCAAATGTGTTGGGTGCTATAAATAAAGGTTTCTCCCAAATACATACATTTAAGTAGCACTCGATTTGTACAGAATTTGATAGACTTTTAGAAAATCTATAGACTCAAAATTTAAGTTGGCTAATGCACTAGGATGGAACACAATTTTAGTAAAAAAAAATATGGGAAACATTTAAATCTGAAGCAATTTTAAGGTAACTTCGAAAAAGTTTATTTATGATTTATCGCTCGATATATATGTATTATAAGTTTAGGGAAATTAGAGTGATTTTTACAACTTTTCGACTAAACAGTGGCTATTTAACAAGGAAAATGTTGGTATTTTGACCATTTTTGTCGAAATCAGAAAAATATATATATGCAAGCTATATCTAAATCTGAACCGATTTCAATCAAATTTGGCACACATGACTATATTACTAATTGTACTCCTAGTGCAAAATTTCAACCAAATTGGGCCAAAACTCTGGCTTCTGGGGCCATATAAGTCCATACTGGGCGAAAAATATATATGGGAGCTATATCTAAATCTGAATCGATTTCAACCAAATTTGGCACGCATAGCTACAATGCCAAATCTACTCCCTGTGCAAAATTTCAACCAAATTGGGATAAAACTCTGGCTTTTAGGACCCTATTAGTCCATATCGGGCGAAAGATATATATGGGAGCTATATCTAAATCTGAACGGATTTCAATAAAATTTTGCACACATGACTATACTACTAATTGTACTCCTAGTGCAAAATTTCAACCAAATTCGGCCTAAAACCTGGCTTCTGTGCCATATAAGTCCATATCGGCCGATTTTAATCAAACTTTGCACACTATATACGACTAAGTTTTATGTTTGTACAAAATTTCAAGCAAATCGGTATAAAACTCTGGCTGCTGGGTCCATATTAGTGCATATCGGGCGAAAGATATATATGGGAGCTATATCTAAATCTGAACCGATTTCTTCCAAAATCAATAGGATTCTATTCTGACCCAAATTAGGAACGTGTGCCAAATTTGAAGTCGATTGGACTTAAATTGCGACCTAGACTTTGACCACAAAAACGGGTGTTAGAAACATAAACACTAACTTATAATACCCTGTTCCACAGTGTGGCGCAGGGTATAATCATCCCAAATATCAAATTCAAATCATCTTAAGCCACAATTAAAATTATGGACAAAAATGTGTGCTCTAAGAATAAATCTTGGTCAAAATTTAAGCCCCTGTTCCTGTTAACAGAATGAAAAATCATTCGATAGAAAAACCGTCTCTAGAGTTCAAATCAATTTGAGGTTTAATAATATTAAAGGTTCGTTTCGTTTGTATGAAGTTACATCGATTTTCAAAAATGAGTAGTTTATTTTGCCCTGAGAATTCATTCAAACATTCTTTTTATACCCTCCACCATAGGATGGAAAAAAGCGTAGTCAAAAATGCAATGGCAATTTTTTTTTTTGTTGGATCCGGAAGTAGTGCAAATTTGGCTCAGAAGCAATGAAGTTTACATGGGCTTGTCATAGGGAGGAAGTCATATTTTTAAGCATCCGCTCCATTAGATTAATGACTTAGGAAAAACGTCCAATCTTTTCTGCTGCGTATATATATATTCTGGGTCGTTATCGATCTAGCGATGTGAGTCAGCCGGTCCATTTGTTGAAATCACGGTAACTTCCACAAGAAACAAGCTGTCGACTTGAAAGTTTATACAAGTAGTTGTTATTAAGTACATCGGACTTTTCAGTATATCACCAGATTTGCCTCAACATGTACCCCCAAATAGGTAAACCTAGCCCCAAATTTGACTTCTGAAGCATCAAGGGAAAACAAATTTCATCCGATGGGGTTAAAATTTGGCTCTCTAATTAATCTGTGTGTTTTTGTCTACATTGACCCCATATGAACTACAATTTAGAAGACAATTTTAAGAAGTTTTAATTCGATTGTGTTTAACAGTCTTTAGTATAACTTTTTACACAATCCATGGTGGAGGTTACATAAGATTCAGTCTCACCAAAGATATTGTAAGGCGACTAAGTACTTTTTGATATTTCACAGGAGGGGAAGCTCCTTCTTGCCAGACATTTTTTTTTTTTTGAGTGCTTTATGTTATTTTCTGGTGTATTTTCCGTAAAGCATTTTCCCCGTTCCCAACATTTTAAAAATTGTTATTATGATCATTTTTTAATAACTTAGACAGGACACGTAGAGTGTTTTTATGCAGTTGAAAAACCATACACCCCATGAGCGGTCCATACTCCTCATGTATTCCATAGGGGGAAGAAAACAGAGTACTTAATTTTTTGCCAGCAAGGTGACATCCCAGGCTCCATTCCTTAATAGAGTTGTCCCGTTTATTTTTATACCCTAAACCATAGGACGGCGGGTATATTAACTTTGTCATTCCGTTTGTAACACATCGAAATATTGCTCTAAGACCCCATAAAGTAGATATATTCTGGGTCGTGGTGACATTCGGAGTCGATCTAAGCATCCTCGTCCGTCTGTTGAAATCACGCTAACTTCCGAACGAAACAAGCTATCGATTTGAAACTTGGCACAAGTAGTTGTTATTGACGTAGGTCGGATGGTATTGCAACTGGGCCATATCGGTCCACTTTTACGTATAGCCCCCATATAAACGGACCCCTAAATTTGGCTTTCCGACCCTCTAAGAGAAGCAAATTTCATCCAATCTGGTCCACATCGGTCCATAATTATATATAGTCCCCATATAAACCGATCCCCAGATTTGGCTTGCGGAGCCTCTAAGAGAAGCAAATTTCATCCGATACGGTTGAAATTTGGTAGATGGTGTCAGCATATCATCTCTAACAACCATGCAAAATTGGTCCACATTGGTCCATAAATATATACAGCCCCCATATAATCCGATCACCAGATTTGAACTCCGGTGCTTCTTGGAAGACCAAAATTCATCTGATTCTGTTGAAATTTGGTACGTGGTGTTAATAAGGTTTTACATGACCTCCGGAGCCCGTTGGAAGAGCAAAATTCATCCGATTCGGTTGGTTCATATCAGTCCATAATCAGTCCATATTTATATATAGCCCCGATATAAACCGATCCCCCGATTTGGCTTGCGGAGCCTCAAAGAAAAGCAAATTTTATCCGATGCGACTGAAATTTGGTACATTGTGCTAGCTATGGCCGTTAACAACCGTGCCTAACTAGGTCCATATCGGTCTATAGTTATATATAACCCTCAGATAAATCGATCCTCAATCACACAAAAATTGGTCCATATCAAGTTCATAATTGTATATAGCCCACATATAAGCGACCCCCATATTTCAATTCTGGCTCTCTACGTACCGTGCAAAAGTCCATATCGATTCGTAATTATTTTGTAGACGTACCTATACATACCTTTTTTGTCTAATATATACCACGTATGGACTAACTAACAATTTAGAAAACGATTTTAGGAAGTTTTAAGATCCACAACCCAATTAATTCGATTGTGGATGACAGTCTTTCGTAGAAGTTTCTACGCATTCCATGGTGGAGGGTACATAAGATTCGGCCTGGCCGAACTTACGGCCGTATATACTTGTTTTGTTTAATATATACCCCGTATGGACTAACTTACAAGTGAGAAGACGGTGTTAAGAAGTTTTAAGATACCTTGCCATCGACAAGTGTTACCGCAACCCAAGTAATTAGATTGTGAATAACAGTCTTAAGTACAAGGTTCTATGCAATCCATGGTGGAGGGTACATAAGATTCGGCCTGGCCGAACTTACGGCCGTATATATTTGTTTGATTTGATAACTTCACGACCATTCCATGTTGACAATTCTGCATATCTTTTGCTGTTAATTTCAAGAAATTTTTATTGAAGGTGATCCTGCGATATAAATTGTGTAATGCAATGTTGTACAAAAGATCTTCATAGAACTGGAAAAAATTGGATAGAGGATCCATAAATGTGCTTAAAACAATGTTTGCGGAATTCCCAATTTTTCATTTTGTTGCTAGGTTAAGTTAATACTTATTCCACCATAGGAAATCTTTGTGGATTGAAACGTGTGAAATTGTCCTAATCTTCTGCTTGCGATATGACATAGAATTGCTCTATTGGCTTTTTGTAACCTTACGCTAAAATATGTATGTGAACATGGTTTCAAAATGCAAGTGGTTGGTTCAACATGGCCCACAGACAAGAAAAACGTTGCCTCAGCTATGCGTGTTAAGCTGCATCATCAAGTGGCACTTGTCCCCGGATTGAGAATTTCCTATTTTAACCTCCACTCTTCCTCATGACACTACGTTAAGTCATCAACTCAGTGCAAATTCAAATGAGACCAAAGAGTGAGAGAGCGTGTGTGTGTGTGTGCTTGTTAGGTCAGTCAGTTCATTATGCAGGCAACGATTTAGTTTGAGGTCCTCAATTCATTCGCAACGCTCTATATACTGTCCAAAGTGTGCGCGTATGTGTGTTTTAAGTATGTTTTTTTTTAGCATTTGCATTTGCTCAGGAGGTTCTTTTCACTCTCACCCCCTTGCCAAGGAACATAACTATCCTTGTATATGCTCCCCATGAGTTAGTTAGTGTATGTCAAGGGCTTTTGGTTTATACTCGACTGAATTGTGGTTGAATCGAACATTTTTTCTGATGGTATGGAACTAACATGCTTGCAAATTCTATTTGTATGTGTGTGTGTGTTTGGCTGGATTTGTATAGAAGAACACTTTTTTTGAGATTGACTCTAATGAAGTATTCTTTGGACACGTCCCTTTTTAAATTATTTATCCATACATTGAAATTTTAGTTCTACAATTCGTCGATTCGTTTCAATTCTCTTTTAGTTCTTTCTTTTCATCACAAAGTTGTGTGTGTTTTTTTTTGTGTTGGTTAATACAATACTATTCAATCACTGGGCATTAAATTTGTCGACAAGATGTCCTTAATTGCAAAATGTCATATGTCAGTTTGGTCAGGAGAGACAAATGTTTGACTTTAAAAAGATTTTGTCATAAAGTTAGTTTGTCTCCATATAATTGTCCCAGGCTTCCAAAGATGACAATTGCAAACTAAGGCTCAACGATGTCGGTCACACATTACAGCAGCTGTTAAAGTGGTAAAGTCAGGTGAGGTCGTCTACATGAGACGCTAGGGAGAAATGAAAAGGTATCTTTTCGACTTTTGCGATTATTGAATTCTGAAATTGTGCCTTTCGAGGTGATTAATTGACTTGTTGACTTCTTTTTTTTGACTTCGATTTTTTTGGACAAAACATTGATTAATAGAAATTTCAGTCTTCGATTTTTGATATAAAATTTGAAATAAATGAAGGGTAAAATATAGTCGACCCCGCCCGATTTTAGACTTTTCTTACTTGTTTCTATAAGACATAGGGACAATCCTAGAATTGTATGAGTAATTTACATGGGGAACTTGATTGATTAACCCATAAATGCTCAAATGATTGATTAACCCATGAAAGGACATCGATTCCTCCTAAATACAAGTGTAATATGCAAAATGATAACAAGTAAGGAAAGCCTAAAGTCGGGCGGGGCCGATTATATTATACCCTGCACCACTTTGTAGATCTAAATTTTCGATACCATATCACATCCGTCAAATGTGTTGGGGGCTATATATAAAGGTTTGTCCCAAATACATACATTTAAATATCACTCGATTTGGACAGAATTTGATAGACTTCTACAAAATGTATAGACTCAAAATTTAAGTCGGTTAATGCACTAGGGTGGAACACAATGTTAGTAAGAAACAAGTATATACGCCCGTAAGTTCGGCCAGGCCGAAACCTATGTACCCTCCACCATCGATTGCGTAGAAACTTCTTCTAAACACTGCCATCCACAATCGAATTACTTAAGTTGCGGTAACGCTTGCCGATGGCAAGGTATCCTAAAACCTCGTAACACCGCCTTCTAAATTGTATGTAAGTCCATACATGGTATATATTAAATCTAAAAAGATCGATAAAATACGTATATAATTCAGTTTGACAAAATTTTCTATAGAAATAAAATTTTGACAAAATTTTCTATAGAAATAAACTTTTACAAAATTTTTTATAGAAATTAAATTTTAACAAAATTTCCTATAGAAATAAAATTTTAATAAAAATTTTCTATAGAAATAAAATTTTGACAAAATTTTCTATAGAAATGAAATTTTGACAAAATTTTCTATAGAAATAAAATTTTGACAAAATTTTCTATAGAAATAAAATTTTGGTAGATTATTTTTGGCTCGAGTGGCAACCATGATTATAAACCGATATGGACAAATTTTTGTGTGATTGGAGATCGGCTATATATAACTATAGACCGATATGGACCAATTTTGGTATGGTTGTTAGCGGCCAAGTACTAACACCACGTTCCAAATTTGAACCGAATCAGATGAATTTTGCTCCTCCAAGAGGCACCGGAGGTCAAATCTGGGAATCGGTTTATATGGGGTCTATATATAATTATGAGCCGAAGTGGACCAATTTTTGCATGGTTGTTAGAGACTATATACTACCACGATGTACCAAATTTCAGCAAGATCGGATGAAATTTGCTTCTCTTTGAGGCTCCGCAAGCCAAATCTAGGGATCGGTTTATATGGGGGCTATATATAATTATGGACCGATATGGACCAATTTTTGCATGGTTGTTAGAGACCATATACTAATACCATGTACCAAATTTCAGCCGTATAGGATGAAATGTGCTTCTCTTAGAGGATCCACAAACCAAATCTGGGAATCGGTTTGTATGGGGGCTATATATAATTATGGACCGATATGGACCAATTTTTGCATGGTTGTTAGACACCATATACAAACACCACGTACCAAATTTCATCCGGATTGTATGAATTTTGCTCCTCTAAGAGGCTCCGGAGTTCAAATCTGGGGATCGGTTTATATGGGGGCTATATATAATTATGGACCGATATGGACCAATTTTTGCATGGTTGTTAGAGACCATATACCAACATGTGCCAAATTTAAGCCGGATCGGATGAAATATGCTTCTCTTATAGGCTCTGCAAGCCATCCGACCTACATCAATAACAACTACTTGTGCCAAGTTTCAAGTCGATAGCTTGTTTCGTTCGGAAGTTAGCGTGATTTCAACAGACGGACGGATGGACATGCTCAGATCGACTCAGAATTTCACCACGACCCAGAATATATATACTGTATGGGATCTTAGAGCAATATTTCGATGTGTTACAAACGGAATGACAATGTTAATATACCCCCTATCCTATGGTGGAGGGTATACAAATATGGGAAAAATTTAAATCAGAAGCAATTTTAAGGAAACTTCGCAAAAGTTTATTTATGATTTATCGCTCGATATATATGTATTAGAAGTTTAGGAAAATTAGAGTCATTTGTACAACTTTTCGACTAAGCAGTGGCGATTTTACAAGGAAAATGTTGGTATTTTGACCATTTTCGTCGAAATCAGAAAAACATATATGTGGGAGCTATATCTAAATCTGAACCGATTTCAACCAAATTTGGCACGCATAGCAACAATGCTAGTTCTACTCCCTGTGCAAAATTTCAAAATTTCGAATCAGATGAAAATTGCGCCTCCAAGAAATTTTATCTTCCAAGAGCCTCCCGAGGACAAATCTGGGTATCGGTTTATATGGGGCGTATATATAATTATTGTACGATATGGATAAATTTTTTTTGGTTATTAGAGACTATATACTAGGTTAGGTTAGGTTAGGTTTGTATAATGTACAAAATTTTAACCGAATCGGACGAAATGTGCCGCTCCAAGAGGCTCCGGAAGTCAAATCTGGGATCGTTTATATGGGGGCTATATATAATTATGGACGTATACGGGCCAATTTTAGCATGGTTGTTAGAGACCATAGACTAACACCACCTACCAAATTTCAACCGGATCGGATGAATTTTGTTCCTCCAAGAGACTCCGGAGGTCAAATTTGGGGATCGGTTTATATGGGGGCTATGTTATATATACTTATGGACCAATTTTTGCATGGTTGTTAGAGACCATATACTAAATCCACGTACCAAATTTCAACCGGATCGGATGAAATTTGCTCTTTGTAGAGCGTCCTAAGCCAAATCTGGGGGTCGGTTTATATGGGGGCTATACCATCCGACCTACATAAATAATAACTACTTGTGCAAAGTTTCAAGTCGATAGTTTGTTTGGTTCGAAAGGTAGCGTGATTTCCACAGACGGACGGACAGCCGGAAGGGCGGACGGATATAGCTAGATCGACTCAGAATTTCACCACGACCCAGAATATATATACTTTATGGGGTTTTAGACGAATATTTCGATATGTTGCAAACAGAATGACAAAGTTAATATAAGCCCATCCTATGGTGGAGGGTATAAAAAGACTCAAATCTAACATAGACAAATGTGCACACTACTGTAAAAAATGGAAAATACAAATAAAGACAAACAAAACTCAAGCTCTTATCTTCCCTTACAATAGATCCATGAAACGAGCCCCTTCAAAAGAGCTTCAACATGATGATGTCGTAATACCACTAGAAAACTGTGAAAAATATCTTGGTGTACATTTGGACAAGAATCTAACATTCAAGTATCATGTAGAATTCACTTGCAATAAAGCTCTTAAATGTTTTAGCTCGCTGTACCCTCTTTTTTGCAGAATTCAACTCGTAAGTGTTATTAATCCCGAATCCCGGGATATTTTATTTTGAATCCCGGGATTTTTCGGGATCTCGAAAAATAATTCCAATTTGTTAAATTTGTGGCTTTTTGTGATTGTTTATTAATAAATTGGAGTCTTCCTTTATTCAGTGCAAACAGCTCTTAGATTTCATACCCGATAAATTGAGTTAGTAAACATTTTTGATCGACCATGAGTAAGAATTTATTATACATGAGGTATACTATAAAAGCAGAATTTCATCAAATATCGAAGTAAACGATAAGGTCCTCCTTTGAACAATGAATTCATGTGAAATGGAATTTGTGCAACATAAAATAAAAAAAAAAAAAAACAATGGTAAAAGGTCCGACGACAATATGACAAGATTGCGTTTAACTGATAAAAATTAGGATGCCTTGATATTTTTAAGAAATTATTTAAAATGATGAAATACAAAAGGATTAACACAATTGTACGAAAATATACCTAATCTAATCAAAATCCTTAAAATGTTTTATTTAGTAAGATAACGACATGAAATTGCCTTTTAATTTATTTTGTTTTTCGTAATTTTTTGTTTTTCTTTTTTCACGTTGTTTAGTTGGAGTAAGTTTTCGTTAAGTGTGATTTTGTTAAAAAATTGAATTAAACTAAATTGGTTTAATGTAAAACAATTTTTGGCGATGTATTTAAAGAATCCCGAAAATTTCGGAATCCCGAAAAAAAAATCCTGGAAAATCCCGGGATTCTATATTTTGAAATCCTGAATCCCGGGATTTAGAGAAAACGATCCCGAATGACAGCCCTAGTTACAATGGAATAAAAAACTTATTCCATACTCACATCCACAGCTATTTTATGATAATGCATATAAAAAAAAAATTTTGAATTTGAAAAATTTAATTTATTTTTTTGGCCTCATTTCCTTCTTTCCAAAATGGAAAATTCCGCATTATGAAACTTATGCAATAACTAGGCCAGAATAGATTTGCCGATAGATGTGTCTGTGTGTGTGTAATGATAATGGAAATGAAACACAATAATGTCTACGTTAAGTGACAAAGCTTACAGGTGTCTTTGAAAAATGCTTTAGGTTGAACGTACGATATGCATAATACCATTTACCTCCTAATGCTTTGTCTACAAACAGTATTCGCAGCTGTTGTCTCACAATGACAAAGGATTTGTCAATTGTTCACCATACGAATGTGTTTTTACAGAGCATTCAGGTCACGTTTTAGCCTTATTACCTCCATCAAAGGATTTAATCTAACCCTTTTTCTCATGTTAAACGCGTTCCATTAAAAAAACTCCGATTACATGTAATCGCCTGAAAGTAGGAAACATTTATTCGCCTGTTTTTTTTTCAAGATGCTTCACTTATATTAGCGATTTGTGTAAATAGTCCCAATTTACGGATTAGATAGCATTACTAAGAACATTTGAGTGGCATCGAAGCAATAGTTCTGTGATTGTATGGAGTGGGAATGTTACATTAAAAAAATATTTAAGATTTAAAAATGATATGATATTTTGTAAATTCAGTAGTAAGATGAAACAAATTAACTATATACAAAAATATTTCGTCTAAAAGTTAACTTTAATTTTGTTTAAATTCCAAAACAAATTGGAGATTTTTATGTGCTCTCTATAAAAGATATTTCTTTTGAAAACTCATATAAAAAAACTTTTGGAAAACTTGTATCGCAGTTATTGTTAATATTTTAATTGTTTTCTGTGTTTATACTAAAAGTTCATACGTAGTTACACTATAGTCTCTTTTATTATACCCTCCACCATATATTAACTTTGGCATTCCGTTTGTAACACATCGAAATATTGCTTTAAGACCCAACAAAGTATATACAGAGCCGCACATAAGTCTTGATAGGGTATCTGCGAAAAAAATGTGCGTACCAAAAATATTTATTTTAAGCTCCATAAAATATATACCGATCGACTCAGAACCACATCCTGAGTCGGTTTAGCCCTTGGTGTTCGTCCGTCTGACCATATATTTGTTGTTCGCAGTATTCAGGCCACTATTATAAACCGATTTTGAGGAAATTATATTATAAACCGATTTTGAGGAAATTTGTTACAGTGATGATGGTAGAATGGGAGAATATAGGTACAAATAAAAAACAAGTGAGTAAAGTAGAAAGTCGGGCGGGGCCGACTATATCATACCCTAAACCACCCCTACTGAATTAGTAAACATAAGTATTTTTTGGGTATCATTGGTATAAGTCTAATATTAAGAGCTATAGTTTATTTTGCACCAAACGAGTTCGTATGCCACTAATATTGAGTCCATTATTAAACAAGTAAGTAAAGTAGAAAGTCGGGCGGGGCCGACTATATCATACCCAAAACCACCATTACAGAATTAGTAATCATAAGCATTTGTGGGGTAACATATAGGTCTGGGAGATAAACCGCAGTTGCATATTTAATAAAATTAAGGGGTACATGTCTGTGGGTGCTTTGTGTCAATCTGACTATAGCTCATAGTCAATGTTGCCAGGGAAAATGTTCGCTTTACCCTACAAGGACAAAAAAGTTCCCTACTTTCCCATACGTTCACAAACAATTTTCCCTACTATATTTTTCGTTAAATTTAAAAAAATTTACAAAACAAAAATGGTTCTAAGTACTTTATTATCTTAAAACATGAATATGCAACGTATATAAGAATATAAATTTGTATTACCACCATGGTTGCCACAGTTGGTAGAATTCTACCCAAATTAGTAATATTTTTTGTTAAATTTCTATAAAAATAAAATTTTGGAAAAAGTTTCTATAAACAAATTTTTGTGAGAAATTTTTCTATAGAAATAAAATTTTGCGAACATTTTTTATAGAAATAATATTTTGAAAAAAATTTCTATAGAAATACAATTTTGACAAAATGTTCTATAGAAATAAAATGTTGACAAAATTTTCTACAGGAATAAAGTTTACCACACATTGTTAAAGATCAAGCCTTGTCGGCTTCTAATTTCCTGCTCTAGAGCCACCAAAATGTAAAAATTATTACAAATTGTGTTGAGTGAAAATGTCCTACATTGTGGTTCTAGCTAGGTCCTTACAAGACGCTAAATATTAGAAAACCCCTACATATAGGGAATTTCCCCTACTTCTAGCAACACTGGCTGTGTTGATGTTGCACCTACGGAGTTAGTATGCCACTAATATTGAACCCATTATTAAATAAAAAGAGAAAATCGTTAAATTAGTGTGGGTAATAAATACAAATTTGTAAAAATCGAGCAATATTCTTATGTAAGAGCTACAAGTACGTATAAGAACGATCAGCTAGTACATCAAAATTTGAAATTTGAGTAACATTGATTAATAAATAAGAATACTATGGTCAAATTTGGGAAAATTGAGCGACGCATATATATGGAAGCTATATCTAAATCTGAACCAATTTGCATAATATTTTGATGGTTTGATTAATACCACAAAAGGTTACTTTGTGCACGATTTGAGTAAGATCAGTTAAGAAATGAGGCCTGTATGGTCAAACATAAGGTTATTAGGGGCGAATTTTGATACGGGTGATACGTATATGGGAGCTATATCTACATCTAAACCGACTTCGATGAAATTTTGCACATATAGTTAGTACTATAGAGGACTGAATCTAGCAAACTTTTAGTAAGATCGGTTAATAAATAAGGGTTCTATGGCCAAATTTGGGAAAATCGGGCTATACATATATATGAGAGCTCTATCTAAATATGAACCGATTTCGATGATTTTTTGCACATATAGTTAGTGCTCTAGAAGACTACATTTTGCCAAATTTGTAAGATACATTTTGCCAAATTTGTAAGTAAGATCGGTTGATAAATAAGGGTTTTATTGCCAAATTTAGAAAAATCGGGCGATCCATATATATGACAGCTATATCTAAATCTGAACCGATTTTGATGAAATTTTGCAGACTTGAAGGGCGATGGAAAAGATTACCTGTTGCAAAATTTGGTGACGATCCGTTTGAAAAAAAGCGCAACGTGACCCCATTTGTCGAAATCGGGCAATACATATATATGGGAGCTATATCTAACTTTGATCCGATTTCTTCCAAATTCAATAGCGTTCGTCCTTGTGCCCAAAAAACTCCCTGTACCAAATTTCATCAAAATCGGTTAATAATTGCGACCGGAATCCTGTGAACAACACCAAGCGCTAGATCGACTCAGGAGGTGATTCTGAGTCGATCGGTATATATTTTATGGGGTCTAAAATCAATATTTCTGGTAGTCACATTTTTTGGCCGACCAAACTTATTATACCCTGACCACTATGTGGTTTAGGGTATAAAAATTAACTATTTTGTGTGAGATATGCATTAAGTAAATCTTTAATATTTCATTCATGAATTCACAGCTTTATAAAGTCAATGTTGGCGTCGCCAAAGACATAGTCTGGTGGATTCAGTCGAACTTTCGTAATTTTTTAGTTGTTATTTCTATGACATGCGAACTTTAATTCCGGCATTTCCTGCTTTTGCTATTGTAAGTTTTCCAAGAATGGTAATAAACTGAATCGTTAATTCATTCATTTCATCATCCAAGGATATGGTGCTTAATAAGCAATTATTTGAATCACAGCGAAATTTAGGTCCTTCGGCAATTTCACTTGCTGTAGCATTCTTTAGCTATTTATGAAATCTTGAAAGGGCTTTAACGACTTTAGTTCTAAATTTTGTCACGTTTTGCTCACAAAAATTGATTTGCATTTTACATGAAGTGTCTACGACAATTGTTGGCTTAACTTCAACACTAGGATAAATACCAAAATAACGTAAGTGCAATAATTAAAAAACCAAAAAAAAAAATACTAATACTAATAATAATAAACAAACATCTTCCATTAGTTTTGGCAATACTTAGTTATTGAGCATCAATGGAATACTTTTGAATATCGATTTTAAAAGTCTTGGACAGGCTAAAATGGATTTTATATCCATGTTGTCGAGTCATCTGAAGTAGATTCTGAACTATGTGCAGCCTAATATGAGGCACCACTTGAAGATAGCAAATTTCATGGGTCTTAAAAAGTATTAAAATTCTCCAATATATTGTTTCCGTCTTCTTATGACATTTGGTTTTTTATACAAAAAGAGTATTGTGTGTGTATAAATTTTTTCGTGTCATGGTCTTTGTTTCATAAAATTTTAGGTGATGGTGTTACAGTAAATTTCAATACTGACAAAGACTTAAGGGTAGACGAAAGTTGATTAAATGGTAAACAGCAAAATATCTTCTAACTACTGTGGAGAAAAAAATATTAATTTAAATTTTGCACGAATGTCCATTCGTCGTTATTTGTTTTCTTCCACACAACCTTCCAAAGAAGGTTACCTCGTTCTAAATTTTAGTAAGATCGGTTATTAACTAGGGCTATTATGACCAAATTTTTGAAAACCGTGCATTGCACATATTTATGGGAGCTATATCTAAATCGGAACCGATTTCCATGATATAATTAGTACAATAGGAAATTACTGTAAGCTAACTTAGAGTAAGATCGGTTGATAAATAAGAGTTTTACGGAAAAATTTGTCAAAATCAGGCGACGCATATATATGGGAGCTATAGCTAAATCTGAAACGATTTCGATTATTTTTTTGCACATATTGTTAGTACTGTAGAAGATTGGAGTTAGAATTATAGAACATTAGAAAGATCTAATTTGATATGATTAGATGTGAGCAGATCCGTGAAATGGTAAGAGCTAATCATATCTAATTACTATGGAAACAGATCTAATCTTATCTCAAAATAGGTCCAGATCTAATATCTTAAATATAATTATATCTGTCTCCATATGTAGTTAGATCTGGTGTTAGATCTGGGTATATGGTATTACATATAATTACATCAAATTTTATATCATCATATCTTGGTGTATCTGCTTAGATCTGGAGGGGCCAATTTTGAGATCTAATAATATCTAATTAAATACGCCAATTTTTAAACGAGGAGACATATGTATGGAAGCTATAACTGAACCGATTTCGATTAACTTTAAACCGCTTAAAGGTTTGTAAATTAGATTACCTTGTGCCAAATTTCACGCCGATCGGTTGGCAAAAGAGCGCAATATTACCCCATTTATCAAAATCGGGCAATACATGTATGGTAGCTATATCTAAATTTGATCCGATTATTTCCAAATTTAATAGCGTTCGCCCTGGTGCAAAATAAGGGTCCTATACCAAATTTCATCAAAGTCGGTTAATAATGGCGACCGGAATACTGCGAACACCAAATACATGAACGGATGGACACCAAATGCTAGATCGACTCAGTTATTATACCCTGACCATGTAGTTTAGGATATAATTAATTGGATCAATTAATTTCGTGGTTGAAATAAAAAAAAATGTGTATATATAATGAACCCTGCAAAAAAGTTTGGAAGTACTTCTAAAACTTCCAGAGATGTTGTTTATTTTAATTACTCAGGAAGTTCTTTTAATTCAATTTTTTATAACTTGCTTTTTTCATACCTTTAAACGGCAATTTAAACATTTTTTTGTTTCAAATATGTTAAAAACAGGGTAAGGATTAATAAAATGGTATAAATTATATAAATTGTGTCGAAAAAATTTCTAAATTCATTCTAGAAATATTGCGAAATTTTGAAAACATTTGAGGCAAAGGGTTTCAGACAAGCGTTAGATTGCATTAAAAATCATAAAAAATTATAAAAATTAATTATTAGTCAAAATATCACAAAATTTTTTAATTCGCATCCAAAACACTGAATTCGGATCATATCTGAAGAAGTGATGCATGTTCAGTGCAACGGCTGTTGAAATGGTGGACATCCGCCCTATGACAAGCCCAAGTTAAATTAATCGCTTCTGCGCCAATGTTGTACCACTTCCGGATCCGAAAAGAGCATTTTCACTACAATTTTGGCGACGCTTTTTTCTGTGTATCTTATGGAGCCTCAGACTACCCAGCAAAAAATACTTCAGCAGTAAGAGTTTAGTTGCGCTTTTTGGTATACAATAAAGTACGCATTGCATCCACACTGCATGAATCGGAGGCAATAACGTAAATCAAACTAGTTTATGATCATTCGTTTACGTTATTGCAACCAATTCATGCAGTATAGATGCATGAATGGTAGTGCTGTTTTCCTTCACGCCAACAATGCTATACTCAAGATTATATATCACTTCTGAGCAATTACATCAGCGCCATGTAGAAGCTGCTCTAAATCGGGTCATCGCCCACAAAAATCTGCGCTGATTCGGGTTTTTTGTAAGCAGTTGGTATTGCCTCTCTCCCTTACAATCCTGCTGAAATAGTGCTCCATTTTTTGCTGGGTAATGTTGTAAACAATTACAAATGTAATGGAGGAATTGAGGTGAATAGAAAATTTAAAATAACTTGCTTAGTTTTTCAAAAATGTACAAAAGTAGATGTTTCCTGCACTCAAAAAAAAAAGTTTACTTGGATCCAAAGATTTGATTCCGAGCCAAAGGTGCAGCTTCTTTAAAATAAAGACATCTTTGATGGGAGGTCCGTCTTTAAATCTAGGATAAATAAAATTAAAATTATATACAGATCTCATTCATTGAATTTTTTTCCTCTTTTTGCGATATATTAATAAAGGTACTTATGTACAAACAAATTCCAAATTATGACAGGTACTTCAAAATCCAAATTATGACAGGTACTTCAAAGTAAAAACAGTTTTCTTAATGTTAAAAAAAAAACTTTAACCAAAGATGCAAATCCTTAAAATAAGTCTTAGCCTATATTTGAAGCGATTTTATCTTAAATTTAAAGTTGCAATATGTCAGTTGAGTTAAATAATAAAAATTTTTTTCTTTCATTTAATTAAAATGTCATTTTTATACCCTGCGTCATTTTATACCCTGTGGAGCAGGTTATTATAAGTTAGTGCATATGTTTGCAACACCCAGAAGGAGACGAGATAGACACATGGTGTCTTTGGCAAATATGATCAGGATGGGCTCCTGAGTCGATATAGCGATGTCCGTCTGTCCGTGAACACATTTTTGTAATCAAAGTCTAGGTCGCAGTTTTGGTCCAATCGACTTCAAATTTGGCACAAGTATGTTTTTTGCCTCAGAATAGATCCCTATTGATTTTGGAAGAAATCGTTTCAGATTTAGATATAGCTCCCATATATATATTTCGTCCGATATGGACTTATATGGCCCCAGAAGCCAGAGTTTTACCCCAATTTGCTTAAAATTTTTCAAAAGAAGAACAATTAGTACTATAGTCAAGTGTACCAAATTCTATTGAAATCGGTTCAGATTTAGATATAGCTCCCATGTATATCTTTCGCCCGATATGGACTAATACGGTCCCAGAAGCCAGAGTTTTACCCAAATTTGGTTGAAATTTTGCACTAGGAGTACAATTAGTAGTGTAGTCAAGTGTGCCAAATTTTATTGAAATCGGTTCAGATTTAGATATAGCTCCCATATATATCGTTCGCCCGATTTACACTCATATTACCACTGTGGCCAATCTTTTACTCCGATTTAATTGAAATTTTGCACAGGGAGTAGAATTAGCATTGTAGCTATGCGTGCCTAATTTGGTTGAAATCGGTTCAGATTTAGATATAGCTCCCATATATATGTTTTTCCTATTTCGACAAAAATGGTCATTTTCTTTGTAAAATCGCCACTGCTTAGTCGAAAAGTTGTAAAAATGCATCTAATTTTCCTAAACTTCTAATACATATATACACCCAGAAAAAAGTGCCTTCGAAACTAAAGGAAAAAATTTTCATCAATATAGTTTATCCATTTTATTTCCATTAAGGTAAATTTTTGTGAAAAATAATAAAATTTACTCGTTTCAGTAAAAAAATCCTAAACTGTAAGCAGTTAGGAATAGTTCATTAACTATAATAAGGCATGGAATTTTACTCATACTATTTTCTTCGCTGGGTATAAGAATTTACTACTGAAAAAGAAAATTTTATTCACCGATAACAAAGCATTCGTAAAAATAAACAAAAACCGAACTAAAACCAAGTTTCCTCAAAATTAGTAAAATTTCTTATAAAATGATAATTGCGACTTCCTTTATAATAGAAAGTTTTTCATACATACGAACAACACTTGGCATAGAAAAATATTTTAGTTCATTCGTACTAAGAAATATGCAATCCTTTCAAAACTTAAGGAAACACACTTGTTAGAATATAGGAAATTTTCCTAAATTTCTATTGTCTACCTGTAATCGATACCTGTCATCGTAATCGATGTGTTTGCGCGTGGGTGTAATCGATATATTTGCGCGTCGGTTGTTTTTTTAGTTGGAATCGCGTTGTTTTGGTATACGGAGAGATTGTTAAAAAATAATATGGTAAAATAATATAATAAATAACAAATAAAATATATAAAATATTTGTTATTTTAAATTAGTGAGAAAAATTTTCGTTTTTTTAAATAAATCTATCAATGTTCGTGATAGTGTATAAAGAAAGAAAACACCAGCAGAATAACAACCCTTTCATTTGTCTTCATTTTGGAATCTTCAATTATCAGGTAATATTCAGTGACGCTAACGTTTTGCAACAAAAATGTTTTATGATTTTTTATATTTGTAGGTATTGAAATTGTAAAATGAGGACAAAATCGTTAGGCAGCAACTTATTAAAAGTGAAAAGTACAAGAAGAAGAAAAAGTGCGTTTTACAGTTGATAATATCACACGGAAATTGGAAATAGTGGAATAATAAACTAATATTTCAAAGAGATTCGATGCTGTTGATATATTCAATATATTAATAAAACATGTCTTTTATTGAAGATAAAATTGCTTATAGAAATAAATAAAATTGTATTTAAAAACGAAGGTAAGCAGTTCTAATTATGAAGTAAAAGTTTTACCACAAATGTGTAAGATTTGTCGAAATGAATGAAAAAATGTCAATAAAATCATTCCATATATGAATTCAAATTAGTTAAATTTTTTCATTCTGTAGTATAGTGGTATATAAATATAGGAAAATGTTAACTAATATATGGAATGCATTATTCCTAATTTCTACGAAAATCACATCGTTCAAACAAATAAAAATGTCTTTGGCGCTATACGAAGTTCAACTTTCTTCACAATAAGTTCATTTTAACTTAAAGAAGGGGTCACTTTTTTCTGGGTGTATCGAGCGATAAATCATAAATAAACTTTTGCGAAGTTTCCTTAAAATTGCTTCAGATTTAAATGTTTCCCATATTTTTTTACTAACAATGTGTTCCACCCTAGTGCATTAGCCGACTTAAATTTTGAGTCTATAGATTTTGTAGAAGTCTATCAAATTCTGCACTCAAAAAAAAGTGAACTCTCTATTTCACTAAAGCCATATTAACTTTATATTAGTTCATAGAATCATTATGTTTGGAAAAAGTTTATTTTAGTCAAATAATTTTTTGCGTCTGTTAGTTAAATGAACTAAAAAACGGGAAAAAGTTATACACAAATAAAGCATAAAGATTTCCTAATTTCGTATTTCTTACAAAATAGTTCATTATTTCTTTAAATTTGTAAATTTTACCAAAAATATGTCCATCATGAACTTCGTATGTCACTAAAGACATTCTTGCAATTTTGAACTCCAAGATTTCTCTTAAAACTACAAAATTTTCTTTAACTACTGAAAAATTTAGTTATGTCTAATAAATTTTCTTGAATATGTCGAAAAATATTTACTTATTTTTGCCATATCGGAGTGATGCCAGCGCTTGTAATACCGTTTAGTTAAAATTTTCTAAAAAAGTTCCAAATTTTCTAAAATGAATCGAAAGTTATCTTTCCTGGTGGGTTCACTGTTTTTCAGTGTGTCCAGATCGAGTGATATTTAAATGTATTTATTTGGGACAAACCTTTATATATAGCACCCAACACATTTGACGAATGTGATATGGTATCGAAAATTTAGATCTACAAAGTGGTGCAGGGTATAATATAGTCGGCCCCGACCGACTTTAGACTTTCCTTACTTGTGTTAAAGAATTTTGTCCTTAACTTTGGGTAAATTTCGATTCCTAAAACTTAAGTTGCATAATCTTTCATATTAGGTCAATATTTTTTTCAGTGTATAATCATTGCTAACGAAGTCGAAAAATATTCTACCATTTTAGTCCAAAGAAAAGAAATATGGACTTAATGTGGAAGATTATATAACCAAAATTTTAGGACACCGAATTTACAAAAAAAATAGACCCTAATCTTGGGTAACATTATTTCCATTTATCGAATTTTCATTCTCTTTTCGCGTTACAAACAAATGCCAGTTAATTGAAATCCAAATTATAACAGATACTTCCAAGTAAACAAATGTTTACTTAATTCCAAAAAATCTTAAACCAAAGAAATTAAATCCTCAAAATAAATTAGCCTATATTTGAAAAATTTTTATCTTAAATCCAAAGATTTAGTTCTTCAGTTGATTTAAGGACGGTTCTAAATTTGAAGAAGACAATTTTGAATGCAAATATCATGAACTATAGTTTAATTTAAATGTATTTATTTTAAAGAACTTTTCGCTTAATGTTGTCTAAATTTCGTATCCTAAAATTTAGGTTGCATAATCTTTCATATTAGTAGCTCCATAGGATTTTCAGTGTAAGATGCGTTACAAGTGACATAGAGTACACGTGCTTCTAAAGAATTGAAATGAACTTACTTCGAAGAATTTCGGTTAGAACCACCCTAGTGCTTACACATACTTACTTATGAATATTTTATAGTTAAATCGCAAAAAAGTCAATGGCGCTGAAACCCAATAGAGGAAATAATACAAACTTACGCACACAAACGCATGTTCACATATGTCGTAGCTTAACCGTAACACAACCGAGACACCATATAAAGGCCGTGTCACACATATATCCATATATCCTTGCAAATTTAAATGCCTTTTTTCCTATTGCTCCACAACAACTCTACAAAGCACCACTAAAAACATTTTTACACAAGTGGTATTAACACCAATATGCATTAGTTTTAGTATGGAGTGTAGCAGCAGCAACACCCTTTCAAGGATGCATGTTCTCACTGATGAGAGGTGATTGGGAAAGTGTGAAACCAGCCCGGTCCTAAAGGGGACGAGGCGATAATAAGCGCACACTACTACTACAATAAACGATGAACAAACCCTTAAGCAACAGTAAATAGCGAAGCAATGAGTGGAGTTGTTGATGTGTTGGAAACTAAATGGCATACAAAATGAAGCTTAGGAAGCGGGAATTATTTTCACTAAAGGAGCAAAAACTACATATGGAACACAAACATACTGACACAGCTAGCAAGCCAATGGTGAAAAACGGAAAAGGAAAAGTATCCTTAAAGCGATTATACTTATTTCCAGCAACACTCAACTAAAATCGATGTAGCCGTTGTTTTTTTCTTTCTGTTTGGTTTTTGTTATACTGATGTGTTAGTTTTCCGTATCCAGCCAGAATTCAGTTGTGAAAGACTACATTACCAACAACCAACTGTATACAATATTTCTTATTGCCAAGATCTGCATTTATGGAGCTGCACTGTGTCACATATGAGTACATGGGGAAGCTAATTGTGGGCAGTCATTTAAAACATAAAGGAATGAGTGCGCCCTCAGCAGGATCAACGCTTACATACCACCTTGCTTTAAACCATAAAGGAATTTTTTTTTATCGGTTTTTAGAAGTTTATATGAAAGTCCAGTAACAGTGTTGCCAGGTGATTCTTGAACATTCCTCCCAAATCTTAAGAAAAAACATGTATATACGGCCGTAAGTTCGGCCAGGCAGAATCTTATGTACCCTCCAACATGGATTGCGTAGAAACGTCTACGAAAGAATGTCATCCACAATCGAACTACTTGGGTTGTGGTATCTTAAAACTTCTTAACATCGTTTTTTAAATTGTGAGTCAGTCCATACGTGGTATATATTAGAGAAAAAATGTATGTGTAGGTAAGTCTACAAATAATTACGAATCGATATGGACTTTTGCACGGTACGTAGAGAGCCAGAATTGAAATGTGGGTGTCGCTTATATGGGGGCTATATACAATTATTAACTTGATATGGATCAATTTTTGTGATTGGGGATCGATTTATCTGAGGGCTATATATAACTATAGACCGATATGGACCTAGTTAGGCATGGTTGTTAACGGCCATATACTAGCACAATGTAATAAATTTCAACTGACTCGGATAAAACTTGCTCCTCCAAGAGGCTCCGATCTCGGGATTAGTTTATATGGGGGCTATATATGATTATGGACTGATATGGACCACTTTTAGCATGGTTGTTAAATATCATATACTACCACCACGTACCAAATTTCAACCAGATCGGATGAATTTTGCTTTTCCATAAGGCACCGGAGGTCAAATCTGGGGATCGGATTATATGGCAGCTATACGTAATTATGGACTGATATGAACCAATTCCTGCATGGTTGTTGGATACAATATACTAACACCACGTACCAAATTTGAACTGAATCAGATGAATTTTGGTCTTCCAAGAGGCTCCGGAGGTCAAATCTGGTGATCGGTTTATATGGCGGCTATATATAATTATGGACCGATGTTGACCAATTTTTGCATGGTTATTAGAGACCATATACTAACACCATGTATCAAATTTCAGCCGGATCGGATGAAATTTGCTTCTCTTAGAGGATCCGCAAACCAAATCGGGGGATCGGTTTATATGGGGGCTATATATAATTATGGACCGATGTGGACCAAGTTTTGCATGGTTGTTAGAGACCATATACCAACACCATGTACCAAATTTCAGCCGGATCGGATGAAATTTGATTCTCTTAGAGGATTCGCAAGCCAAATTTGGGGGCCCGTTTACATGGGGGCTATACGTAAAAGTGGACCGATGTGGCCCATTTGCAATACATCCGACCTACATCAATAGCAACTACTTGTGTCAAGTTTCAAGTCGATAGCTTGTTTCGTTCGGAAGTTAGCGTGATTTCAACAGACGGACGGATGTGTTACAAACGGAATGACAAAGTTAATATACCCCCATCCTATGGTGGAGGGTATAATAATTCTGTTTATAAAGTAGAAAAATATACAAAAATTTAATTTATTCATTGTTCACCAAAGGAGTCCAAAATTTCTGCAATCGAAGTGTAAAAATTTTTTGAAGTAAATAATTTAATCGTTTCACTTGTAGGTGTCAACTTATAAAACCCATAATTAAAGGAATATTTATGTCTTAAAATGCTTCCAGCGATTGAAGATAACATACGACTTCTAAACGTGTTTCTAAATATGTCGAAGTTTGAAATTCCATGTCAACAGAAGCATTTCAAAAGCGTAGCGAAAGGAATGCTAATACGAACTTGCTTATATTTAGGAAATTGGGCTGACCTCCCACATCTGTTTTTCTCCAAATTCATCTAAAAATCCCCCCCGTAAAAATGTTACCCCAAAAGTCCGTCAAACGTGAAAAAAAATCCCTAGATTTGGTGGAAAAATCACCAACCTGGCAAAAGTGAGCAAAGAGCGGCGTGTCGCACTTAATCTCCAAAACATTCTCTCGCTCACACCCTCCAAAAATTCGTTTATGTATCATATACTCCCAAACACATTCTGCTTCAAGCATATACATTTTTAGGATTTGTCCAAACAAAATATTCAAACATATTATATTTCACCTTAGGCATATACATTTCTAAGGCGCCAATTTGTTACTTCAAGTTTTACTTGCAGCAAAATTGCATAAACATACTTATATGGGATTACAAATAAAACATGTGTATACGGCCGTAAGTTCAACCAGGCCGAATCTTATGAACCCTCCACCATGGATTGAGAGTATATGATAATATCACATCCATCAACCGGATCGGATGCGATTGAGTCGTTGTTCCACAAACATTTCTTTGTGAAGTTGTTCCACAAACATTTCTTTTAAGGCACATCTCCGAATCCTCCATCAAGTTTTTTCCACTTCCGATGCTGTCATTTTGGACAGGTCTACAAACATTTCTTTTAAAGCGCATCCTGGGATCTCCTATCGATTTTTTTTCACGTCCGATGCAGTCCTTTTGGACAAGTCTCAGAAAGTACGGAATTAGGCCATTTTAAGTGAAAATATAAATTTTGGACAATTAAATTTCGCAAAAAAGAAATCAATAAAAAATAAGAAAAAGAAATAAAAAAACTCATCTCCGCTGGGATTTGAACCTGTGCCGTTTGACTCTCTAGAGATCGGTCTATATGGGGGGGGGGGGGGGGGGCTATATCAAACCATGGACCGATACCCACTATTTTCGGCACACCTCTTTATGGTCCTAAAATACCTCTAGATTTCCAATTTCAGGCGAATTGGATAAATCTACGGTTTCTATAAGCCTAAGAACCCACACGGACGAAAAAGACTGTTTTTCATATGTTTGTGTATAAACATTATATGTTTGGAACTCAAATTTTTAAACACAATAATTTTGAGTGCAAACATATAATGGTCATAAACTAGCATAATATGTTTGGGTTATATATGTTAATATGTTAGAACAAATTATGTTTGGGACATAAAATGTTTGTAAATATAATATGTTTGGATTCAAATATATATTAATTTAGAAATAGCCCATTAACATATATGTTTTTACAAAGAGAGACAAAGTGTATGCTGGAAGTAAAATAAGAGCATGAGTTTTGTTTATCATTTTCGCATTACGGGCACAATTTTTTTGTTTCGTCAAAACAAATCGGAACGTAGGACGAGTAAGTCAAAATATTCAAACAAAGGTAATTAAAGGGATCTTCATAAACATTAACGAAAGGGCACTATACACTGAACAAAAAGCATGTCCGGTTCCAAAGATTGTGTCTCCACTTTAACAATTTTGATATTGATTCCGAACCAAAGAAGCGGAGAATACAAGTAAGGATGATTTTAAGACACAATTCTCTTTTAAATGGGGTTTTGTGTACTTGACTCTACGAAGCACATTTCAATTTTTCGCTTTTTCAGCTTTTTTCACGTGCTGTAAAATGTCCGTTAAAAACAAGACTTCCAGTAGAAATTATGCTATGTTTCAAGTAAAAAATGTCTTTAAAATAAAGTATTGAAAAATATATCCTATTTTTTAATGATTTTTGCCTTGTAGTCAAGATACAAAAATGCAACAAATTTAAAGACAGTTTCATTAATTTTAAAGAATTTTTCTGAATTATTAAAGTCAAGTTGACCTTAGTCCAAAAATTTGTTCTTTCATGTTATGATACCCATTTTTAAGTCAAATCACTTAATTATAACGACAACACCACTTCATAGAAAGTATCGACCTTTGCACACGGAAAAAAACTTTATATTAGAGAAATGAGTCTTCTAAGCTAAGCAAAAGTTGTATTCTTATTTTAAGGACATGAACTCTTTGGCCTCACGACAATATATTTTCAGTGTACTCTTTTTAGAGTTGTGAAAGTAAAATGAAAACAGGGCGAAACAGTGAAAAATTAAACAGTAAGATCTATAAAAACAAAGATTAGTTCCTCTTTATTAATGAGTAGTCCAAGAGGAGTTGATGGATTTTTTCGAAAATAAAAGCGGGCATTGAGGTCGAGTTTTGCCGCTAAAATTATTTCTCATTTTAGCGGCAAAACCAGAATAACATTACAACTTTTTCCGGTAAATTGTATTATAACATGGTGCACTGTTAGAAAAATATGTTTTTCATATGTTCCGATATAAACAAAATGTGTTTCGGACACAATTTTTAAACACAAGATATTTAAGTGCAAACATGTAATGTCCTTAAACTAACACTAAATGTTTGGGACACATATGTTAATATGTTAGAATATATTATGTTTGGGGCATGAATGTTTCATAACAATAATATGTGTGAATGTAAACATATATACATTTTCAAATTTCGAGTAAACATATATATGTTGTGATATTTTATTCAGAGAACGACAGAGAGATAGTATAGAGAAAGAAATAGTGATGGAAACCAGGAGGGTTGACGAAAGATATCAACATAACACAGCGAGAGAATCAAAAGAGAACAACTTGTGTGAAACCGCTTGTATGTTGTTTTGGAAAACTGTTTTATGACAAGTCCAAAAATTTGATATGCTTAAGTCTAAATATTATTTAATTTGAATATTATAATGAGTATTCGGAGTAAAGAGAATAGTCATTTGAAAAAAAAAAAATTAAACAGTCTGTGCTTTCGCCTTAAGAGCATTCATTATAAAAATTTAATATAGTATAAATATAAATGTGTAAATTAAAAAAAAAATGGTGTACGGTCGGAGCAGGGATTGAACCCACGACCCTTTGCATGAAAAGCGGACGTGCTAACCTTTGCTCCACGTGGCAAACAAATGTATGTTTCTGTTAAATAATGTTTTGTTTGCATCGGCTCGTGGGCGCTGCAGACTATGCTATATAAATATAACTTATAACGATAATTGTCTATTGATGGCCATAGCAGCTACGTAGCCCAGTGGATTGTGTGATGGCTTACAATCTGTATGGTCCTCGGTTCGATTCTCCGTCCAGGAGAATGGTGAAATTTATAAAATTGAATAATTCCTTCAACATTATTTGTATTCCAAAGGTGCCAAGAACTAAAAAAATTCGTAGAAATGAAAGTTATGTGAGGGAATGAGCACAATCTTCTTTGGGGAGAATTCTTCCAAGCATATAATATTTTTGGGCTCAAAATGCTTCCAAACATACAATATGTTTACATAAAACAAACATATTAATGTTTCGGCAGTATCCAATAATATATATGCTTCCTGCAAAATATGTTTGGAACATATGTTAGAGAAGCGATTTTTTTGAGGGTGTGGGGAAAGATCCAAAGCAACAATTGAATAAGTTTAATTTCTTTAAAAGAAATTATTAAAGAAAAGTAAAAGGGTAAACATGGCCATTTTAACGCGATAATACCAATTTATACCGGCCTTAAATTAAGTACAAAATTATTCGTTAATAAAAATTCATACACTCTTAGAAAAATATGTTTTTCATATGTTCCGATATAAACAAAATGTGTTTCGGGCACAATTTTAAAACACAATATATTTAAGTGCAAACATGTAATGTTCCTAAACAAACACTAAATGTTTGGGGCATCTATGTTAATATGTTAGAATATATTATGTTTGGGGCATGAACGTTTCATAAAAATCATATGTGTGAATGCAAACATATACAAATTTACAAATTTCGACTAAACATACATATGTTGTGATATTTTATTCAAAGCGACAGAGAGAGTATAGAGAAAGAAATAGAGATGGAAACCGGGAGAGTTGACGAAAGATATCAACATAACACAGCAAAAGAATCAAAAGAGAACAATTTCTGTGAAACCGCTGGTATGTTGTTTCGGAAAACTGTTTTATGATAAGGCCAAAAATTTGATATGCTTAAGTCTAAATATTATTTAATTTGAATAAAGAGAATGGACATTCGGAACCAAGAGAATAGACATTTGAAAAACAAGCATGTGTTTTCGCCTTGAGAGCAGCATTTTATGTATGTGTGGACATGTGTTTTGTTTATCATTTTGGCATTATGGGCACAATTTTTTTCTTGGTTCATTAAAAGAAATCAGGGGTCTTCATAAAAATAACGAAAGGGCACTGTACTCTTTTTAGAGTTGGGACAATAAAATGAAATAAGGAGGAAATAGTGAAAAATTACACAGTAAAATGTATAAAAATAAAGTTTAGTTCCTCTTTATTAATAAGTAGTCCAAGAGGTGTTGACGGACACCTTCAAATATAAAATCGGGCATTAAGTTCGAGTTTTGCAGCTAAAACAATTTAAAAAGTTTATTTTCTATAAAATGAATTATTAAAGAAAAATAAAAGGCATTTTAGACCGATGGTGTTAGATGCTAGTAAAAAACCTAAAAACCTAAATAAATTTATGTTTATATTATAAAATTATTTATGTATGTTTATACTCGACTCCACGTTCTTCTTTTGTTAGAGTTTTTGAATTCCTTCCAAATTTTAAAGTTTTGTACAAAAAACAGTTTTTTGTTACAAAATTGTTATTTTTGCAATAAAAAAATAATATTTTATCCAAAAATCAGTCAATTTCGTTTATATCAAGCATTGTTAATGACTATAAATCTTTAATAACCCATATTTCGAAGTTTCATTATAAAAATTTAATATAGTATAAATATAAATGTGTAAATTAAAAAAAAAAGTGTTCGGTCGGAGCAGGGATTGAACCCACGACCCTTTGCATGCAAGGCAGACATGCTAACCACTGCTCCACGTGGCAAACAAATGTATGTTTCTGTTAAATAATGTTATGTTTGGATGGGCTCGTGGGCGCTGCAAACTATGCTATATAAATGTAACTTATAACGATAATTATCTGCTGGTGACCATAACAGCTACGTAGCCCAGTGGATAGTGTGTTGGCTTACAAACTGTATGGTCCTCGGTTCGATTCTCCGTGCAGGCGAAAGGTAAAATTTAAACAATTTATAAAAATGAATAATTTCTTCAACATTATTTGTATTACAGAAAAAGAATTAAAATATTTCGTGGAAGTGAAAATAACGAGTATGTTAGGGAATGAGCACAACCGTCTTTGGGAAAAATTCTTCCAAGCATATAATATTTTTGGGCTCAAAATTCTTCCAAACATATAATATGTTCACATAAAACAAACATATTAATGTTTCGGCAGTATGCAATAATATATGTGCTTCCTGCAAAATATGTTTGGAACATATGTTAAAGAAGCGATTTTTTTTTGAGGGTGTACTAAAAAAATTTAGTTATGTCTAATAAATTTTCTTGAATATGTCGAAAAATATTTACTTATTTTTGCCATATCGGAGTGATGCCAGCGCTTGTAATACCGTTTAGTTAAAATTTTCTAAAAAAGTTCCAAATTTTCTAAAATTAATCGAAAGTTATCTTTCCTGGTGGGTTCACTGTTTTTTCAGTGTGGGATTATATGTTACAGAAGCGATTTTTTTGAGGGTGCAAATCGGAAGATCGGTTTAAATGGAGACTATATAAAAACTTGGACCGATATAGGCCATCTTCGAACTTTACCCGCATGCAGACGAGTTTGTGCAAAATTTCACCACGATTGCTTCATTATTGAAGACTGTAGCGTGATTACAACAAACAGACGGACAGACGGTCCGTCCCTGCTCAAGAATATATATGTTATACTTTATATAGTCGGAAATCGATATTTCGATGTGTTACACACGGAATGACAAACTTGTTATACCCCCGTCACCATTCTATGGTGGCGGTTATAAAAATGTTAAAACATAATATGTTCTAACATACTAACCTATATATGTTATATGTCGCAAACTTGTTATGTTGCTGGCACTTAAAAATAATGTGCTAAAAATTTGAGTTCCAAACATATAATGTTTACATCCGTGCTTCCGTACAGTTTTGATTTCCCGTGTTTCCTACATGTTCAAATTCCTTCCATACCGTTGAAATTTGCAATGCGAAAAATGGTTCATAGCGGTTCATAATTATTTATTGGATCCTCTATGTAAACCTATCAAGAACTTTGGTAAAGGGTACATAAGATTCAGCCAGGCCGAACTGACTTGTTTGTCTTAAATATTGTCGATATTCTCTCAGTGTATCCATAACTCATAATTTTCTTTCGTCTTCCTCAATGTGTGGTCACAGTGCGAAACGAAAGTTTTTATTCTATGACCGAGTAGCTAAACAAAAACCATGTTCACTATATGATATCATAGTTGATAGGATTGATATCATGCATGGTCCTGCACAGCTAATGCTTTTAGTCTAGTCCTGGCTGCAGCTCTATGTGCTTGTGTGTTGTATCGGTGATGGTGTTGCTTTTAATGTGGCATTTTAGCAACGCTTAAGGCCAATAACGTGCTCCGTATTATAAATAAGAATTTATTTGATTTCTCCATTCCATCCTTGATAGCGCTGGTGTTCTCCTCACAAGTTAATGATGATTGTAAATAAAGATATCACAGTCATTGCATTATCTTAAGTACGAGATTGTCGTTAGGTTGGATGATAGTAACCCTGGCAGCCCGTCTAAATGCCATCATTTCGCTCACTTTATCCATCTCGATATTGTCTTTCATGTTCCCCAGGAGTTGGATTTTAAAACTGACCCTTGTTGTTTCACTTAATGGAAATGGTGAAATGAGTGAGCGGGTGGATGGCTCTCAGGTCTGGTATGCTTTCATTCTCCACCACCAGCTCTATCAGCATCGTTATGAGGAGTTTGTTTGTTCGTTACATAGATGAAAGAGCTTTATTTTTTTATCAAATTTACGTTGTGTTTTGTTTTCTTCATCTTCTAAATGTTGTTTATGTGTCAAATATTGTGCTAAATATGATGACATGCTTGGTCATCATTTACACTTTTAAGCATTCATGCTGGTATCCTAGCCAAAGTAAGTCAGCGGTATTATCGTAGTCTTCTTCACATCATACTACCGCTAGCAAATAAGAAAAAGTTCATGATAGTAATTGCTGAGGTAATGTTTACTACAAGTTGGCATGACTTGGAGCTGTTTATGCATATCTATCGCTTCCCCGTATCACAACAAGTATGGTTGGTGATGATTTACAAAGATTTTTTTTTTTTGGTTTAAAAGTTTGTTTTTCCTCCCATCACTTAATATGCATCTGATGTTCGGTGTAAATTTTTTCATAAAACTTTCAATTCAATTTACAAACATTTACTTGCTTTTATTTTGGAATAATAAATTGGTAAGAATCATGTAAGAAGAGTACTACGTCCGTCCCGAACCATTTCCCATGTGCCGTCGACCATGTATTTCAATAATATAAATTACTACAAAATATCTTTACTCTAGAGAGACAAAATTGACATAAAAGTTTCGGGTTTTAAGAAGCACAACATTTCAATTGAATCTAAGGAAGTTATTTGATACAAAATTATAACATTTTTTTGATAAACGTTGATTCTTAAACAGGATGTAAGCATTTCAATAAATACTAACTAAAAAATAATTTATTGAATTTTCTGCGTAATTTAGTCGTGCATATTTTCTTTTTAAATTCCTACACTGTTAGAAAAATATGTTTTTCATATGTTCCGATATAAACAAAATGTGTTTCGGGCACAATTTTTAAACACAATATATTTAAGTGCAAAATTGTAATGTTCCTAAACTAACACTAAATGTTTGGGACACATATGTTAATATGTTAGAATATATTATGTTTGGGGCATGAATGTTTTATAAAAATAATATGTGTGAATGTAAACATATATAAATTTACAAATTTCGAGTAAACATATATATGTTGTGATATTTTATTCAGAGAGCGACAGAGAGAGAGAGAGTATAGAGAAAGAAATAGAGATGGAAACCGGGAGGGTTGACGAAAGATATCAACATAACACAGCGAGAGAATGAAAAGAGAGCAATTTCTGTGAAACCGCTTGTATGTTGTTTCGGAAAAATGTTTTATAAGGCCAAAAATTTGATATGCTTAAGTCTAAATATTATTTAATTTGAATATTAGGATGAGTATTCGGAGTAAAGAGAATAGACATTCGGAACCAAGAGAATGGACATTTGAAAAAGAAACAGCGTGTGTTTTCGTCTTGAGAGCAGCATTTTATGTATGTGTGGACATGTGGTTTGTTTATCATTTTGGCATTATGGGCACAATTTTTTTTTTCTTGGTTCGTCAAAAGAAATCGGAACGTATGCTAATAATATAATGTTAAATAATGTTATGTTTGCATGGGCTGGTGGGCGCTGCAAACTATCCCAGCAAAAAAATTTGGAAGTTCTTCTTAAGGCACAACTTTAAAAGCACTTCCAAAAATGTCCTCCCAAAGATGTTCTTTATTTTAACTGCACAGGAAGTTCATTTGAGTCACTTTTTTATAACTCGATTTTTTCATATTTTTAATGGGAAATTTAAAATTTTATTGTTTCAAATGGGTTAGAAACAGATTAAAAATTAATAAAATAGTGCATATTATTTAAATTTTGTCGAAAAAAATGCTAAATCCTTTCTAGAAAAATTGCGAATTTTTAAAAATATTTGATGTCAAACGTTCTAGACAAGCGTTATAATGCGTTAAAAATCATACAAAAATTGTAAAAATTATTTATTTGTCAAAATATCACAAAATTTCTTTATTCACATCCAAATCACTGGATGCGCATCAAACCTTAGGAAGTGATGCAAATCAGTGCAACGGCAGTTGAAATGGAGGACTTCCATCCTATGACAAGCCCATGTTAAAATCATCGCTTCTGCGCCAATTTTGCACCACTTCCGAATCCAAAAAGAAAATTTTCACTACTTTTCTGGCGACGCTTTTTTTGCTGGGATGCTATATAAAAGTAACTTATAACGATAATTGTCTATTGGTGACTATAACAGCTACGTAGCCCAGTGGTAGTGTGTTGGCTTACAAATTGCATGGTTCCCGGTTCGATTCTCCGTCCAGGCGAAAGGTAAAATTTAAAAGAAATTATAAAATTGAATAATTTCTTCAACATTATTTATATTACAGAAAAAGGTGCCAAGAACTAAAAATTTCGTGGAAGTGAAAATTATGTGAGGGAATGAGCACAATCTTCTTGGGGAGAAAATTCTTCCAAGCATATAATATTTTTGGGCTCAAAATGCTTCCAAACATATAATATGTTCACATAAAACAAACATAATAATGTTTCGGCAATATCCAATAATATATGTGCTTCCTGCAAAATATGTTTGGAACATATGTTAGAAAAGCGATTTTTTTGAGGGTGTAGTTGCTTATTTTGTTCTCAACACTTTTTCCGGTAATACAAGCAATGTAGAGGAAACTATTCGATTTTATAATTTCTCTAAATTTTACTTTTCGTCCCGACAGAGAATCGAATCCAGGACCATACTAAAAAAAATATATTTTTCAAATGTTGCGATGTAAACAAAACGTGTGTTCGGGCTGAGTTTTTTTTTAAACAGAATATATTTAAGTGCAAAAATATAATGTTCCTAAATTATCATCAAATGTTTGGGACACATATGGTAATATGTTATAATATATTATGATTTGGACATCAATGTCTCATAAATATAATATGAGACCAGAGTGTTTATACCCTTCACCACTACTGTGGTACAGGGTATAATAAGTTTGTGCATTTGTATGTAACGCCAAGAAGGAAACGTCTGAGACCTATCGTTTAGTATACCGATCGTCTTAGAACTAAATTCTGAGTCGATTTAGCCGTCTGTATGTCTGTTCATGTATTTTTGTGCTCAAAGTACAGGTCGCAGTTTAAGTCCGATCGTCCTCAAATTTAGCATGGGGTCGTTTTTTGGCACAAAGACAATCGCTATTGATTTTGGAAAAAATCGATTCAGATTTAGATATAGCTGTCATATATATTTATCCCCGATCTGGTAATAATTGGCGTGTTTATCAACCGATTTTCTTCAAGTTCCGTACATCCGAATATTTTATGAGTCTCGAAAAACTTGCAAAATATCAGCCAAATCGGCTCATATTTAGATATAACTCCCATATATATCTTTCGTCCGATTTAGACTGATATGGCAACAGAGGCCAAAGTTTACTACTGATTTTCGTTAAATTTTACACAGAGAGTAGAATTGACATTCTACCAATGTTTGGAAAATTTGATAGAAATCGGTTCAGATTTAGATATAGCTTCCATATATATATATATATATATATATATATATATATATATATATATATATATATATATATATGCGTACCATATATTTTGGGGACTTTTTTCCGATATATTGTATATTTCGGGGACATTTGCATACTTTGGGGACGGTCCTCAAAAAAATCGTACATAAACCGCATACTTTGGGGACTTCAGTCTATCGTATAGTTCAGGGACTGTTTTTGAAAATTTTGAGATTGCATTTTTGATTTATTGCTCTGTTACATTTATACTTATTTACTTACTGTTTAACAATTTATAACCCTGTTTTATAATATTTATAACAACTTTCATATTTCAATTTTTTTGGTATTGTTGCCACCTCTCCTGTATTAAAAATAAACTTGTAAGATGTGAGGCGACATCTATGAGTAGGCATAAAATATTACTACTGGTTCCAAGCTTTACTAAGTTAAACAAGCCATCTACAGTCTGATTCATACAATGATCATTTCAATTGCTTCTTTAAAAGATTGGCCTTATGCAATACACTATTATTACAATTCATTCAAAAGGATATTTTATTTATCATTCGCACATTTATATTTTTAAAACGAATTAATAAAATTATTTTTCGGAAAATTAAATAAAAACTATAAATATGTAGTTTCAGGGTGCAATAGAATTTGAACCCGGACTTCAGGTCTTTCATTCTAATGCGCTACATACTGAGCTATAGACGCTCTTTTTCCTGGGTGACATTAATACGTATTGCACGTGTGCTGTATTTGCACCAGTTAACGTAAGCAACAGAACAACAAATAAATAAAAGTAACATAATAAATTGCAAATCTAGAGTCACCTTCCAGTGTTACCAAATGAAAATACATATAAAACTAAGTTACCTTTTCGCTATAAGCAAAATGAAGGTTTTTTTAACGTTTTTTAAAATATGATGTAAGATGTTAACATACTGCATTATAAACTGATCTAACAAAACAAGAGTGTCTAGCGATAGCGTAACGGACACTTTATAAACTCTTTCCTATCCATGTGTGTCAAAATTGATTTTTGTAGAAATACTTTTTAAAAAATTTTGTTAATTTAAAACATTTTTGTTGGAGAAATTTTTGTATAAAAAATTTGGTTTTATATAAAATTTTGATTGTATTAAAATTTTGTTTCTATGTAATGATTTATCATTTTTTTTTTTCTATACAAAAATTGTAATACACAAAAAGTTGACAAGATTTCTTACAGCAACAAAATTTTCTACAGAAAAAAAAAAATATTTATAAAAACATAACTTTTCCACAAATTTAAAAGGTATTTCTATAAAAAATCAGTTTAGACATACTATCATGTTGTCGCTAGACATTCTCTTATTGTTTTTAGATCTTTTTATAACGCAGTGTGTTTACAGCTATTTATCGATGTATTTTGAAAAAATGTCTTCAAAAAGTCATTTTGTCTACAGCGATAAGGTAACTAAATTGTATGTGTACTTTCACTTGGCAACACTAGAATGAGATGCTAGTTTTGCGATATTCCCGCTAGTTTTCTATGATTTGTTTTTCTAGTTGTTAAGTTAAATGTTGCAAATATAGCATATGTATTGTACGTGTTAACAGCAATTAGGCATCAGCGCTTATGTAGCTCAGTATGTAGCGCAGTGGAGTGGGAGTCCTGAAGTCCAGGTTCAAATCCTGTTGCACCTAGAGATTATATGCTTTTAGATTTTATTTAATTGATTATATCTATGATAGTTAAATTTAAACTATTTGTCGATTCCTTATTAGCCTTTGATTTTTAAAATCATGCTATGTTTTTTGAAAATAATAAAATGATTTTATAAATTGACAACATTTTCGAATGAAATAAAGAACTGACAAAATTTTCAATATTACACTGAAAAAATATTGTCGTAAACAAAACAAAAATGTTTTTCAAACGAGTATTTTGTGGCAAACAATGATATAAGTTGTTGTCTTGTGCAAAAGACGATAAACTTAACAATGGAATTTTATACCGTTGAATCAATGTCAACTTGTCCTTAAAAATGTGAAACCTTCTGTTTTAACATTTTTGACAAAATATTCTATAGAACAAAATATTTTATAGAAACAAAATTTTCAAAATATTATATCTATTAAAAATTTTGTTTTTATAGAAAGTTTTGTCAAAAGGATGCTTGTGTAGACTCTTTTTATTTTTTCGTCCTTAAAACACTTTTTTCTTGTTAAACATTTAAAAAAGTAAAAATTGTATTCTTATGTCAACAATTTGTTTTTTTCCAATAGAAAAATTGCTAATAGATTTTTTCTGTAGAACTTGTTTCAATATTTAATTACATTAAAAACTTGCTAAATGAATAATATTTTGGCGAAGTTTTCTAAGAAAAGAAAAAAACTGTGACATAATTTTCTAAAGAAACAAATTTTGTTGTTGTTTTTTTTTATTTCAGCTTAAAACCATGCATTGACTAAACTACAAGTGTAGCTTAACCAGTAGAGGAAAAGAATGTTTGTCAAATTTATTTGGGCAAAGCCCTATAGACTGTAAGATGGTTGGATAGACGCACGCAGAAATAAATTTTTACAAAATTTTCTAAAGAAATACAATTTGCAAAATTATTCTTAGAAACAAAATTTTAACATCATTTTCTAAGAAATCAATGTACGTTAGTTAAATTAACTAACACCAAGGAAAAAAATATACATAAATGAATCATTACGATTAACTAAATTCGTGTCTTCCACCAAAGAGTTCAAAATTTCTTTAAATTAGTAAAATTTACCAAAAAATGCATCCACCTTGAACTTCGTTGTCACTAAAGACATTCTTGCAATTTTGAACTCTATGTTTTTCATTCAAACTACAAAATTTTCTTTAACAAGTGAAAAATATTTACCTATTTTTATGCCATCGGCGTGATTCAAACGTTTGTAATACTTTTTAGTTAAAATTTTCAACAAATATTCAAGATTTACTAAAATTAACCCAAAGTTTTTTTTCCTGGTGAGCTCACTGTTTTTGCAATGCATGTTTTCTTAGAAATAAACGTTCGACATAATTTTCTAAAGAAATAAAATTTTAACAAAACAACTGTAGAAACAACATTTTAGTTATTTTCTATATAAATAAAAGTTTCGCAAAATTTCTACGGAAATAAAATTTTGAAATTTTCTAAAAGAATAAAATTTTTCAACATGTTCTGAGGAAATAAAATTTTGACAATATATTGGAAAGAAAAAAAAAAAACAAAGTTTTCTAAAGAAATAACATGTTTTACAGAAATAAATTTCTTACAAAACTTTCTTAAAAAAGGTAATTTTTAACATAATTTTCTATACAAAAAAAATATGAGCAATCATTATTGTTATTTTGATTTAAGATATACGAGTAGCTTAATCAAAAGAAAAAAAATTAGAAATTTTTTACAAAATAAAATTTCGACAAAATATTGACAAAAGTTTCTACTGAAGCAGCATTTGGACAAAAATCCTTTGCAAAACCAATAACTACGACTTCTACAAACCCAAAAAGTAAAATCGAAAGATCGGTCTACATGGATGCTATACTAAAACATTGACCGATTCCCACCATTTTAGGCGCACCTCGTAAAATAATTCTAGATTTCAAATTTCGTGCAAATTGGATAAAAACTGAAACCGTAGTTTTCAGTATAAGCCAAAGAAGTAAAATCGGGAGATCGGTATATACGGGAGCTATACCAAAACATGGACCTATACTCACCATTTTTGGCGCACCCCTTAATTGTTCTAAAATACTTCTAGAATTTCAATTTCAGGCAAATTTGACAAAACCGATGCTACAATTTTTAGCACACCTCTTTACGGTCCTAAAACACCTCTAGATTTTAAATTTCAGGCAAATTGGATAAAAACTACGGATTTTAGAAGCCCAAGAAGTAAAATCGGGAGATCGGTCTATATGGGGGCTATACCAAAACATGGACCTATACTCACCATTTTTGGCGCACCCCTTAATTGTTCTAAAATACTTCTAGAATTTCAATTTCAGGCAAATTTGACAAAACCTACGGTTTTTATAAGCCCAAGAAGTAAAATCGGGAGATCGGTCTATATGAGGGCTATACCAAACCATGGACCGATACTCACCATTTTTAGCACACCTTTTTATGGTCTTTAAACACCTTTAGATTTAAAATTTCAGGCAAGTTGGATAAAAATTACAGATTTTAGAAGCCCAAGCAGTAAACTCGGGAGATCGGTCTATATGGGGCTATACCAAAACATGGACCGATACTCACCATTTTTAGCACACCTCTTTATGGTCTTAAAACACCTCTAGATTTTAAATTTCAAGCAAATTGGATAAAAACTACGGATTCTAGAAGCCCAAGAAATAAAATCGGGAGATCGGTCTATACCAAAACATGGACCGATACTCACCATTTTTGGCACACCTCTTTATGGTCCTAAAATACCTCCAGATTTTAAATTTCAGGCAAATTGGATGAAAACTACGGTTTCTATGAGCCAAAGACCCCAAATTTGGAGGTCTGTTTATATGGGGACTATAACAAAACCTGGACCGATATAGCCCATCTTCGAACTTGACCTGCCTGCAGACAAAAGATTTCAAATTTCAGCACGATTGCTTCATTATTGAAGACTGTAGCGTGATTACAACAGACAGACGGACAGACGGACATGCTTATATAGTCTTAGAATTTCTCCCTGATCAAGAATATATATTTTTTATAAGTTTTCTAAAGAAATAACATGTTTTACAGAAATAAATTTCTTACAAAACTTTCTTAAAAAAGGTAATTTTTAACATAATTTTCTATACAAAAAAAATATGAGCAATCATTATTGTTATTTTGATTTAAGCTACACGAGTAGCTTAATCAAAAGAAAAAAAAATTTAGAAATTTTTTGATAAGTTTTCTTAAAAAAACTGAAAAAAAATTTCTAAAGAAAAAAATGTTGACAACATTTTTTAATGAAATTAAATGTTGAAAAGATGTTCTACAGAAAAAAGTCTATATAAATCAAATGTGACAAAGTTTTTTATAGCAACAAATTTTTGACAAACGAATTTAAATCTGTTTTGTTTTTAATGTTTAACAAGAAACAATGTTTTTCAAAAACGAAAAAAGAAAAAAAGAGTTTCTACATAAACATACTTTTGACAAACATTTCTATAAAAACACAATTTTGACAAAATTTCCTATTGAAACAACATTTTGACTAAATATTTTATGGACATAAAATTTTTACAAAATAAAATTTCGACAAAATATTGACAAAAGTTTCTACTGAAGCAGCATTTGGACAAAAATCCTTTGCAAAACCAAAAACATTACAAAACTTTCTATAAAAAGACAACTATGACAAAAGTTTCTACAAAAAATTTGACAAACTTTTGTATTGAAAACAAAAAATACGAACTTTATAAAACTAAAATTTAGAACAAAAACCTTGTTTCTATACAAAAGTTTACCAAAATGTTGTTTTTGTAGTAATGTTAAAATGTTGGTTTAAAACTTTTTATGGAATTGAAAATATACAAAATGTTCTCCAATATAAAATTTTGTTCTTATAGAAAATTTTGGTTTTATAACAAAATTTTTTTTGGACAATTTTGTTTTTTAATTTTTTTTTATTTTTCTTCCCATTTTGTCACAGTTCCCTTTTAATAGATTTTTTTACAAAATTTTGTTTCTATAAAAAATTTTGTTCTATTAAATATTTTGTCAAAAATGTGTTAAAACAGAAGGTTTCAAATTTTTTTGGACAAGTTAACATCGATTCAATAACTGGTATAAAATTCCATTACTAAGTCAAATCGTATTATAAAGATTATCGACTTTTAGACAATACAACAATTTATATCATTCTCTGTTTTACGACAATAGTTTTTCAATGAAATATTGAAAATTTTATCAATCCTTTATTGCTTTAGAAAATGTTGTCTCAATCCTACAAACTTATTTCATTTATCATCAAAATTTCATCCATTTCGAACATCATTTGTATTAATAGATTCCCAAAAACAGTATGATTTTAAAAATTCCCAATGAAGGATAATACGGTTTCGAAAAAGGTCTGCAAAAAAATGTTTTAGGTTTAATTATCATACCTTATATATAAGTTAAACAAAATCTAAAAATGTGGGTGCCACAGGATTTGAACCTAGACCTCAGTACTCCCACTCCACTGCGCTACATATTGAGCTACGTAACCACTGATTGCTCTTTGACATTAACACTTACAATACATATGCTATTGCACCATTTAACTTAACAAACAGAAAAACAAATAAAAAATGGCGGGAAATTCGCAAAACTAGTACTTCATTACAGTGTTACCAAGTTAAAATATATATAGGATAAAGTTACCTTATCGCTGTCAGTAAAATTAATAGTTTTTACAAGTAATTTGTTCAATCTATATCTTAAAACAGATTTAAACGCCGCATTATAATCAGATGTAAAGAAATAACCAGAACGTCTAGGGAAAGTGTTATAATATTTTTTTTT
Source organism: Haematobia irritans (assembly GCF_050003625.1). Classification (NCBI taxonomy): domain Eukaryota; kingdom Metazoa; phylum Arthropoda; class Insecta; order Diptera; family Muscidae; genus Haematobia; species Haematobia irritans. Next base: position 102,378,110 of record NC_134400.1, on the reverse strand, counting down.
CACAACTTAATTTTTGCAGAAAATTTTGTCAAAATTTTATTACTTTATCAAAAATTTCAAAATTTTATTTCTTTAGAAAATTTTTTCAACATTTTATTTCTATAGAAAAATTGGGTTTTTTTATTTAAATTTAATTTATATGGAAAATTTTGTCAATATATTATTTATTTAGAACATTATGCCGAAAGTTTATTTCTAAGAAAAAATTGTTCTAAATTTTATTTCTTTCTTAAATATTTCATTTAAATACGGAATGATAAAATGCTTTTATATAAATAAATGCTTTTATTTATATTTCAATATTTCATTTAAATAAAGAATGTTAAAATGATTTTATACAGAAAAGAAAGCTTTGTTTATATCTAAAATTTTATTGTCATAATTGTGTTTCTATAAAAAGATGTTGTTTAATAAAATTTTAAATTTTGTTTGTACTTCACTTATACATACAATTTTGTCAACATTTGACTTATTTCGAAAATTTGCCAACATTTGTTTTTCTTTAGAAAATTTTGTTTCTTTAGAGAAAAGTGTACCAAATTTTTGTTCCTATGAAAAATGCTTTTATTAAATTGTAAATCTATTTTGTTTCTACGTTAGTTTCTTAAGAACATTTTGTCAAATTTTGTTTCTATTAACTATTTTTCAAAAATTCGTTTCTACAAATTATGTGGTCAAATTTTGCTTTATGCAAAAGTTCTCCGTCAGTCAGGTGTCGTGGGAAGAATTTCCAATAGTTTGATCAAGACGGAAATGTATATATCAGAAAAACTATTTAATACAGTTTTTCTGATAGATAAATTTCGTCACAACTTTTACCCAGAAGTTTCATAAAAAATTTAAAGATTTTGTCCAGCAATATAAAAGATTGAGTGTGTAAATATAACCATAGCGATAGGCGGTAGGCGAAACATTTTTGCCGCAACGGCAAATACAATAAGCTTGACGGCGAATAATTCCCTTTTTCACGTTTCCTAGCGTTTTTTGTTGTCAATACAGCACGCTTTGACAATATTAAACAATGAAGTTGAATAAAAACATACAATGGCTTGTTATTTGTTGAGTTATTTCAAGAAAAAATAATCTACACGTGTCCAGGCAACAGCAATTCCTAGTGGTGAGTTAAAAAAAATTCATAAGCGATGGCAACACTATACCAGTTTTCGCCAAGGAGTTAGAATAAGTTTTAATTTAGCGACACGCCGCTAGCCGTCACGGTATTCCGTCGCGGATTTTGGGCTTCCCATAAGAAATACACGTAAATAAGTGTTCGCCTACCGCCTATCGCTATGGTTATATTTACACACTGAAGCGAAATATTAACACCTGTGTGTTTAAATCTATGTTTCGTCAACTTTGTTCCGCTGCTTAAATTTCTGTTTGCTTCAGTTATAATATTTTCTTGCATTAACTACGTATTTGGACAAAATGCTTAAAAAGTCTTAATTGTGAGAACAACGAATAACAGTTTTACATATTGGTTGTGAGATTGGTTGTATAGCCCAGTGGGTGATATATACTCTTTGGATTCGTGAATTCTGGGTTCGATTCCCACGCAAAGGTTTTTTTATTTTATTAATATATAAAAGCATATAGTAGACCTAGAGATTTAAAAATAATAAAATAACTATTTTTTCATAAATAGGCAAATATAATCCGAGTAAAAAACAATGTAAAAGCATAAATTAAAAAGCACATCGATAAAACGGATCCCAAAGTTATATATAAAATTTTGCTTCAATACAAATTTTTCTTAAAATTTTGTTTCTGTAGAAAGTTTTATTTCTTTACAAAATTTTTGCAAAATTTTATTTCTTTGAAAAATTTTAAATTTTGTTACAAAAATGTATCTTGTTGTTTTACAAAAATGTATCTTTTTTCACAAAATATTTATTTATTTAGAAAATTGTGAAATTTTATTTATAAAATTAAAATTTGATTTTTATAGAAAATTTTGACAACATTTTTTTTATAAAACTTTTCCACCATGTATGTCAAAATTGAAGTTTTATAGAAATTATTTTTTAAAAATTTGTCTAAATTTTATTTCTTTACATAATTATGTAAAAATTTTTTGTTTTGTTCAATATACAATCAGAAAACTATCTTAACAGAATAGGCGATCATGTCAACCAGATCCAATGAAACAAGAAGACTAAAGCGCTACCATATACTAGACTTGCCTTTTAGAAATTAATCTGTGGTTTTAAAATACACAGCAAATCTCACTAAGTGTTTTTTTTTTTGTTATACGTTATGTATTTCGATGGATTTGCATAACATCTGTAATTGTTGTATATAATATTATATAAAACTGTTATCTAATTTGCTTATTTCCCTAGGATAGATTTTAAATAAAAAAGAATTTCAAAACAAAAAACATTTTTTCTTTAGAAAATTATGTCAAAATTTTTTGTTTTGTTCAATTTTTATTTTTTAAAAATTTTTAATTTATTTAGAAAATTTAGTCAAAACTTCGTCGTTTCTTCAGATTTTTGTTTCAATATTCTGGAAATTGTGTTTCTATGGACAATTTTATCAAAATTTTGTTTTCGTAGACAATTTTATCAAAATTGGGTTTCTATAGGCAACTTGGTCAAAATTGTGGTTCCATGAAAAATTTGTTTAAAAAACAAAACTTTGTCACATGTTGTTTCTATAGATTTTTTCTTTCTTTCTTTAAAACATTTCACCATTTTTTTAAAATTTTTTTTTGTATAAAATTTTGTTTGTTTAATAAATTTTGAAAAAGATTCAATGTTTAACAAAAAATAAAGTTTTTCATAAACGAAAAAAGAGTTTCTACAGAAATATACTTTTGACAAAACTTTCTATAATAACAAAATTTCCTATAGAATCAAAATTTTGACTAAATATTTTATGTAAGTAAAAAAAATTTTATACAGAAATAAAATTATGACAAAATGTTCTATAAAAAATAATTGACAAAATTTTCAACAGAAACAAAATTTTGGCAAAAATCTTCTGCAAAACTACAAATTTTACAAAATTTTCTATAAAAAGACAACTTTGACAAAAGTTTCTATAAAGAAATTTGACAAACTTTTGTATTGAAAAAAATTGTTTACGAACTTTATAAAAAAATTAAAAAAACTTTGTTTCTATACAAAAGTTTGCCAAAGTGTTGTCTTTGTAGAAAATTATGAAAAATTTTGGTTTTACAATCTCTATTATTGAATTGTAAATATACAAAATGCTGTCCAATACAAAATTTTGTTCTTATAGAAGATTTTGCTTTTATAAAAAAAAAACTTTTTTAGACAATTTTGTGTTTTTGTCTAAAATATTTCAACATTTTGTTCTATGAATAATAAAAGGTATAAAAGTCCATTGTTAAGTCAAATCGTCTAACTAAGGTATAGAAAAAATTATCCTCTTTTAGAAAGTACAATAATTTATATCGTTCTCTGCCGTAAAATACTCGCCGTCTGTTTTTTTTATATGTTGACGACTATATTTTTTCTGTGTAATATTTAAAATGTTATCAATCCTTTATTTCGTTAGAAAATGTTGTCTAAATTCTCCAAATATATTTCATTTATCAACAAAGTTAGTAATCAATCAATTTCTAACATCATTTTTATTAATAGAATCCCAAAAACATAGTATGATTTTAAAAATTCCCAATAAAGGATAAAAATTCGAAAAATGTCTGCAAAAAAATGTTTTAGGTTTAACTATCATACCTTATATATAATAAAACAAAATCCAAAAATCTAGGTGCTACAGGATTCGAACCTGGACCTCAGGACCGCCACTTCACAGCGCTACATGCTGAGCTACGCAAGCGCTGATGGCTCTTTGACATTACCACTTACAATACATATGGTATATTTGCACCAATTAACATAACAAACAGAAAAACAAATCATTTACAAATGGCGGGAATTTCGCAAAACTAGTATCTCATTCCAGTGTTACCAAGTGAAATATATATAGTATTAAGTTACCTTATCGCTGTCGGCAAAATGAAGAGTTTTTAGAATTCATTTGTTCAATATATATCGTTAAACAGATCTAAATGCCGCATTATAATCATATTAAAAGAAAAGACCAGAACGTCTAGGAAAAGTATCAGAGACAATTTATATTTCTTTTAGAAAACTGTCAAATTTTTTTTCTTCAGAAATTTTTTTCAAAACTTTATTTCTTTGAAAAAATTTTCAAAATTTTATTTCTTTGGAAAACTTTTCAAAATTTTATTTCTTTAGAAGATTTTGTTAAAACTTTATTTCTTAAGTACATTTTAGGAAAAATTAATGTAGTTAATGTAGAAAGAACAAAACTTCTATCAAATTAAAATTTGTTATGAAAAACAATTATAGAAATAACATTTAAAAACAAAACCAAACCTGTAAAGAAAAATTCTGTAGAAGCAAAATGTTCACAAAATTTTCTGATAGAAATAAAGTTTTTAATAACAATTTCTGTAGAAATAATTTTTTTACACGAAAATTTGGTAATAGGAATTTCTTTAGAAACAAACTATTAACAAAATTATTTATAGAAATAACATTTTTAACAAGAATTTCTGCTACAAAAGATTTTGAAAAAAAAAATCTGTAGAAGGGCAAATTTGAAAAAAGTTTCAGTAGAAGCAAATTTTCCGATAGAAATAACCATTTCAACAAGAATTTTCACAAGGCTTAGACAAAATTTTCAAAGAACATTTTTAAAACAATTTAATAAAGAAATACATATATTGTTTAAGAAGAAACTTTATAGAAACACAATTTGAAAATAAAATTTTCTTTAGAAAATATATGACAAAATGTTCTTTGGAAAATTATAATGAGATTAAATTTCTAAAAATGTCTACAAGAAAACAACAAAAGTTAATGAAAAAATCACAAAATTTTCTAAAGACGAAAACTAATTTCTATAAACATTTTGACGTAAAGGGAGGAAAAATTTTATATTAAAATACATTTTAAAACAATCATTTCTTAAAAAAATTGGTAAAATGTTATAAAGAAAGAAATTTCGACAAAACTTTCTATAGCAACAAAATGAATTACAGAAGCAAAAATCTCTAGAAACAAGATATGATAAAGTTTGCTTTTTCTTTTTCTTAACAAATTTTTATCATATTTTCTATGGAACCACAATTTTGACCAAGTTGCCTATAGAAATTTTCTTAAAATTATCCATAAAAACACAATTTATAAGATAAAAATCTAAAAAATGATAAAATTTTCTAAATAATTTAAATTTTTTTTATTTTTAACAACATTTTCTAAATAAATAATATTATGACAAAACTTTCCATATAAATTAAATTTCAAACAAATTCTAAAAAATAAAATTTTGGAAAAAATTTAAATCATTTTGTCAAAATTTGATTTCTTTTAAATTTTTTTCCCAAAATTTTATTTTTTAGAAATTGTTTAAAATTTAAATTATATGGAAAATTAAAAACATTAAATTTTTCATAAAATGTAATTAAGAAATAAAGTTTTAACCACATTTTCTATACAAATAAATTGTTGACATAATTTTCTAAAGAAATAAAATTTTGATTTTTTTTTAATAAATAAAGTTTTGACAAAATTTTCTGAAGCAATAAAATTTTAACAAAGTTTTCTAAAAAAAAAAGAAAATTTGACAAATTTTTATTTTATTTTTTTTTTAATAAAGTGTCGTTGATACTTTTTCTAGAAGTTCTGCTCTTTTCGTTTTTTTCAAATCTTATTATAATGTGGTGTTTAAATCTGTTTAACGATACATATTATTCATATTCTAAAAACTCTTAATTTTACAGACAGTGATAAGGTAACTTAATACTATATTTGTAATAATATTTGTAATAATAATATTTGCACTTGGTAACACTAGAATGAAATACTAGCTTTGCGAAATTCCCGCCATTTGTAAATGATTTGATTTTCTGTTTATTAAGTTAAATGGTGCAATAGCATATGTATTGTAAGTGCTAATGTCAAGGATCAAACAGCGCTTACGTAGCACGGTATGTAGTGCGGTGGAATAGGAGCCCTGAAGTCTAGGTTCAAATCCTGTTGCACTCAGATTTTTTGGATTTTGTTTTATTATATATAAGGTAACATCTGATAGTTAAAACTAAAACATTTTTTGCAGACATTTTTCGAATCTTTATCCTTCATTGGGAATTTTTAAAATCATACGATGTTTTTGGGATTCTATTAATAAAAATGATGTTAGAAATTGATTGATTACTAATTTTGTTGATAAATGAAATATATTTGGAGAATTTAGACAAAGGAATTGGGAAATTTACACGGACGGGTGTAAAAATTATATGGTTTTGAGTTCCAAACAATTAATTTTTTACATTTTTACATGTGTGAAAAATATAACAAATTGTATCAAGATACCCTTTGAAGATAATATTATTTGTAGTAAATGCCCTCTGTAATGTAAATTTTAATACAATGTTTGGGATACAAAATGTTTGTAAATATAATATGCTTAGATGCAAACATATATTAAATAAAAATACCCTAAAAACATATATGTGTTTAGAAATACAGATCTAGAGAGTATACTGCAAGTAAAAGAATGGATGTAACCAATTGGCGCATTAAAAAATATAAACACAAAAAAATGTGTATACCTAAGGTGAAACATAATATGTTAGAAGAATACAAACAATATTTTGTTTGGACCAATCCTGATAATCGCTACAATGTGTGGAAATAGTAATAAATTGTATAAAGATGCCCTCTGGAGATAATATTATTTGTAGTAAATGCCCTCTGTAATGTAATTGTATGAAACTCTAAAATAGTGAAGACAAAAACCAGTGAAAACGAAGAATGCGCGGTAACACTATTATGTATTATATATATCGTATAATTTGAGTACACGTCCTTGAAATATGCGATAAAATGACACAGTCCTTGAAATATGCGATACAAAGGAAAAACGTTGTATATAACGATCCTTACATGGGAATTGGAAAAAATAAGTATATATAGTACGACAAAGTAGAATATAACAATTTACTGTAAAGTAAAGTACAAAAAAACACTGTCCCCAAACTATACGTTATACATATATATATATATATATATTTATATATATATATATATATATATATATATATATATATATATATATATATATATATATATATATATATATATATATATATATATATATATATATATATATATATATATATATATATATATATATATATATATATATATATATATATATATATATATATATATATATATATATATATATATATATATATATATATATATATATATATATATATATATATATATATATATATATATATAAAACTCTGGCTTTTGAGGCCATATAAGTGTAAATCGGACGAAATATATATATATATATATATATATATATATATATATATATATATATATATATATATATATATATATATATATATATATATATATATATATATATATATATATATATATATATATATATATATATATATATATATATATATATATATATATATATATATATATATATATATATATATATATATATATATATATATATATATATATATATATATATATATATATATATATATTTCGTCCGATTTGCACTTATATGGCCTCAAAAGCCAGAGTTTTGCCCTGACTTGCTTCAAATTTTGCACGAGAGGTACTTGTAGCGGTGTCGTGTGCCAAATTTGGTTAAAATCGGTTCAGATTTAGATATAGCTCCCATATATATCTTTCGCCCGATTTGGACTTATATGGCCTCAAAAGCCTTGACTTGGTTCAACTTTTGCACAAGGAGTACGTTGAACAGTATCCCAGCAAAAAAAGAGCTTCCAAAAAAGTAGTTTGGATCCCCAATCTGTGATCCGGAAGTAGTGCAAACTTGGATCATCTCCAATGAATTTAACATGGGCTTGTCAGAGGACGGAAGTACTCCCTTTGTGGGTCCTTTGCATTGCTTTAGATGTTGTGCCCTGGAAGTTAATTTGAATGAAGAAATTTAAAAAGCGAAAAAACAAAAAACAATTTTTTTCAACCAATTTCACTTTTTTCATCCGTATGTTTTATTACACAATTATTTTCCTATTATCTCATTTTTACAATATGAAAAACTTTTTCGCTCCGATCAGGGTTTGAACCTGGGTTTGCTGGCACCATAACAGAACGCGTTAACACACTCAGCCACAACCACCATTGAACATAAAGGGTGATACGGTCAAAATTTGGTCAATATAAACTTGACGTATTTCTTTAAATTTTGCATTTTAAAAACCTGAACACCCCTCATTTTGAAGGTGTGTGTGTGTAGAATGTTGCTCCTATTTTGATTTTGGAATTCACTCTTCAGTTGTCAAAATGCCGTCCAAGCAAGAAGAGCAGCGTATCAAAATTTTGCTCGCGCATCGCGAAAATCCGAGCTACTCGCACGCAAAGCTGGCAAAATCGGTAAAAGTTGCCAAATCAACCGTTACAAATGTAATTAAAGTGTTTGGGGAACGTTTGTCGACAGCCAGGAAGTCTGGATTGGGGGGAATTCGAAAACCGGAAGCCGCTGAGACGACAAAGAGAGTTGCCGGTAGTTTCAAGCGAAACCCTAAACTCTCTCTCCGAGATGCCGCAAATAAGCTGGGTGTATCGTCTACAACCGTGCATCGAGCCAAAAAACGAGCCGGACTATCGACTTACAAGAAGGTAGTGACTCGAAATCGCGATGATAAACAAACTACGACGGCCAAAGCGCGACCCCGGAGGCTGTACACGACGATGCTGACGAAGTTTGACTGCGTGGTAATGGACGACGAAACCTACGTCAAAGCCGACTACAAGCAGCTTCCGGGACAGTTTTATACGGCAAAAGGAAGGGGAAAGGTAGCAGATACTTTCAAGCACATAAAACTGTCAAAGTTCGCAAAGAAATATCTGGTTTGGCAAGCCATCTGTACCTGTGGCTTGAAAGCAGCATTTTCATAGCTTCCGGGACTGTCAACCAAGAAATTTACGTGGAAGAGTGTTTGAATAAACGTCTGCTGCCTTTCCTGAAGAAACACGGTTGTTCCATACTGTTTTGGCGGGATTTGGCATCTTGCCATTACGGTTAAAAGGCCATGGAGTGGTACGCCGCCAACAACGTGCAGGTGGTTCCCAAGGACAAGAACCCTCCCAACACGCCAGAGCTCCGCCCAATTGTCAAGCGGAACCTAAGAAGACCAAAAAAACTGCTAAGGACGAGCAGCAGTTCAAGGCAAACTGTCTTTTTGCGGCGAAGAAGGTGGACAAGGTGGCTGTACAAAATCTGATGGCAGGTATCAAGCGTGAGGCCCGGCAATTCGGATTTGGAAAAGCGAAAGCCTAACTGAATATTTTTCCTGAATTTTATACTAATTGAACTTGAAAAAGAAATTTAATTTGATTTTTTAAATAAACGATTTCACAAATTTACACGCATTTTCCCTTGACCAAATTTTGACCGTATCACCCTTTATTTTCCCAAAACCCACAATTGGACACCTACACTGAAAAAACAGTGAACGCACCAGGAAGAAAAATTGTGGTTAATTTTAGAAAATTTAAATTATTTTTAGAAATTTTTAACTAAACAGTATTACAAAAACCCTGACATCATGTCGATATCACAAAAACATGTAAACATTTTTCGATAAATTCAAGAAAATTTATTAGATATAATTAATTTTTTCCATTTGTTAAAGAAAATTTTGTAGTTTGAAGGAATAAATTGGAGTTTAAAATTGAAAGAATGCCTTTAATGCCGCACGAAGTTCAACATGGGCACATTTTACATTTTACATTTACAATTTACAAATTAAAAGATGTAATGAACTATTTTGTAAGAAGTACGAATTTAGTAAATCTTTATGCTGCGATTGTGTATAATTTCTTCCCGTTTTTTAGTTCATTTAACTAACGTACGCACAAAAATATTAGAGAGCTGAAAGATTAGATAATTGGGCACATTAACGATATAGAATCACAATTCAATTCAACGTCATCGAAAATTTGTACAATCGAATGAAGAATGTGTGGCCGAGATAGCGGCAGTCGATAGGTTAACCGTACATAATTATCGCAATAAAAAGAAACGACAATAATTTCATTAACCCTCTAATGTCCAATCACGCCTTTAGACGGGCTTCATTGAGGAAGCTTTTAGAAAAACACACCTTAAGGCAACCAAAATGTGTAAAATAAAAAGAAAACTTAGGAGAAACTGTTCAAGAGGCTTTTCAGCTTATACTGATTAAGCATTTAATATGTAATCAGCTGGCAAACAATTGGGGCATTAGAGGGTTAATAAGTTGTGTTTTATTCAAAATCAAATTAGCTAACCTTTGTAAGTACTTTCAGTTCCTCAACGAATATAATATTATATATAATATCAGAATACAATATTTCATCTTTTTTTTAAGAGAATCTTGCGAAAACCCAATTTGGATGAAATACATATTTAATGTCTCAATTTAACTTTTTCCTATCCTAAAAATGAAAATACCACTTTTAACTCATTTACGCTTTGTGCAAACTTTTGTCTAAATACCGTTCTTTTTTTAGATTTATTTCGGCCTTACAGAGCCAAAAATTAAATCAAGAGAAGTGGACTGGAAAAACATTTCTACGAAGCCAGAACAGCTCTTGTAAAGCAATCGCAATTTGTTAAATTAACTAAACTTGTAACTGGGTGTTTCAAGTGCTGCACATTTGCCCTCAAACTGAATAGGATAAATCCTCTTTGTGAGATGCTGCTGCAACTGGAAACAAAAGAAAGGAGATTCGGAAAACAAACACAAGAAATTAAAAGTTTATTTTAAGCTTTGTTACTCTCTTTCGCTCAACGCAAATGAAATGGTAAATTTTCTACATCTGTTTCTGTTTCTGTTTTTTTTTTTCGGTCATACCAAAAATTTCCAAGAACAACGCGGTAAGGGATAACTTTAAGTGGTCCATTTTTCTTGTCTTCTTTGTAATGCGCTAATTTAATGAGGATAACTTGAAATATCAGTGCATACACTTATAAATAATTATATAAGTGGTAAAAGTTGTGCTAGTCCAATATTTCTCTTTTATTTCTTTTTCAACTAAAGGTTCGAGTTGCTAAAATCAAAAATAAATTTGTTAAAGTAGAATAAATTAAACTGGGTTTTGGCAATTTTTTGTATACTTGAAGGGGAATGGTCCACAGTAACCTCGAATATTATGGAGCGAAATTGTGAACTTAAAGAAAAACTAAATAAACATAATTTTGACAAAATTTTTCAATAGAAGTACAATTTTGACGAAATAAACCCAGCCAACTGCACTCAAATCGATGATTTAACAGTGGTATAGGAAAAGAGATATGTTTGTACGAATTTATTTCGGCATAAGCCGGCTATCATGTAAAACCTTTTTTCGTAAGGTTCAAGTGTGGTTCATTGTTGGGTTTAATGAACTGCCTGAATTTATTCTGATAATTGGTTGATAGTTTTGCTGCAAGTAGAGGATGCTGATGAGGAATGTGGTAGTTCCGAAACGTGCGTCCATCCAACCATCTTGCTGTCTATAGGGCTTTGCCCAAATAAATTTGACAAAGATTATTTTCCTCTGTTGGTTAAGCTACACTGGTAGTTTAGTCAATGCATGGTTTTAAGCTGAAATCAAAAAACAACAACAATGCTTAAAGAACAAATCCAACAATAACAAAACGAATGAAATAACATTTTGACAAAATTTTCAATAAAAACAAGTATATACAGCAGTAAGTTCGGCCGGGCCGAATCTTAAATACCCGCCACCATGAACCAAATATTAGGGTTTCCTTTGAAATTTCAGGAGGGCTTGAGGACACTTCCCGAAGATAAATTTAAAGATTTCACCTATGAGGACTATATCATATTCTGGATTTATAAGAACCATTTTTGTTTGAGTTTTATAGGAATCATTAACATCTCTTGTAAGTGTGCAAGAAAATTATAAAATAACATCTTGATTTGAAATCTTAAATCTGTAGAAGTAAAATCTGGAAATTTTGCATTCAGTTTCAAGCAATTTTCATGATCAGTGCCTTCTATACCCTCAAGAAGGGAAATCGGTCTATATGGAGGCATTACCAAAGGGACCGATAAAAACTTAATCCGACACACGTTTTTGTGAGCCTAAAATAGCAGAATATTTACAATTTCAGGTAAATCGGATAAAAACTACGGTTTCTAGAAACCCAAGGAGTTAAATCGGGAGATCGTTATTATGGGGGCTATACTAAAATATGGACCGATACTCACCGTTTTCGGCACACCTCTTTATAGCCGAAAATACCTCTAGATTTCCAATTTCAGGCAAATTGGATAAAAACTTCGGATTCTAGAAGCCCAAGAAGTAAAATCGGGATATCGGTCTATATGGGGGCTATACCATAACATGGACCGATACTCACCATTTGTGGTACACCTCTTTATTGTCCTAAAATATCTATAAATTTCCAATTTCAGACAAACTGTATATAAACTACGGATTCTATAAACCCAAGATGTAAAATCGGGAGATCGGTCTATATGTGGGCTATACCAAAACATGGAACGATACGGACCATTTTCGGCACACCTGTTGATGGTCCTCAAGTACCTCTAAATTTTCAATTTCAGGCAATTTGGATAAAAACTACGGTTTCTATAAGCCCAAGACCCCAAATCGGGAGGTCGGTTTATATGGGGACCATACCAAAATATGGACCGATTCTCACCATTTTTGGCAAACCTCTTTATGGTCATAAAATACTTCTAGGTTTAAAATTTCAGGCAAATTGGATTAAAACTACGAGTCCAAGACCCCAAATCGGGAGGTCGGTGTATATGGGGACTATATCAAAACCTGGACCGATATAGCCCATCTTCGAACTTGACCTGCCTGCAGAAAAAAGACGAGTTTGTGCAAAAATTCAGCACGATTGCTTCATTATTGAAGACTGTAGCGTGATTACAACAGACAGACAGACAGACGGACATCGTTATATCGTCTTAGAATTTCTCCCTGATCAAGAATATAAAGGGTGATTCTTTTGAGGTTAGGATTTTCATGCATTAGTATTTGACAGATCACGTGGGATTTCAGACATGGTGTCAAAGAGAAAGATGCTCAGTATGCTTTGACATTTCATCATGAATAGACTTACTAACGAGCCACAACGTCGAATTTTCAGTGAATGGGCCCTAGAAAAGTTGGCAGAAAATCCGCTTTTTTATCGACAAATTTTGTTCAGCGATGAGGCTCATTTCTGGTTGAATGGCTACGTAAATAAGCAAAATTGCCGCATTTGGAGTGAAGAGCAACCAGAAGCCGTTCAAGAACTGCCCATGCATCCCGAAAAATGCACTGTTTGGTGTGGTTTGTACGCTGGTGGAATCATTGGACCGTATTACTAAAGGCGGGATTGGGCATTAGAGGGTTACATAAATTTATAAAATAAAATTTTGACAAAATTTTCTATAGAAATAAAATGTTAACAAAATTTTCAATAGAAACAAAATTTTGAGATAATTTTCTATAGAAATAAAATTTTGACAAAATTTTCTATGGAAATAAAACTGTGAGAAATTTTCTATAGAAATAAAGTATGACAAGCATACTTTTCCTCTGTTGATTAAGCTACACTTGTAGTTTAGTCAATGCATGGCTTTAAGCTGAGATCAAAAACAACAATAACGTTTTAATAATAAAACTTAAAAAAATTTTTCTATAGAAATAAAATTTTAAGAAAATTTTCTATAGAAATAAAATTTTGAGAAAATTTTCTATAGAAAAAAAAATTTGACAAAATTTTCTATAGAAATAAAATTTGACAAAATTTTCTATAGAAATAAAATTGTGAGAAATTTCTATAGAAATAAAGTTTAAATAATAAAACTTAGAAAAATTTTCTACAGAAATAAAATTTTAAGAAAATTTTCTATAGATATAATATTTTGAGAAAATTTTCTATAGAAATAAAATTTGAGAAAATGTTAAATAGAAATAAAATTTTGACAAAAATTTTTATGGAAATAAAATTTTAAGGAAATTTTCTATACAAATAAAGTTTTGAGAAAAGTAGAAAAAAAATTTGGCAAATTTTGTATAGAAATAAAATTTTGACAAAATTTTCTATAAATATACACATTTTCTATAATTGATTTTAAAAAATTTTAATTTTTGGTTTAGATCATACTATCAAAGTCTCAAGGGATATATATATATACTTAACCCTCTAATGCCCGATTTTTGTTTGTTTTTGTCAGCGAATTAAATATTCAATGTTAACGACAGAAAAATAAGAAAACTAAACAAAAAAAGTTATACGGTAAAATTCAGTATATGCTATAAAGCCTCTTGAATAGTTTTAACTAAGTTTTATTTTTAGTTTATTCATTTTTGTTGCCTTCAGATGCGTTTTACTAAAAGCTTGCTGATTTAATGAAGCCCAGCTAAAGCCGGGATTGGGCATTAGAGGGTTAAATAAATTTATAAAATAAAATTTTGACAAAATTTTCTATAGAAATAAAATGTTGACAAAATTTTCTATAGAAACAAAATTTTGAGATAATAGATAGAAATAAAATGTTGACAAAATTTTCTATAGAAATAAAATTTTGAGAAAATTTTTTATAGAAATAAAATTTTGACAACATTTTCTATAGGAATAAAATTATGAGAACATTTTTTATAGAAATAAAATTTTGACAAAATTTTCTATAGAAATTAAATTTTGACAAAATAAATAAAATGTTGACAAAATTTGTCTATAGAAATAAAATATTGTCAAAGTTTTGTATAAATATACACATTTTCTATAATTAATTTTAAAAATTCTAATTCTTGTTTTAGGTTATACTATCAAAGTCTCAAGGGATATATAGACTTAAATAAATTTATAAAATAACATTTTGACATAACTTGTTATAGAAATAAAAATCTGACAAAATTTTCTATAGAGATAAAATTTTGACAACATTTTCTATAGAAATTTTGACAAAATTTTCTATAGAAATAAAATTTTGAGAAAATTTTCTATAGAAATAAAATTTTGACAAAAATTTCTATAGAAATAAAATTTGACAAAAATTTCTATAGAAATAAAATTTTGAGAAAATTCTCCATTGAAATAAAATTTTGGCATAATTTTCTATAGAAATTAAATTTTGACAAAATTTTCTATAGAAATTAAATTTTGACATAATTTTCTATAGAGATAAAACTTTGACAAAATTTTCTATAGAATTAAAATTCTGTCATAATTTGTTATAGAAATAAAATTCTGATAAAATTTTCAATAGAAATTTAATTTTGACAAAATTTTCTATAGAAATAAAATTTTGACAAAATTTTTTATAGAAATTAAATTTTGACAAAATTTTCTATAGAAATTAAATTTTGACAAAATATGTTTATAGAAATAAAATGTTGACAAATTTTTCCATAAATACACACATTTTCTACAATTAATTTAAAAAAAAATAATTTTTGTGTTAGGCCATACTATCAAAGTCTCAAGGGATATATAGACTTAAATAAATTGTCGCTATTAAAAAATATTAAATTAAAAAATAATAAATAAACTTCTGAAAAAATAATATAACACTTATTTTGAAGAAACATTTTTTTTTTTTTCAATAATAACCACCAACATTTAATTAAACTTTGCAAAACAACATTTTTTATTTGGTAAAATTTTCTTCAAATTTTGGTAGATTATTTTTGGCTCGAGTGCCAACCCTGAAAGCGCAGCGAAGTGGTCAGGGTTACGCTAGTTTACTCTTAAAGAAAATACTTTTCATTAAATGGAAATTTCGTGCCGGATTAAAGTATTTCTTCTCAGGGTGCATATTTTGTTCTCTGAAAGAAATTCTTTAGGTATATGAGAACTTTATTAGCTAAATATTTTATTTCAGAAATTCTTGTGTTGGTTTTTTACTTGTACGAGTATTAGACAACGACAAATCACATATGCATGCCTAATTTTTAGAGGAATTTTTCATATTCTCAAATTTGCATTTTTGATTGTGTTCTTTGGAATACAACCCTCCTTCAATAACTTATCGTATTTCTTCATTGATTACTAGTTTACCCCGAAGAACGATTGAATTCTGAGGTTTTCGTTGTACATGTAGCTACAGGTATACCATAAATTTATGGCCTTGTTTTTATGAACGAATTCCCAATTGCCCCAATTTAATAAGGACTCTTCCACAGCATGACAAAAATGATAGAATACATTCAAAAGAACACTTACCGTTTCCTTGTTAGCCTTTGATTTCGATAGAACCTCTTCCAGCCATATCCATTGTTTTTCCGTATCTTGATTTTCAAATTCGGACAAAGCACTTACTCGGCCACCGCCTTCCATGCCATTGTAATGCATTCCATTCGGCATCACATTTATACCACGATGATGACCACCGCCATAGCCATAACCATGCCCTGAGGACCAGTCACTGGCATGACCATGATGCTGATGCACATTGCCATGATGGTAATAATAATTTTTGTATTCTGATGAATCGGAAGGACCACTACCACCACTCATGCCAATCCCACCGTTCATCATGGAATTGGGGGGCATGCGTTGGCGCACAGCTGCTAAATGGCTTTGTGCATATTTTGGATCATGCCGCATGAAATTTGTATTCAATGCTATAATGCGAAGACGACTTTTTGTTTGTTCGATGGAATAATAGCCACCTGCAAAATACGACAGAGAAGAAAATTTTAGTGCGGATGAAACCAAGAGCATAAATGAAAATCAAAGACAATACTTGGGACAGATGTTTGTACTCACTCCCACAAGCTATGCGAAAATACACTCAAAAAAATATGAATTCAAAGTAATGACCAAATGCATGAGAAAATTTAAGTTGCATTCGGTATAGAAAATATTTATTTTTCGAAGGAATTAAATCAAATTTCTTCCTAGTTATAATGGAATTTAGAGAGAGAAAAAAAACACAACTCAAACTCACCTTAAAGGCCGGTATTAATTACGAATTATTTCGCTGAAAGACACTACTAATTTTGTGTTTCACATGTGGACACAAATATGTAAAAATTCTCAACTCTAACAGTAAACGATATGCAGGACCGCTTGTGAACAGAGAACAATTTGGGAGATACTAGAGAGATTAAAAAACTAATTTGGCTTTTCTCGGTTTTAAAAAAATTTTACTTTTTCCCACTCCGGTGGACAACGGTTTTTTTTTTTAAATAAATAACCGGTTTTCATAAAAATATGTAATTTGGAAAAAATCGAATTTTATTTATTTATGTCGTCTATGGAATAGTACTTCCTTTCAGACTACTGGCTAAAAATAAATAACATCTATTGGCACAAAAGTTCAACAAGAAAAAAAATTCAATAATTTATTAAACCATTGACTACCAATGTCCACATAGGAAGACATTCAGAAACGACAACAAACTCTCTTTCCCCACTTATTTTCGATTTATTTCTCGATGTTATTTTAAATTAGAGGCTTTAATCCAAATAAGATATAAATACTTCCCATATTGGTCAGCACTAAAATGCATTTTTATAAACTTATTTAACAATAAATAAAAAATACAACATTTTTGAGACTATTTTGCTATTGAATATGTCTAGTAAATGGACATTCATATGAGAACTGTAGCCGATATTTTTCCGGATTCTTGTTTGTATTTTTTCTCAAACTTCTATAGATACACTGGTAGAAAAAGTTTCGTTAATACGATGAATTTCTACGTTGTATTAACGAAATTCTTCATTAAAAGTCAGCCAACGTAGCATTTCGTTATAACAACGTAATTTTACGTTATATTTACGAAACCCTTTATGGAGTACATTTCGTAGTATTAACGAATAATTACGTTGCTATTACGTAGGCTTTTCGTTGTATTAACGTATATTAGTCGTATGAATGAAATTTATTCATTGTATGGATGCAGTTTATACGTTGTATGAACGAAAATCATTCATAGTAAGAACCCAGTTTTTTCATTGTATTTGAATGTAGTGTATTATTATACCCTGCACCATAGGATGGGGGGTATATTAACTTTGTCATTCCGTTTGTAACACATCGAAATATTGCTCTATGACCCCATAAAGTATATATATTCTGGGTCGTGGTGAAATTTTGAGTCGATCTGAGCATGTCCGTCCGTCTGTTGAAATCACGATAACTTCCGAACGAAACAAGCTATCGACTTGAAACTTGGCACAAGTAGTTGTTATTGATGTAGGTAGGATGGTATTGCAAATGGGCCATATCGGTCCATAATTATATATTGCCCCCATATAAACCGATCCCCAGATTTGGCTTGCGGAGCCTCTAAGAGAAGAAAATTTCATCCGATCCGGCTGAAATTTGGTACATGGTGTTAGTATATGGTCTCTAACAACCGTGCCAGAATTGGTCCATATCGGTCCATAATTATATATAGCCCCCGTATAAACCGTTTTCCAGATTGGAGCATCTTGGAGGAGCAAAATTCATCCGATCCGGTTCAAATGTGGAACGTGTTGTTAGTATATGGTCTCTAACATCCATGCAAAAATTGGTCCACATCGGTCAATAATTATATATAGCCCCCATATAAACCAATCACCAGATTTGACCTCCGGAGGCTCTTGGAAGACCAAAATTCATCTGATTCAGTCGAGGTACGTGGTGTTAATATATGGCCTCAAACACCCATGCAAAAATTGGTCGAAAGCGGTCCATAATTATATATAGCGCCCACAACCATGCCAAAAGTGGTCCATATCAGTTCATAATCATATATAGCCCCCATATAAACCGATCCCGAGATTTGGTTTTGAAGCCTCTTGGAGGAGCAAATTTCATCCGAGACAGTTGAAATTTGGTACATTGTGCAGGTATATGGCCGTTAACAACCATGCCTATCTAGGTCCATATCGGTCTATAGCAGCGTTGCCAATTTAGCTTTTTTTCCCGCTAGATTTGGCTTTTTTTGAAGACGTTTAGCGGGGAAAAAATGCATTTAGCTTTTGGCTTTTTTTCTGGCTTTTTTTCATGACCCTTTTAACTATTTTTGGCTTTTTATACCCTCCATCATAGGATGGGGGTATATTAACTTTGTCATTCCGTTTGTAACACATCGAAATATTGCTCTAAGACCCCATAAAGTATATATATCCTGGGTCGTGGTGAAATTCTGAGTCGATCTAAGCATGTCCGTCCGTCCGTCCGTCCGTCCGTCCGTCCGTCTGTTGAAATCACGCTAACTTCCGAACGAAACAAGCTATCGACTTGAAACTTGGCACAAGTGGTTGTTATCGATGTAGGTCGGATGGTATTGAAAATGGGCCATATCGGTCCACTTTTACGTATAGCCCCCATATAAAGGGACCCTCAGATTTGGCTTGTAGAGCATCTAACAGAAGCATATTTCATCCGATCCGGCTGAAATTTGGTATATGGTGTTGGTATATGGTCTCTAACAACCATGCAAAAATTGGTCCATATCGGTCCACTTTTACGTATAGCCCCCATATTAACGGACCCCCAAATTTGGCTTGCGATTGCTCTAAAAGAAGCAAATTTCATCCGATCCGGCTGAAATTTGGTACATGGTGTTGGTATATGGTCTCTAACAACCATGCGAAAATTGGTCCATATTGGTCCACTTTTACGTATAGCCCCCATATAAACGGACCCCCAAATTTGGCTTGCGATTGCTCTAAGAGAAGCAAATTTCATCCGATCCAGCTGAAATTTGGTACATGCTGTTAGTATATGGTCTCTACCAACCATGCAAAAATTGGTCCACATCGGTCCATAATTATATATAGCCCCCATATAAACCGATCCCCAGATTTGTCTTGTGGAGCCTAAAAGAGAAGCAAATTTCATCCGATCCGGCTGAAATTTGGTACATGCTGTTAGTATATGGTCTCTACCAACCGCGCAAAAATTGGTCCACATCGGTCCATAATTATATATAGCCCCCATATAAACCGATCTCCAGATTTGGGTTGCGGAGCCTCAAAGAGAAGCAAATTTCATCCGATCCGCCTGAAATTTGGTACATGATATTGGTATATGGTCTCTAACAACCATGCAAAAATTGGTCCACATCGGTTCATAATTATATATAGCCCCCATATAAAACGATCCCCAGATTTGGCTTGCGAAGTCTCCAAGAGAAGCAAATTTCATCCAATCCGGTTGTAATTTTTAACATGGTGTTAGTATATGATCTTTAACAACCGTGCCAGAATTGGTCCATATCGGTCCATAATTATATATAGCCCCCATATAAAGCGTTCTCCAGATTTGACCTCCGGAGCCTCTTGGAGGTGCAAAATTCATCCGATCCGGTTCAAATTAGGAACGTGGTGTTAGTATATGGTCGCTAACAACCATACCAAAATTGGTCCAATCACACAAAAATTGGTCCATATCGGTCCATAATCATGGTTGCCACTAGAGCCAAAAATAATCTACCAAAATTTTTTTGTATAGAAAATTTTGTCAAAATTTTATTTCTAGAGAAAATTTTGTTAAAATATTATTCGGTTCATAATAAAATTTTCATCATTGTCAAAATTTTATTTCTATAGAAAATTTTGTCAAAATTTTATTTATATAGAAAATTTTGTTCAAATTTTATTCGGTTCATAATCATGGTTGCCACTCGAGCCATCTACCAAGATTTTATTTCTATAGAAAATTTTGTCAAAAGTTTATTTCTATAGAAAATTTTGTTAAAATTTTATTTCTGTAGAAATTTTTGTCAAAATTTTCTTTCTATAGAAAATTTTGTTATACAATTTAGAAGATGGTGTTAGGAGGTTTTAAGATGCCTTGCCATCGGCAAGCGTTACCGCAACTTAAGTAATTCGATTGTGGATGGCAGTGTTTAGAAGAAGTTTCTACGCAATCCATGATGGAGGGTACATAAGCTTCGGCCTGGCCGAACTTACGGCCGTATATACTTGTTTATTTTCGGCATGTTCCTATTGAAATATGGATAAAACTTCGCTTTAACCTAAGCCTTGCTGCCAGAATAAGGTTTTCCACATATTTCAAAGCTCAATTGAAACATTAATAATGAGTCCAGCCATTATGTCAGTAAACTGTCAGTAAATTATTAGGAATATTAGCATTTGACTCGTTTATCCTTTTTATGTTATTATAATATTCTAAAGTTATTATGATATTTCTAAATTAAAATAGTAGATGTGAATTGCTTTGTACACTGAAAAAATATTGTTTGAGGCCAAAGATTTCATGTCCTTAAAATATAAACGCGAATTTTGGTTATAATAGCATTTGTGAATTTCTGTTATATAAACTGTTTCCCTTGTCCAAAAAGCGATAAAGTCGTTTTGTCCTTATAGTTAAGTGATTCAACTTAAAAATGGGTATCTTTTCATGAAAGAAGGCTAGGGTCAATTCCAAAAAATTCTCAAAATTAATGAAATAGTCTTTAAATTTGTGGAGTTTTTGTATCTTGACCACAAACCAAAATAGCGTTCAAAAATAGAAGAGGGGTTTCAACATTTTATTTTAAAAACGTATACATTGAATAATTTCTACTTAAAGTCGAGTCTGAATTTGGAACTTTAAGCTGTCGTTAGCACGTTTTTAAAGCAATGTGATAGCTCATGAAGAAAAAGCAGAAAAAACGAATAAATACAAATTTGATTCGGAATCAATACCAAAATCATTAGTGTACAAAATCATTGGAATCGAACATAGAAATAATTTAATAATAATAATAAAGTTTTGAATGTGGTATTATTTTTTTTAACACAAAAAAAAATCAATAAAAAAAATTCGTTGTGATAGGATCAAAACAAATCTGCTATTTATTAATGGAATGGATTTATTCAGTATAAACGTGCAAGACAGTTAGAATGGGTTTTATTCTCTTGGGTAATATTAGGAGAAGTTATTAAAATTTATCATTAATTCAGTTAGAACGAAATATATTGATATTTTCTAATGCAGTTCTATGTGACATTGTGCAATATATCGCACATTGGACTTGTTGATGATTAACCAGCTGATAATCGCAAGTTTACTGGGAAAAATGTTTTTACTAGGAAATATAAACGAAGGACTTCCAGTACAAATTTGTGATAGTAATCAAAATGTATCTAGTACGCAAACATAGCTAATATGACTTAGATTTTCTTACAGTCTCACAGAAATGGAAATAATGAATGAATACAATTAAAATAATATGCGTTTTAAGTGAAACAAAGCCTTTAAGTTTGATAAATTTCAATCAAAAATGTGACTTTTGATACAAAAAAAAATTAGCTTTTTTTCTAGCTATTTTTTGACATTTTTTATCTTTTTTTTGGCTAGTTTTTTGGACAAATCTAGCGGTTTTTGGTGAAACAATTCTGGCAACGCTGGTCTATAGTTATATATAGCCCTCAGATAAATCGATCCCCAATCACACAAAAATTGATCCATATCAAGTTCATAATTGTATATAGCTCCCATATAAGCGACACCTTATTTCAATTTTGGCTCTCTACGTACCGTGCAAAAGTTTGTATCGATTCGTAGTTATTTGTAGACTTACGTACATAAAATTCGGCCTGGCCGAAATTTCGGCCGTATATACTTGTTTCAATTAAAATTTTAAATGAATTTTAAAGAAATATTCAAAAAAAATTTAATTGTTTCAACAACTTTTTTAATTGAAACAAAAATCAATCACAAAACTTAATTGTATCAAGAAATTTTTTAATTGGAACAATTAACATGTCAATTGACGTTGGTGATTGATGCTATCATTTCTGTAATTGAAGGCATTTCAATTAAAGATTAATTGGGTGAATTAATGTCGTGATTGAATCCAAAAATTATTTTTTTTTGTGTGTTAGCTGCAAAGAGGTACACTGTTTTCACCACACGATTTGAAATTTAAATAAAACACATGCCAAATTATGAGATGACCAAAAACTATTATTTTTGTATATGATTTCTTATCATTTAACATTTAAATATAATTTCGGTTATATGGCCATCACGACTATGTTGCACAAAGGTAATTGGAGGTAGAATTTTCGACCACCTTTTCAAGTAGTGATGTTGAATATTAGTTTCCAAAGCGTCAGTCGTTGCTCGTTTATCCATGCATACCAATGACTTTAGGTAACCCCACAAAAAATAATTGAGTGGCGGCAAATCACACAAACACGGAGTCCAATTCACAGGTCGATTTCTTAAAATAATGTTGTCGTTGAAATTAAATGTTCTTTCAATGAATCCATTGTTTCGCCCGCAAAATGGCATGTGGCAGCATCCTGTTGAAACCACATTTCGATTACATCCATATCTTGAAGTTTTGGCAACAAAAATTCATTGATCAAGATTCCGTATCGATTTCTATTCACGATAACGCGCCGTCCTTCCTCATTTTTAAAGAAATAAGGACTGATGATTCCAAGAGACCATAGACCGCAACCAATTCTTCATTCTTGAATGGCGTGTGGATTATATTTTCTTCAAATATGGCATATATGACATATCTATTCAACCAAAAATGAGCCTCATCACTGAAGAGAATTTTGCATTATAAAATTCACAAAGTGGCCAATAAACATTTTTAATTGAACACTGTTTTTTTTAAATAAATTTCCAAGATTTGGAAGCGTTGTACTTATGCATGATGATTTGCCAAACAATACAGAGTAGAGACATCACTTTAAACTGTCAAAACATATGTCAGACAACAGAGTGATTCACATAAAAAACTCCTAAAAGCACCCTCAATATTAACCGATTTTCCACACTGCAAAAGTTTCCATATTATATTGCAAGTATTATTTTGAGTGTACATGGGGAATTGGATACGAACATTTTTGTGAAATGTATGTCAACAAAACAAAAAAGAAATTTATCTGTGAACATTGTCTCATGCCCGACGTTTTGAGGCTGCATCGATATTGCCTTCTAATCAAGACATCAGTTTTTGTTTTATATTTACTTTTGTTTCCAATACTGATGCTTTTACGTCTTATGCTGGACGACATGATGTAATGTTTACCCAATGGGGATTTTCTTATTACCATGGTACAACACTTGTAAGTATTGTACATCAAATTGGGGCAAAATGTATTTTTTCGATTGTTTTTTTTTTTTTTTTTTTTTTGTTTACATCAAATTTGACAGAGACATTGCAAACATTCGCTTTATTCGTTTCGAATATCAAATGTTGTTTCCTTTGAGAAATTCGTTAAGTACATATATAGATGTATAGCAGAAAAACCGCATGTGGTTCTTTGGGGAATTCCTTGTTTAAATTATCTAAACCAAGATTGATTATACGAAGGAAACTTTTCTAGTGCCACATTTAAAATATTCAAGTTGAAACTAAAATAAACTTGAAGATTGTTATAGTAGAAGCTTGAAGAAAAGTTATATATTAAGGTAAGAAATGTGAATGACATATATTTTTACGTTGGAAAGAGTTGAAAATTTATACAATGGGTAACGGATATAAGCATATCTCATATAATAAAAAACGTATATAAGAAAATGTTATATAAATATTATTTTTTGGTATAAGAAAAAAATTATAAAAGAACAAATTTTACATTCAGGTTAGATGACAATTCTATTATGAATATAACTCCTATAAGAAAATTTGGTTATGAGACAACAACTCTTTAACGACTGTACTACAATGTATTTATATTAGTTTTTGATAATAAGTGAAATATACACAGATAAAAAAAGTTTGAGAATGAATTAATTAAAATACAATTTAGAGGACGATGTGAAGAAGTTTTAAGATACCTTGCCATCGACAACTGTTACCATAACCCAAGTAATTCGATTGTGGATGACAGAAGTTTCTACGCAATCCATGGTGGAGGGTACATAAAAACGGCCGTATATGCTTGTTATACCCTCCCCATAGGATGGGGGATATATTAACTTTGTCATTCCGTTTGTAACACATCGAAATATTGCTCTAAGACCCCATAAAGTATATATATATATATATATATATATATATATATATATATATATATATATATATATATATATATATATATATATATATATATATATATATATATAT
This sequence comes from Haematobia irritans, assembly GCF_050003625.1. Lineage (NCBI taxonomy): Eukaryota > Metazoa > Arthropoda > Insecta > Diptera > Muscidae > Haematobia > Haematobia irritans. Next base: position 102,353,043 of record NC_134400.1, on the reverse strand, counting down.
ATATATATATATATATATATATATATATATATATATATATATATACAGTTGTGCTCAAAAATAATAGTAGTGCTGTGCTGAATTTTTTCTCCTTCTTCTATCCTTTCCACTAAAGGTTTATTTTATCTTTGTTTTTACTATATCATTGTTTGGAGTGAGCATAATAAAAAAATACCGTTGGTTTAACTTCTGATGCTATTGTTGTTGTAAAAAAAATTGGCATAAGAAGAATCCCTTTGCAAGCTCCAAAGCACCACGGTGCCACGTGGTGCAATGGTTAGCATGCCCGCCTATATATATATATATATATTTATGTATATATATATATATATATATATATATATATATATTTATGTATATATATATATATATATATATATATATATATATATATATATATATATATATATATATATATATATATATATATATATATATATATATATATATATATATATATATATATATATATATATATATATATATATATATATATATATATATATATATATATATATATATATATATATATATATATATAATATATATATATATATATATATATATATATATATATATATATATATATATATATATATATATATATATATATATATATATATATATATATATATATATATATATATATATATATATATATATATAATATATATATATATATATATATATATATATATATATACATAAATATATACATATATATATATATATAATATAGGCGGGCATGCTAACCATTGCACCACGGTGGCACGTGGTGCAATATATATATATATATATATATATATATATATATATATATATATATATATATATATATATATATATATATATATAATATATATATATATATATATATATATATATATATATATATATATATATATATATATATATATATATATATATATATATATATATATATATATGTATATATATATATATATATATATTATATATATATATATATATATATATATATATATAATATATATATATATATTCGGATCGATTTATCTGTGGGCTATATACTATAGACCGATATGTACCTACTTAGGCATGGTTGTTAACGGCCATATACTAGCACATGTACCAAATTTCAACTGACTCGGATTAAACTTGCTCCTCCAAAAGGTTCAAAAACCAATCTCGGGATCGGTTTATATGGGGCTATATATGATTATGGACTGAAATGGACCAATTCCTACATGGTTGTTGGATACCATATACTAACATCCACGTACCAAATTTCAACCCGAATCGGATGAATTTTGCTCTTCCAGGGGGCTCCGGAGTTCAAATCTGGGGATCGGTTTATATGGGGGCTATATATAATTATGGACCGATTTCGACCAATTTTTGCATTGGGTGTTTGAGGCCATATATTAACACCACATACCAAATATCAACTGAATCAGATGCATTTTGGTCTTCCAAGAGGCTCCGGAAGTCAAATTTGGTGATCGGTTTATTATGGGGGCTATATATAATTATGGACCCATGTGGACCAATTTTTGACTGGTCATTAGAGACCACATACTAACACCATGTACCAAATTTCAGCCGGATGAAATTTTCTTCTCTTAGAGGACTCGCAAGCCAAATCTGGGATCTGTTTATGTGGGGGCTATATATAATTATGGACCGATGTGGACCAGTTGTTGCATGGTTGTTAGAAACCATATGCTAACACCATGTACCAAATTCAGCCGGATCGGACGAAATTTGCTTCTCTTAGAGGCTCGCAAGCCAAATCGGGGGGATCGTTTATATAGGGGCTATATATAATTATGGACCGATGTGGACCAAGTTTTGCGTAGGTGTTAGAGACCATATGCTAACACCATGTACCAAATTTCAGCCGGATCGGACTAAATTTGCTTCTCTTAGAGGGCTCCGCAAGCCAAATCGGGGGATCGGTTTATATAGGGGCTATATATAATTATGACCGACGTGGACCAAGTTTTGCGTAGGTGTTAGAGACCATATGCTAACACCATGTACCAAATTTCAGCCGGATCGGACGAAATTTGCTTCTCTTAGAGCTCCGCAAGCCAAATCGGGGGATCGGTTTATATGGGGGCTATATATAAATAATTATGGAAAGATGTGGACCAAGTTTTGCATATATGTTAGAGACCATATGCTAACACCATGTACCATATTTCAGGCGGATCGGACGGAATTTGCTTCTCTTAGAGGGTCTGCTAGCCAAATTTGGGGGTCCGTTTATATGGGGGCTATACGTAAAATTGAACCTATCTGGCCCATTTGCAATACCATCCGACCTACATCAATAACAACTACTTGTGCCAAGTTTCAAGTCGATAGCTTGTTTCGTTCGGAAGTTAGCGTGATTTCAACAGATGGACGGACGCACGGACATGCTCAGATCGACTCAGAATTTCATCGCGACCCAGAATCTCACACAAATAGGGTCTTAAGCAATATTGTGTTTACAAACGGAATGACAAAGTTAATATACCCCCATCCTATGGTGGAGGGTATAACAGGTTGGCTGATAAGTCCGGTGTCTGACACATTTGAAGGTTTAATACTAGCGTCGCTAGTATTAAACCTTCAAATGATTCGTGTCAAAATTTGACGTCTGTAAGTCAAGTAGTTGTGAGATAGAGCGTCTTTTGTGAAGCAACTTTTGTTATTGTGAAAAAAATAGAAAAAAGAATTCGTGTTTTGATAAAATACTGTTTTCTGAAGGAAAAATACGGTGAAGCAAAAGCTTGGCTTGATTATGAGTTCCGGAATCTGCTCCAGGGAAATCAACAATTATTGATTGGTATGCAAAATTCAAGCCTGGTGAAATAAGCACGGAGGACGGTGAACGCAGTGGACGCCTGAAAGAGGTGGTTACCGACGAAAACATCAAAAAATCCACAAAATGATTTTGAATGACCGTAAAAATGAAGTTGATCGAGATAGCAGAGGCCTTAAAGATATCAAAGGAACGTGTTGGTCACATCATTTATCAATTATTTGGATATGCGGAAGCTCTGTGCAAAATGAGTGCCGCGCGACCTCACATTTGACCAAAAACAACAACGTGTTGATGATTCTGAGCGGTGTTTGCAGCTGTTAACTCGTAATACACCCGAGTTTTTCCGTCGATATGTGACAATGGATGAAACATGGCTCCTCGACTACATTCCTGAGTCCAATCGACAGGCGGCTGAGTGGACAACGACCGGTGAACCGTCTCCGAAGCGTGGAAAGACTCAAAAGTCGCTGGCAAAGTAATGGCCTCTGTTTTTTGGGATGCGCATGGAATAATTTTTATCGATTATCTTGAGAAGGGAAAACCATCAACAGTGACTATTATATGGCGTTATTGGAGCGTATGAAGGTCGAAAGCGGGGCAAAACGGCCCATTTGAAGAAGAAACAAGTAAGGAAAGTCTAAAGTCGGACGGGGCCGACTATATTATACCCTGCACCACTTTGTAGATCTAAATTTTCGATACTATATCACATCCGTCAAATGTGTTGGGGGCTATATATAAAGGTTTGTCCCAAATACATACATATATATATCACTCGATCTGGAAGAATTTGATAGACTTCTACAAAATCTATAGACTCAAAATTTAAGTCGGCTAATGCACTATGGTGGAACACAATGTTTGTAAAAAAATATGGGAAACGTTTAAATCTGAAGCAATTTTAAGGAAACTTCGAAAAAGTTTATTTACACAGAAAAAAATATCACCAAAATATTTCCAATTAAAAAGTTAATTGAAGTTGAAATTTTTTTCAATTAATAAATTAATTGGTACAATTAACTTTTTAATCAAGAGAGAAACATTAAGTTAATTTAGTCAATGATTGAAAATTTAAAAATTTTTAATTAAAAATTTAATTGATACAATTAACTTTTATTCAAATTCGGAAGACTAAGTCAGTTAAAAAAGTGATGAACATTTTTTTAAATTTTTAATTAGATTTGTTTTTTTTTTCAAACAATCAATTGTTAATCCAAATAAAAATTCTGAGCCAATTCAGAATGTAATTGAAAATAGTTACCTTTTTTAATTACAAAATTAATTGAGTTTTGCAATCAACATCAATTAAATTTTTAATTGAATCAATTAAAAAATTAATTGAAATTTGGTAATGAAATCAATTAATTTTTTAATCAAGAATTTTTTCTATGCCCAATTAAAACTGTGATTGATACTATCATTTTCGTGATTGAAGACATTTCAATTAAAAAATTAATTGGATCAATTAATTTCGTGATTGAATCAGAAACAAATTTTTTTGTGTGTATGATTTATCGCTCGATATATATGTATTAGAAGTTTAGGAAAATTAGAGTCATTTTTACAACTTTTCGACTAAGCAGTGGCGATTTTACAAGGAAAATGTTGGTATTTTGACCATTTTTGTCGAAATCAGAAAAACATATATATGGGAGCTATATCTAAATCTGAACCGATTTCAACCAAATTTGGCACGCATAGCTACAATGCTAATTCTACTCCCTGTGCAAAATTTCAACTAAATCGGAGTTAAAAATTGGCTTCTGTGGTCATATGAGTGTAAATCGGGCGAAAGCTATATATGGGAGCTATATCTAAATCTGAACCGATTTTGCTGATATTTTGCAAGTTTTTCGAGACTCATAAAATATTCGGATGTACGGAATTTAAGGAAGATCGGTTGATATACACGCCAATTATGACCAGATCGGTGAAAAATATATATGGCAGCTATATCTAAATCTGAACCGATTTTTCCCAAAATCAATAGGGATCGTCTTTGAGCCGAAATAGGACCCTATACCAAATTTTAGGACAATCGGACTAAAACTGCGAGCTGTACTTTGCACACAAAAATACATCAACAGATAGACAAACAGACAGACAGACAGACAGACAGACGGACGCTAAATCGACTCGGAATTTAATTCTATGACGATCGGTATACTAAACGATGGGTCTCAGACTTTTCCTTCTTGGCGTTACATACAAATGCACAAACTTATTATACCCTGTACCACAGTAGTGGTGAATGGTATAAAAAGTGTTGTTCCGCCTTCCAAAAATTAGAAGGTCGTTATAATCGTTGTATCGCTCTTGAAGGGAACTATGTTGAATAATAAAAACTTATTTTGACAAAAAATGTGTTTTTCGTTGTTAGACCGGGGGCTTATCAGACAACCTGTTAAAAACCTACAAACATATTTTTTTTTTACTTTTTCGACTTTTATTATCTGTTATTTATGTGGGATAAATGAATATTTTATTTCAAAATGTAAAAATGTGCCCGGTATCATTATCTTAACTGATTTTATTTTTCAATTTGATTATGCGCTCAATTTTAATCAACTTTTTAATTGGAAATAATTTTAATTGGAAATATTTTTTCTGTGTAGCCTCCGCCCATGTGGAGGAACTTACAATTTAGAAGACAGTGCTAAGAAGGTTTAAAATATCTTGCAGTTAGGTTAGGTTAGATAAGATGGCAGCCCGATGTATCAGGCTCATTTAGACTATTTAGTTCATTGTGATACCATAGTGGTTCTCTCTTATTATCGTGATAAGGGAGAAGTTCACCATTTGGTATAAAGCTGAACTAAGTGAGACTGAAATATTACGCTGCCGCTATACCTAACCTAGCCTATATATTTGCTTATTCATTTTTTGTTTAATTGACTTAAACCCGTAGTATAAATATTGATTTAGTTTCCACTCTTTAGTTTGTGTAGCATACACTTGATAGCTTCTACTATGTTACTAGAAGAACTCTTTTCCAACGTTTGTATTTGGACTTTGAATTTTTGTTTTAGTCTAGTCAACATACATTTATACACCCTCAAAAAAAATCGCTTCTTTAACATATGTTCCAAACATATTTTGCAGGAAGCACATATATTATTGGATACTGCCGAAATATTAATATGTTTATTTTATGTGAACATATTATATGTTTGGAAGCATTTTGAGCCCAAAAAATTATATGCTTGGAAGAATTTTCCCCAAAGAAGATTGTGATCATTCCCTCAAATAATTTTCACTTCCACGAAATTTTTAGTTCTTGGCACCTTTTTCTGTAATACAAATAATGTTGAAGAAATTATTCAATTTTATAATTTTTTTTTAATTTCGCCTGGGCGGAGAATCGAACCGAGGCCCATACAGTTTGTAAGCCAACACACTATCCACTGGGCTACGTAGTAGTTATAGTCACCAGTAGACAATTATCGTTACAAGTTACATACTTTGCAGCGCCCACGAGCCCATGCAAACATAACATTATTTAAAAGAAACATACATTTGTTGGCCACGTGGAGCAGTGGTTAGCATGTCTGCCGTGCATGCAAAGGGTCGTGGGTTCAATTCCTGCTCCGACCGAACCAATTTTTATACCCTCCACCATAGGATGGGGGTATATTAACTTTGTCATTCCGTTTGTAACACATCGAAATATTGCTCTAAGACCCCATAAAGTATATATATTCTGGGTCGTGGTGAAATTCTGAGTCGATCTAAGCATGTCCGTCCGTCCGTCCGTCTGTCCGTCTGTCCGGCTGTCCGTCCGTCTGTGGAAATCACGCTAACTTCCGAACGAAACAAGCTATCGACTTGAAACTTGGCACAAGTAGTTGTTATTGATGTAGGTTGGATGGTATTGAAAATCGGCCATATCGGACCACGTTTACGTATAGCCCCCATATAAACCGATCCCCAAATTTGGCTTGGGGAGCCTCCCGGAGCAGCAAAATTCATCCGATCCGGTTGAAATTTGGTACCTGATGTTAGTATACGGCCTCTAACAACCATGCAAAAATTGGTCCATATCGGTCCATAATTATATATAGCTCCCATATAAACCGATCCCCAGATTTGACCTCCGGAGCCTCTTGGAGGAGCAAAATTCATCCGATCCGGTTGAAATTTAGTACGTGGTCTTAGTATACGGTCTCTAACACCCATGCAAAAATTGGTCCATGTCGGTCCATAATTATATATAGCCCCCATGTAAACCGATCCACAGATTTGGCCTCCGGAGCCTCTTGGAGGGGAAAAATCCATCCGATCCGGTTGAAATGTGGTACCTTATGTTAGTATACGGTCTCTAACAACCATGCAAAAATTGGTCCATATCGGTCCATAATTATATATAGCCCCCATATAAACCGATCCCCAGATTTGACCTCCGGAGCCTCTTGGAGGGGCAAAATTCATCCGATCCTGTTGAAATTTGGTACCTGATGTTAGTATACGGCCTCTAACAACCATGCAAAAATTGGTCCATATCGGTTCATAATTATATATAGCTCCCATATAAACCGATCCCCAGATTTGAACTCCGGAGCCTCTTGGAGGAGCAAAATTCATCCGATCCAATTGAAATTTAGTACGTGGTGTTAGTATATAGTCTCTAACAACCATGCAAAAATTGGTCCATATCGGTTCATAATTATATATAGCTCCCATATAAACCGATCCCCAGATTTGACCTCAGGAGCCTCTTGGAGGAGCGAAATTCATCCGATCCAGTTGAAATTTGGTACATGGTGTTAGTATATGGTATCTAACAACCATGCAAAAATTGGTCCATATCGGTCCATAATTATATATAGCAAAAGTCATCCGATGCGGTTGAAATTTGGTACATTTTGTCAATATATGGCCTCTAACAGCCATGTAAAAATTGGTCAATATCGGTCTTTAGTTATATATAGCCGATGACTTATTACACAAAAATTGGTCCATATCGCCAAAAATAATCTACCAAAACTTTATTTCCATAGAAAATTTTGTCAAATTTTATTACTATAGAAAGTTGTGTCAAAATTTCATTTCTATAGAAAGTTTTGTCAAACGTTTATTTCTATAGAAATGTTTGTCAAAATTTTATTTCCATAGAAAGTTTTGTCAACATTTTATTTTTATAGAAAATTTTGTAAAAAAATTATTTCTGTAGAAAATTTTGTCAACATTTTATTTCTATACAAAATTTTGTCAACATTTTACTTCCATAGAACATTTTGTCAACATTTTATTTCTATAGAAAATTTTGTCAAGTTTTTATTTCTATAGAAAATTTTGTCAAAATTTTATTTCTATAGAAAATATTGTCAAGTTTTCATTTCTATAGAAAATTTTGTCAAACTATATTATATACGTATTTAATCGGCCTTTTTTTGTTTAATATATACCCCGTATGGGCTAACTTACAATTTAGAAGACAGTGTTAAAAAGTTTTACGATACCTTGCCATCGGCAAGTGTTATCGCAACCCAAGTAATTCGATTGTGGATGACAGCCTTTAGTAGAAGTTCCTACGCAATCCATGGTGGAGGGTACATAAGATTCGGCCTGGCCGAACTTACGGCCGTATATACTTGTTTTTTTTGCAATTTAGTCATTTATACTATATTAAATTTTTATAATGAAACTTCAAAATGTGGGTTATTAAAAATTTACAGTCCCCACATACATAAAATTCTCCTCTCAAGGTGAAAACACATGCTGTTTTTTTTTTCAAATCTCTATGCTCTTGGTTCCGAATGTCTCATTCTAATATTCAAATTAAATAATATTTAGACTTAAGCATATAAAATTTTTGGCCTTATCATAAATCAGTTTTCCGAAACAACATACAACCATTTCACAGAAATTGTAAACATACACAGTCTTACACAAGTTTACATACGGTTTAAGAAATTGTATTTTCTTTAATTATTAAAATATAATAAAATATGCATATATATGCTTTAGATTTTGTAAATTAATTTGAAAAACAAAGTATTTGTCCATTTTCAAGAAGATGTTTTTAGTTTGGATTATAAACAACAACAAGAAACATGTTTAGTTATAAGGTAAAAACCTCAAGGGTATGTAAACTTATGTGAGACTGTGTATATATGTTTGCTCGAAATTTGTAAATTTATATATGTTTACATTCACACATATTATTTTTATGAAACATTCATACCCCAAACATAATATATTTTAACATATTAACATATGTCTCCCAAACATTTAGTGTTAGTTTAGGAACATTACATGTTGGCACTTAAATATATTGTGTTTAAAAATTGTGTCCGAAACACATTTTGTTTATATCAGAACATATGAAAAACATATTTTTCTAACAGTGTATCTACTCTGTGGACATGTGGGCGATACATATATCCAACGAATTTTAACAATGGGCTAAACCGTGTTTAATTTCAAGACGTTATGGAAATTCCACAAATAACATGTATTGTACGTGTAATTTGTTGAATTTAATCTGGGAATAAGGATATGCGATTAGCCCACATAAAAGTAATGAAAAAAGCTTCAATTGAATTTTAACTACAAACAATAATCATATTTTTCTGAAGAAGCTTAATTTTCGACTTAGCATATTATTAAATTACGAAAAGTATGTGCACAACACTATAGATGTATGTGCCTTATTCGCTGAATATCCACAAAATCAATTTTCGTTAAAGGCACTTTGCAATTGAATACCTTTTACCCAGGGATGCTGACTTCAACACAATAATCGAAGAATGCAATGTGAACGATTACACCCTAAACCGAAATGTTTAAGGCCAAGGATCCATAGAGTGGGTCGTTTTACTTTTTGTCCTTGTATCCTTCAGGTAAAACACAGTTCGTTCAGGTGTAACACTACATTAGTAAACAAATACGGGAAATATTTCAATCTAAAGCAATTTTTATGCAACTTCACAAAAGCGCATTAATGATTTATAGGTCGATGTATACGTGTTAGAGGTAGAGGTGGGCACGTGAGTAATATTTTACTCACGCAAACTCACGACGGAAAATCGCACAATATTGTTTGGTAGGACTTACGCACACTCACGAAAAGGAAATTTGTACTCACGCACGAAAATGTTGTGACTCACGAAAAGTACCGTGACACAGGAAAAATATTGTGACTCACGAAAAATGTCGTGAGTAATTTACCTTAGGGATCATCACTGTGGTATCACAATGGACTGAATAGTCTAAGTGAACCTGATACATCGGGCTGCCACATAACCTAACCTAACCTAACCTAACCTACCTTAAGGACCTGTCTGAAAACATGGGCATGATTAAAATCAAGAACGTTATTAAACTCTTAACACCCTAGATGTCACTAAAATTGTAAATGAATTCGTGAGCGAACACTCACGTCATTGCCATTTGCGTGACTCACAACTCACGCGTGAGTCACGATAATTTCGTGTCATCTGCACACCTCTAATTAGAAGTATAGTAAAATTTGAGTCACTTTTCAATTTTTCGACTTTGCAGGGGTGATTAGACAAAGAAGATATGGATATTTTGGTCTTTTGTGCCCAAATCGGAAAAACATATATATGGGAGCTGTATCTAACTTTGAACCGATTTCAACCAAATTTGACGTGCATATTTAGATTGTTATTTCTACTGTGCAAACTTTAAAGAAAATCGGAGTAAAACTTTAGCTTCTGAGGACATATAAGTGAATATCGGGCGAAAGATATATATGGGAGCTTTATTTTAATCTGAACCGATTTCAACCAAATTCGGCACACTTTAGGATACAACTTTTTCTTTTGGGGTCGTATAAGTACATATCGGGCGAAAGATATATATAAGTGCTATATCTAAATCTGAACTGATTTCTTCCAAAAACAATAGAGTTCTATTCTGACCCACAAACAAGTATATACAGCAGAAAGTTATGCCGGGCCGAATCTCAAATACCCACCACCATGAATCAAATATTTCTCCTTTGAAATTTCAGCGGAGTTTGATGACAGATATTCTCCCAAGCAGAGCAGTTCAACCAGTACACTTCCCGAAGATAACTTTAAAGATTTTACTTATGCAGACTAGATTAGATTCTGGATTTTGTTTGAGTTTTAGAGGAATCTTTAACATTTATTGTATGTGTGCAAGAAACTGATGAAATAACCCCTTGATTTTAAATCTGAAATCTGCATGTTTTCATCCCCATTATTTAAATACCTGTAGATTTCTAATTGCAGGCAAATTGGATAACAACTACGGTTTCTATAAGCTCAAGAATTAAACTCGGGAGATCGGTCTATATAAGGGCTATATTAAAACATAGACTGATACTCACCATTTTTGGCACACCTCTTTATGGCCCTAAAATACCTATAGATTTTCAATTTCAGGCAAAGTGGATAAAAACTACGGTCTCTATAGGCCCAAACCCCAAATCGGAAGCTCGGTTTATATGGTGACTATATCAAAACCTGGACGGATATAGTCCATCTTCGAACTTGACCTTCCTGCAGACAAACGACGAGTTTTTGTAACATTTCAGCATTATTGCTTCATTATTGAAGACTGTAGCGTGGTTACAACATACATCCAGACAGACAGACGGACATGGTTATAACATATCGTTTTAGAATTTCTCCCTGAGCGGAATGACAAACTTATTATAATCCCGTCACCATTTTATGGTGGTGGGTATAAAAACATTTGAAGTCGATTGGACTATAACTGCGACCAAGACTTTGATCACAAAACTGTGTTCACAGACAGACGCACTGTGGTTCCAAATCTGTAACTTTTGAACGGATAAAGATATCAACATAATTTTTTCTGTATGTGAAAGCTGAAGTGTTTTCCTCTAAGTATGCAAATTTGAGGGTCCCTAGGTTAGGTTAGGTTAGGTTAGGTTAGATTATGTGGCAGCCCGATGTATCAGCCCGATGTATCAGGCTCACTTAGACTATTCAGTCCAGTGATACCACAGTGGTGAACTTCTCTCTTATCACTGAGTACTGCCCGATTCCATGTTAAGCTCGTTGACAAGGTACCTCCTTTTTATAGCCGAGTCCGAACGGCGTTCCACATTCCAGTGAAACCACTTAGAGATGCTTTGAAACCCTCAGAAATGTCACCAGCATTACTGAGGTGGGATAATCCACCGATGAAAAACTTTTTGGTGTTCGGTCATAGCAGGAATCGAACCCACGGCCTTGTGTATGCAAGGCGGGCATGCTAACCATTGCACCACGGTGGCTCCCTAGATTTGCTTGAAGTAGTACAGTCAAGTGTGCAAAATTTGGTGGAAATCGGTTCAGATTTACATACTCCCATATATATCTATTGCCCTATATACACTTACATGACCACCAGAAATTAAATTTTCACTGCGAGACCACAGTTTTACTCCGATATATTTAAAATTTTGTACAGGTAGCATAATTAACATTCTAGCTACGCATGCCGAGTTTGGTTGAAATCGGTTCTGAGTTAGATATAGCCCCCATATATATCTTACGCCTCAGAAGCCGGCTCTAAAAGCCGGATTTTTTTTTTCTCTGATTTGCTTCAAATTTCTTCTTTGCACAAGAAGTATATTTGATAGTCTCGTCAAGTGTGCCGAATTTGATTTAAATCGGTTTATATTTAGGTATAGCCCCCATATAAACGTACATTTGCAGAAATGCATTATTTTATCCGAGTTAGCGACGTTTAGTGCAAGTTTTGGAGCTTTCGGCTAAGCACAAGTATAAATATAATACATCGTTGGAAAGCTCTTTGAGAGAGCGGGTCACGGAACAATATTTTTCAAAAATTCCGATTTTTTGGGAATTAAAAATATGAATTGAAACCTTAATAACTTTTGAATTAATTGTAATATCATTATGATTTTTATTGATTTTTGCAGGAAAAAATTTGTTTTCAGAAATATTGCTGAATATACCATTCCCAAAATTGGTATTAAAAATCCCCAGAGTGGGGACATATATTGATAAACACGTTTTTTTTTGTTATTTGCATATTTCTCAGCTTAGGATGTTGAAGCCTTTTACAGTTAGTTAGTGGACACATAGGGCTTTTTAGAAAACAGCTTAGCAATCGGTGCTTTGCCGAATGAGAATTTTTGAAAACCAAATTTTTTCTTTTTGAAAAATTGCAGATTTTGGGAGGATAAGAACTCATATACTACTTGATCAACATGGCCGATAAAAGCTTAAAACGTATCCTTATTTGGTGGTCTATAAGAAACAAGTAAAAAAGGTTGGCAGAAATCTATAAAAAAAATGTTAAGACAGAAAGAATGTATGTGCTTTTTTCAAAAAAAAAAAAAAAAAAAAAAATGGTCAAAATTCGATATTTTTTTGAAATTCTAATCTGTAGACTTTACAACTTTTAATCTAAAGCACATGGGCACTTTTTTCTATTTTTAGAATTCAAAGAATTTTGTAGGGAATGCAGTTAAGAAGAAATATTACGAATCTCTTCAAAAACAGAACTTCTAGGTTCAAAATACTGAGCCCACTTTGTCACAATTTGCAAAAAAAAAAAAAAAAAACAGTAAGGAATGTCTAAAGTCGGGCGGGGCCGATTATATTATACCCTGCACCCCTTTGTAGATCTAAATTTTCGATACCATATCACATCCGTCAAATGTGTTGGTTGTTATATATAAAGGTTTGTCCCAAATACATACATTTAAATATCACTCGATTTGGACAGAATTCGATTTCGACAAAAATGGTCATAATACCAACATTTTCCTTGTAAAATCGCCACTGCTTAGTCGAAAAGATGTAAAAATGGCTCTAATTTTCCTAAACTTCTAATACATATATATCGAGCGATAAATCATAAATAAACTTTTTCGAAGTTTGCTTCAGATTTAAACGTTTTCCATATTTTTATACCCACCACCATAGGATGGGGGGTATATTAACTTTGTCATTCCGTTTGTAACACATCGAAATATTGCTCTAAGACCCTATAAAGTATATATATTCTGAGTCGATCTGAGCATGTCCGTCCGTCCGTCCGTCCGTCCGTCCGTCTGTTGAAATAACGCTAACTTCCGAACGAAACAAGCTATCGACTTGAAACTTGGCACAAGTAGTTGTTATTGATGTAGGTCGGATGGTATTGCAAATGGGCCATATCGGTCCACTTTTACGTATAGCCCCCATATAAACGGACCCCAAAATTTGGCTTGTGAGGCCTCTAAGAGAAGCAAATTTCATCCGATCCGGTTGAAATTTGGTACATGTTGTCAGTATATGGTCTCTAATAACCATGCAAAAATTGGTCGACATCGGTGCATAATTATATATAGCCCCCATATAAACCGATCCCCCGATTTGGCTTGCGAGGCCTCTAAGAGAAGCAAATTTCATCCGATTCGGCTGAAATTTGGTACATGGTGTTAGTATATGGTCTCTAACAACCATGCAAAAATTGGTCCACATCAGTCCATAATTATATATAGCCCCCATATAAACCGATCCACCGATTTGGCTTGCGAGGCCTCTAAGAGAAGCAAATTTCATCCGATCCGGCTGAAATTTGGTACATGGTGTTAGTATATGGTCTCTAACAACCATGCAAAAATTAGTCCACATCAGTCCATAATTATATACAGCCCCCATATAAACCGATCCCCCGATTTGGCTTGCGAGGCCTCTAGGAGAACCAAATTTCATCCGATCCGGCTGAAATTTGGTACGTGATGTTAGTAGATGGTCTCTAACAACCATGCAAAAATTGGTCCACATCGGTTTATAATTATATATAGACCCCATATTAACCGATCACCAGATTTGACCTCCGGAACCTCTTGGAAGACCAAAATTCATCTGATTCAGTTGAAATTTGGTACGTGGTGTTAATATATGGCCTCAAACTCCCATGCAAAAATTGGTCGATATCGGTCCATAATTAAATATAGGCCCCATATAAACCGATCCCCAGATTTGACCTCCAGAGCCCCTTAGAAGAGTAAAATTCTTCCCATTCGGTTGTAATTTGGTACGTGATGTTAGTATATGGTATCCAACAACCATGCAGGAATTGGTTCCTATCAGTCCATAATTATATATAGCTCCCATATAAACCGATCCCCAGATTTGACCTCCGGTGCCTTTTGGAGAAGCAAAATTCATCCGATCTGCTTGAAATTTGGTACGTGGTGGTAGTATATGATATTTAACAACGATGCCAAAAGTGGTCCATATCAGTCCATAATCGTACATAGCCCCATATAAACCGATCCCGAGATTTGGTTTTGAAACCTCTTGGAGGAGCAAATTTCATCCGAGTGAGTTTAAATTTGGTACATTGTGCTAGTATATGGTCGTTAACAACCATGCCCATATCGATTCGTAATTATTTGTAGACTTAACTATACATAACTTTTTTGTCTAATATATACCATGTATGGACTAAATCACAATTTAGAAAACGATGTTAAGAAGTTTTAAGTTACCACAACCCAAGTAATTCGATTGTGGATGACAGTCTTTCGTAGAAGTTTCTACGCAATCCATGGTGGTGGGTACATAAGATTCGGCCTGGCCGAACTTGCGGCCGTATATACTTGTTTTTTACTAACATTGTGTTCCACCCTAGTGCATTAGCCGACTTAAATTTTGAGTCTATAGATTTTGTAGAAGTCTATCAAATTCTTCCAGATCGAGTGATATTTAAATGTATATATTTGGGACAAACCTTTATATATAGCCCCCAACACATTTGACGGATGTGATATGGTATCGAAAATTTAGATCTACAAAGTGGTGCAGGGTATAATATAGTCGGCACCGCCCGACTTTAGACTTTCCTTACTTGTTTATTTCTTGGTTTTTTTCATATTTTTAACAGGTAATTTTAACTGTTTTTGTTTCAAATAGGTTAAAAAATGAGTAAGAATTCATAACATAGTAAAACTCATTTAAATTTTGTCGAAAAAAATGCTAAATCCAATCTGAAAAAAATTGTGAATTTTTAAAAATATTTGATGTCAAACGTTTCCGACAAGCGTTGGAATCCATTAAAAATTATAAAAAATTATAAAAACTATTTATTTCACAAATTATCACAGAATTTGTTAATTTACATCCAAAACATTGAATTCGGATCACACCTAAAGAAGTGATGCAAATTCAGTGCAACGTCTGTTGAAATGGAGGACTTCCGTCCTATGACAAGCCCATGTTAAATTCATCGCTTCTGCGTCAATTTTGCGCCACTTCCGGATCCAAAAAGAACATTTCCATTACTTTTTTGACGACTCTTTTTTTGCTGGGTAACTATTGTTGAACAAAAATAGTTCTTCTTCGAAACATGTGATCATGTGCTGTTCTATAAATAGACACTCTTGACTGTATGTGTTAATGAATACATGCAATCAAGCAAGAAAAGAATAAACAAAATCACATTTGGTTGTTGGTGAGTATAAGAGGTAAGTGGCCCAATGGATAGTGTGTTTGGTTAGAAAACTGATGGTACGCAGTTCAATCTTCCGTCCGGACAAAAGGTACAATTTTATAAAACGACAAAAATAAATTTTAATAAATGATTTGTACTAAATATAATATAACATGTAGAAATAGGGATGCAATAACTCAAATCCCGCCCCTTGAGGTCTCCTTGCTCCAAGACACCGGGTGGTCTAGCAAATCCAGAACATTGATTTCTTTCGTTTTTAATTTTTTTTTTTACAATTAAATTAGAAAATGTTGAACTTAGTATGGGTACATGCTTCTTTAGCGACATACGAAGTTCAATATTAACACTTGTTAGTTAAAACTAACTCGCTAATGGGTTCACTCTTCTCTGAGTGCAGTGTGGCGCAGGGTATACAAATGGAAGTAACCAATTGACGCCTTAAAAATATATACACCCAAAGAAAATTTCATTAAAAGTGTTTTTTTTTTTCTACCAGTGTATGCCTAAGGTGAAACATAATATATTTGAACAATACTAACAATATTTTGTTTGGACCAATATGCTTGAAGCAGAATGTGTTTGCACTGATAGAAAAATGTTTCGTACTATTAACGTACGGGCTTCGTTGATTATTTTTCGTTAATATAACGAAATTTTTCGTAATAAGAACGAAAGTGATCATTAATACAACGAAATAAATCGTTAAAAGACAGTTTTGTGTTTTGGGTTTTCGTTATATTAACACACATTTCGTAATATTACGAATAATAACTTTGTAATTTTTTCAACAATTAGAATAAAAAATTTTTCCAAGATGAAATTATTGTATGTTAATCATTTGCACATAGAGAGTAACTTTTGGCAACTTTTAGCCCTTAAAACAGTCGTTTTATATACTCCGAAGCTGGAATTGAAAAGTTCATGAAATATGTTCATTAATAATACGAATGGGAGTTTGAGTATTTCTGCCTCTCCTTACTCTCTCTCCCTCTCTCTCTCTAAAACGTCTCTCCATACTCTCTCTCTCTCTAATACGTCTGTAGCGCCTCTGTAATTTGTACATAGCCATGTAAGCATGGCAATAAGCACATGTTTGCGTGTGCGTCTTGAAAAACAAACGATAAAAAGTTCTACTGAAAACTTGTCTGATGGACAAACCTTAACAACATTTACGTTCTTTTCGCTGAAGAGTGCACAGGCTCATTACAGTTTCGTTGTGAATAATAAACATAGATGGTGGATGAGACAAATTGGTGTTTTTTGTATATTCGCAAGAAATTTAGTGTAAATTTTTAATCTTTAGTGAAAATGCCTCGGGGAAATGAACTTTCAGATGTAGAAGGCGGAACAATTAGCGTAATGAACCTTGGTTGCAAAAAAATTGGATAAATGGACACGGCGATACGATTATCATTTTTATGCCCTCACCCATAGGATGGGGGTATATTAACTTTGTCATTCCGTTTGTAACACATCGAAATATTGCTCTAAGACCCCATAAAGTATATATTCTGGGTCGTGGTGAAATTCTGAGTCGATCTAAGCATGTCCGTCCGTCCGTCTGTTGAAATCACGCTAACTTCCGAACGAAACAAGCTATCGACTTGAAACTTGGCACAAGTAGTTGTTATTGATGTAAGTCGGATGGTATTGCAAATGGGCCATATCGGTCCACTTTTACATATAGCCCCCATATAAACGGACCCCCAAATTTGGCTTGTGATTGCTCTAAGAGAAGCAAATTTGGTACATGGTGTTGGTATATGGTCTCTAATAACCATGCAAAAATTGGTCCACATCGGTCCATAATTATATATAGCCCCCATATAAACCGATCCCCCGATTTGGCTTGCGGAGCCTCTAAGAGAAGCAAATTTCATCCGATCCGGCTGAAATTGGGTACATGGTGTTAGTATATGGTTTCTAATAACCATGCAAAAATTGGTCCACATCGGTCCATAATTATATATAGCCCCCATATAAACCGATCCCCAGATTTGGCTTGCGGAGCATCAAAGAGAAGCAAATTTCATCCGATCCGGCTGAAATTTGGTACATGATGTTGGTATATGGTATCTAACAACCATGCAAAAATTGGTACATATCGGTCCATAATTACATATAGCCCCCATATAAACCGATCCCCCGATTTGGCTTGCGGAGCCTCTAAGAGAAGCAAAAGTCATCCGATCCGATTGAAATTTGGTACATGGTGTTGGTATATGTTCTCTAATGACCATGCAAAAATTGGTCCACATCGACCCATAATTATATAAAGCCCCCATATAAGCCGATCCCCAGATTTGACCTCCGGAGCCTCTTAGAGGAGCAAAATTCATCCGATCCGGTTGAAATTTGGTACGTGGTGTTAGTATATGGTCTCTAACAACCATGCAAGAATTGGTCTATATCGGTCCATAATTATATATAGGCCCCAGAAAAATCGATCCCCAGATTTGTCCTCCGGAGCCTCTTGGAGGAGCAAAATTCATCCGATCCGGTTGAAATTTGGAACATGGTGTTAGAATGTGGTCTCTAATAAACATGCAAGAATTGGTCCATATCGGTCCATAATTATATATAGCCCCCATATAAACCGTTCCCCAGATTTGATCTCCGGAGCCTCTTGGAGGAGCAAAATTCATCCGATCCGGTTGAAATTTGCAACGTGGTGTTAGTATAAGGCCGCAGTCCATGCCAAAATTGGTCCATATCGGTCTATACTTATATACAGCCGATCCCCAATCACACAAAAATTGGTCCATATCGGTTCATAATCATGGTTACCACTCGATCCAAAAATAATCTACCAAAATATTATTTTTATAGAAAACATTGTCAAAATTTCATTTCTGTAGAAAATTTTGTCAAAATTTCATTTCTGTAGAAAATTTTGTCAAAATTTTAATTCTATAGAACATTTTTTCCAAATTTTATTTCTATAGAAAATTTTGTCAAAATTTTACTTCTATTGAAATTGACAACATTTTCTATAGAAGTAAAATTTTACGTACCATGCAAAAGTCTACGTGCAAAAGTCCATGTCGGTTCGTAATTATTTGTATACTTGCCTATACATAACTTTTTTGTCTAATATATACAACGTATGGAATAACTCACAATTTAGATGTTAAGAAGTTTTAAAATACCACAACCCAAGTAATTCGATTGTGGATGACAGTCTCTCGTAGAAGTTTTTACGCAATCCATGGTGGAGTGTACATAAGATTCGGCCTGGCCTAACTTACGGCCGTATATACTTGTTTTTTTTTTTTGTCTTAGAAATAAAAGACTTTGTTTAAGTGAAAGTCACAATATATGATTACTAAATTACTAATTTATCCATAAATATTATTTCCTACTTTATATAAATCATATTTCAAAGATCTTAACAAAAAATAATACACTACCAATGACTACACTCAAATGCAAT
This sequence comes from Haematobia irritans, assembly GCF_050003625.1. Taxonomy (NCBI): domain Eukaryota; kingdom Metazoa; phylum Arthropoda; class Insecta; order Diptera; family Muscidae; genus Haematobia; species Haematobia irritans. The sequence continues at coordinate 102,333,400 of NC_134400.1, read as the reverse complement.
AATTGGTTGGGTTTCATTAATATAACGTTTGTGTTCATTTATAAAACGTTCGGCTTTCATTCATACAATGAAAAAACTGGATTCATACAATGAATGATTTTCATTCAGACAACGTATAAGCTGCCTGCATCCATACAATCAATAAATTTCATTCACACAACGAATAATATTAGTTAATAAAACGAAAAAGCTACGTAATAGCAACGTAATTATTCGTTAATACTACGAAATGTATTCCATAAAGGGTTTCGTAAATATAACGTGAAACTACGTTGTTATAACGAAATGCTACGTTGGCTGACTTTTAATGAAGAATTTCGTTAATACAACGTAGAAATGCATCGTATTAACGAAACTTTTTCTACCAGTGTGGGAGTATATGTTGCAGAAGCGATTTGTTTGAAGATGTACAAGCCCAAGAAATCAAACCGGAAGATAGGTTTATATGGGGCTATACCATACCATTTGTCAAGAAGTATGGCGATGACCTTGATTTAATATGAATGATGTAATAATAAAATTTTTGAAAATGTTTAAAATAACCGTTAGTTTTTCATCAGACCTCTTATATGACCTTAGTGTTATGCAATATAAATACAGATTAAACAACTTTGATTTACGACCAATTTTATTTTTCATTCTTTATTCTTCGACCCGCTCTACTTGACCTAGCTATACTTTTATTAAAACTTTACTTGAGTTACCAGTTAATACAGTGGATTTTACTGGAGTATGAAGAGTTGTGAGTCCAACTGCAAGTGAGTGTACAAATGTTTACTTAGGCAAAATGAGACCAGCAGAAGAAGACAAAAAAAAAACTGTGCAAGCAAAAAGGAGATACACTGGAAATATGGACCCGAACATTCCCACACACACACCATCACTTACTTGCATTCACACATGAAAGTGGAAGTATTGTGACCATGTGTATATGTGTAAATGGGTCGTTCTGTGATATATGCATGTTAGTGATATGAAACAGTTTTACCTTTTTCGAATGTATGCAATGCTTCAGTTGGCAGCCAGTGTCGCCACAGATCGCCCATGTGCCGGAAATTCGTTGTTGTACCATCCTCATGTCCTAATACCGGAAATACAAATTGCGAGGAGAATGTTCGGCCAAGCAAATCGGTAATGTTGCGCAGGATTTCCAATTTTTTCATTTCGGACATGGGTCGTGCTGAGTGAGATAAACCATCTCTGAAATTGAAAATAGAATGAAAATACATTTAAAGAGTGATACAGACACATTCACACACACACACACAAACATAGATATGTAGTACAGAGGTTAAATTGAATATAACAATAGGGACAAGCATTGAAAGCACTTGCCAACAGGAGTAATGACGATGACTAGATGAAGTGCAAAACAAATGACTAAAAAAACGTAGATAAAGTAGAACAGAAACAATTATCAAACGACATATTCAATCCGTCCTATAGCCATCGCAGATAAACTTTAGCATGGCTTGTATGGGTATATTTGCTGTGAAAACTGATAGAATTCAAATCAATCACAATTTTAATAGAATTTCAATTGGTTTTAATTAATTACCTTTTAAAATTAAAAAAATCCTCGATTTGGAAATATTTATTTATTTATTTATTTAATATATATATATATATATATATATATATATATATATAATATATATATATATATATATATATATATATATATATATATATATATATATATATATATTATATATATATATATATATATATATATATATATATATATATATATATATATATATATATATATATATATATATATATATATATATATATTATATATATATATATATATATATATATATATATATATATATATATTATATATATATATATATATATATATATATTATATATATATATATATATATATATATATATATATATATATATATATATATATATATATATATATATATATATATATATATATATATATATATATATATATATATATATATATATATATATATATATATATATATATATATATATATATACGGGCGAAAAAGACTGTATATACGGGCGAAAAAGACTGTTTATACCCTGCGCTACACTGTGGAACAGGGCATTATAAATTAGTGCCTATATTTTCAACACCCGGAAGCAGACGAGACAGACACATGATGTATTGCAAATTTTGTTCAGGGCCGTTCGCTGAGTCAATCTAGACATGTCCATCTGTCCGTCCGTAGCACCGACATATATCTGTCGAGCGATATGAACCCAACGGGAAATGGATCGGCCACATATGGCCACCGTAGTTCACAATTCCACTCCGATATACTTGAAATTTTGAACAAACAGTACAATCGATATTTTAACAATGTGTGCCAAATTTGGTCAAAATCTGCTCAGATTTAGACAAATCTCCCATATATGAAATTTTCCGATTTGGATAAAAATTGCCAAAATACATAATACAGATATCAGTTTAAGTCCGATAGTCTTCAAATTTGGCATAGGATATTTTTTTCGGGATAAAGGCAATCGCTATTGGTTTCGCAAAAAAAAATCGGTTCAGATTTAGATATAGCTGTCATATATATTTACCACCGATCTGGTCATAATTAGCGTGTTTATCAACCGATCTTCTTCAAATTCCTTATATCGAAATATTCTATGAGTCTCAAAAAAACTTGTCAAATATCAGCCAAATTGGTTCCGATTTAGATATAGTTCCCATATAACATATATCCTGCGCCTGATATGTACTTATATGGTCCCAGGACCCAGAGTTTTATCCTGATTTGCTCACAATATTGTACAAGAAGTACAATTAATATTGTCGTCAATTGTGACAAATTTAGTTGAAATTGGTTCAGATTTCAATCAAATTTTGCACACTTGACTAAGTGTTATGTTTGTACAAAATTTCAAGTAAATCGGTATGAAACTCTGGCTGCTGGGTCCATATTAGTGCATATCGGGCGAAATATATATATGGGAGCTATATCTAAATCTGATCCGATTTCTTCCAAAATCAATAGGGTTCTATTCTGACCCAAACTAGGAACATGTGCCAAATTTGAAGGCGATTGGACATAAATTGCGACCTAGACTTTGATCACAAAAATGTGTTCACAAATGTGTTCACAGACAGACGGATATGGTTATATCGACCCAGGGACCCAGCCCGAGCATGTGTCTATCTCGTCTCCTCCTGGGTGTTACAAACATATGCACTAACTTATAATACCCTGTTCCACAGTGTGGCGCAGGGTATAATTAATAAAATAGTGCAAATTATTTAAATTTTGGAAAAAAGGCTAAATCCTTTCAACAAAAATTGCGATTTTTTAAAAATATTTGATGTCAAACGTTCCAGACAAGCATTATAATACATTAAAAATCATAAAAAAAAATTTAAAAAATATTTATTCGCCAAAATATCACAAAAATTCTTTATTCACATCCAAATCACTAGATTCGCATCACACCTTAAGAAGTGATACAATTTCAGTGCAACGTCTGTTGTAATGGTGGACATCCGTCCTATGACAAGTCCATGTTAAAATCATCGCTTCTGCGCCAATTTTGCACCACTTTCGGATCCAAAAAGAACATTTCCACTACTTTTTTGGCGGCGCTTTTTTTGATAGGACTGTCTTCCACAATCGAATTACTTGGGTTGCGGTAACACTTGCCGATGGAAAGGTATCTTAAAACTTCCTAACACCGTCTTCTAAATTGCAAGGTAGTCCATACGTGGTATATATTAAACTAAAAAAGGCCGATTAAATACGTATATAATTAAGTTTGACAAAATTTTCTATAAAAATAAAATTTTAAAGAAAGTTGTATAGAAATAAAATTTTGACAACATTTTCTATAGAAGTAAAATTTTGACAAATTTTCAACAGAATTAAGATTTTGACAACATTCTCTATAGAAATAAAATTTTGACAAAATTTTCCATAGAAATAAAATTTTGACAAAATTTTCTATAGAAATAACATTTTGACAATGTTTTATATAAAAATAAAATTTTGGTAGATTATTTTTGGCTCGAGTGGCAACCATGATTATGACCCGATATGGACCAATTTTTGTGTGATTGGGGATCGGCTATATATAACTATAGATTGATATGGACCAATTTTGGCATGGTTATTAGCGGTCATATACTAACACCACGTTCCAAATTTCAACTGGATCGGATGAATTTTGCTCCTCCAAGAGGCTCCGGAGATCAAATCTGGGGAACGGTTAATATGGGGGCTATATATAATTATGGACCGATATGGACAAATTTTTGCACGGTTATTAGAAACCACATACTAACACCACGTTCCACATTTCAACTGGATCGGATGAATTTTGCTCCTGCAAAGGGCTCCGCAGGTCAAATCTGGGGATTGGTTTATATGGGGGCTATAAATAATTATGGACCGACATAGACCAATTCTTGCATGGTTGTTAGATACCATATACTAACACCACGTATTCATCCGGATTGGATGAATTTTGCTCCTCTAAGAGGTTCCGGAGATCAAATCTGGGGATCGGCTTATATGGGGGCTATATATAATTATGGGTCGATGTGGACCAATTTTTGCATGGTTGTTAAAGACGATATACTAATACCATGTACCAAATTTCAGCCGGATCGGATGAAATTTGCTTCTCTTAGAGGATCCGCAAACCAAATCTGGGGATCGGTTTATATGGGGGTTATATATAATTATGGACCGATATGGACACATTTTTGCTTGGTTGCTAGAGACCATATACTTACACCATGTACCAAATTTCAGCCAGATCGGATGAAATATGCTAAGAGTAAGGAGACTCCGCAAGCTACATCTGGGGGTCCGTTTATATGGGGGCTATACGTAAAAGTGGACCGATATGGCCCATTTGCAATACCATCCGACCTACATCAATAACAACACTTGTGCCAAGTTTCAAGTCGAGAGCTTGTTTCGTTCGGAAGTTAGCGTGATTTCAACAGACCGACGGACGGACATGCTTAAATCGACTCAAAATTTCACCACGACCCAGAATATATATACATTATTAACTTGTTTGTTTCATGTTGCAATTAGTAAAACATTCTAATTTGAATTTTTTAAAATAATCCTACATTTTCTTTCAAGGTGGGTTCATTGTTTTCTGGGTGTTGAATGTATCTACATGTACATCTTCAATTAAATTAAAAAAACTCTTGATTTTCCTATGAGTAATAGAAAACTCTTTAATTAAATCGTTGCTTTTGATTTTCACACTACTATACACTAATGGCATTTCATTTCCAGGAAAAAAACACTATACCAGATTTAGGACAAAATGGTAGAACACATTTAAACAACTAAATAAGTATAAGGCAACTACACTAACAGGTAGGAACAATTGAGAAAAAGTTAATTTCCGCTCCCTTAGATAGGGTAGGCAGAAGTTTGAGGAGTAGGGGCTCAAGAGTGATTTTTTGTTACTTTTTTTGTGTTAATGAAAATCCCAATTGTACACACAATAGCATAAAGAAAGAAGAATACAAAAAGCCGTAAAGGTAAAAAGAAATTTATGCCACAGACTTTACAAAATGAAATGGATGGTAACGCCTACCACTAAAGCTCCAAGGGGGGTATAGTTATCAACTAACTAACTTCATGCTTACGACCTGGGAGACAAAAAACAAAAACGAATGACAAGGACATAAGTGAGGAAATGTAATCTGGCAAAGCGAACATCTATCCATCCACATATACTCGTAAACGTACACCATTTTGCAGGCTGGCCGGCTTGCTGGGAGATGGCTCCGATGTCATTGAAAAATGTGTTGCGGTGATGGAGCCATTGAGCTGAATGTTCGTAGGAATGACTATGATATATTTCCCTTATACTAGAAGCTTGTTGTAATACAATCAAGCCAGACGACTAAAATGGGAAATCTTAGAAAATCCTAGAGAAATCTTAAAAATGTCTGTTGATTATAGTTTACGCAAAATAATGGAAAACATGTTTCGATATAATGTACAGCCATTGGCATTAGAATTGCCACAAAGAAGTCAAGTATGATGGTAAAAGCACGCAGACGGGCAACCAGGAAGAATTCACCAAAGATGAAGATTCTGAGACGACCATTAGATGTTTTGGGGAGGGGTACAATGTACACAGTTGCCACTCGAGTTATAAATAATCTATCAAAAATTTGAGAATATGTTACCAGAAAACTACCAAACAAAAAATGTTTTATTTCTAGAGAAGATTTTGTCAAAATTTTATTTCTGTAGAAAATTTTGTCAAAATATTATTTCTATAGAAAAATTTGTCGACATTTTTATTTCTATAGAATTTTTTTTGAAATTTTATTACTATAGAAAATTTTGTCAAAATTTTATTATTATAGAAAAATTTGTCGACATTTTTATACCCTCCACCATAGGATGGGGGTATATTAACTTTGTCATTCCGTTTGTAACACATCGAAATATTGCTCTAAGACCCCATAAAGTATATATATTCTGGGTCGTGGTGAAATTCTGAGTCGATCTAAGCATGTCCGTCCGTCCGTCCGTCCGTCTGTCCGTCTGTCCGTCTGTCCGGCTGTCCGTCCGTCTGTGGAAATCACGCTAACTTCCGAACGAAACAAGCTATCGACTTGAAACTTGGCACAAGTAGTTGTTATTGATGTAGGTCGGATGGTATTGAAAATGGGCCATATCGGACCACGTTTACGTATAGCCCCCATATAAACCGATCCCCAAATTTGGCTTGGGGAGCCTCCCGGAGCAGCAAAATTAATCCGATCTGGTTGAAATTTGGTACGTGGTCTAAGTATATGGTATCTAACAACCATGCAAAAATTGGTCCATATCGGTCCATAATTATATATAGCCCCCATATAAACCGATCCCCAGATTTGACCTCCGGAGCCTCTTGGAGGGGCAAAATTCATCCGATCCGATTGAAATTTGGTACCTGATGTTAGTATATGGTCTCTAACAACCATGAAAATATTGGTCCATATCGGTCCATAATTATATATAGCTCCCATATAAACCGATCCCCAGATTTGACCACCGGAGCCTCTTGGAGGAGCAAAATTCATCCGATCCGGTTGAAATTTAGTACGTGGTCTTAGTATACGGTTTTTAACAACCATGCAAAAATTGGTCCATATCGGTCCATAATTATATATAGCCCCCATATAAACCGATCCCCAGATTTGACCTCCGAGCCGCTTGGAGGGGCAAAATTCATCCGATCCGGTTGAAATTTGGTACCTGATGTTAGTTTACGGCCTCTAATAACCATGCAAAAATTGGTCCATATCGGTCCATAATTATATATAGCCCCCATATAAACCGATCCCCAGATTTGACCTCCGGAGCCTCTTGGAAGAGCAAAATTCATCCGATCCAGTTGAAATTTGGTACATGGTGTTAGTATATGGTCTCTAACAACCATGCAGAAATTGGTCCATATCGGTCCATAATTATATATAGTTCCCATATAAACCGTCCCCAGATTTGACGTCCGGAACCTCTTGGAGGAGCAAAAGTCATCCGATACTGTTGAAATTTGGTACATTTTGTCAATATATGGCCTCTAACAGCCATGTAAAAATTGGTCCATATCGGTCTTTAGTTATATATATCCGATGACTTATTACACAAAAATTGGTCCATATCGCCAAAAATAATCTACCAAAACTTTATTTCCATAGAAAATTTTGTCAAATTTTATTACTGTAGAAAGTTTTGTCAAAATTTCATTTCTATAGAAAGTTTTGTCAAAAGTTTATTTCTATACAAATGTTTGTCAAAATTTTATTTCCATAGAAAATTTTGTCAAAATTTTATTTCTATAGAAAATTTTGTAATCTACCAAAACTTTATTTCCATAGAAAATTTTGTCAAATTTTATTACTATAGAAAGTTTTGTTAAAATTTCATTTCTATAGAAAGGTTTGTCAAAAGTTTATTCTATAGAAATGTTTGTCAAATTTTATTTCTATAGAAAATTTTGTAAAAAAATTATTTCTGTAGAAAATTTTGTCAACATTTTATTTCTATACTAAGTTTTGTCAAAATTTCATTTCTATACAAAATTTTGTCAACATTTTATTTCTATAGAAATTTTTGTCAAAATTGTATTGCTATAGAAAATTTTGTCAACATTTTACTTCCATAGAAAATTTTGTCAACATTTTATTTCTATAGAAAATTTTGTCAAGTTTTTATTTCTATAGAAAATTTTGTCAAATTTTTATTTCTATAGGAAATTTTGTCAAAATTTTATTTCTATAGAAAATTTTGTCAAGGTTTCATTTCTATAGAAAATTTTGTCAAAATTTTATTTCTATAGAAAATGTTGTCAAACTAGATTATATACGTATTTAATCGGCCTTTTTTTGTTTAATATATACCCCGTATGGGCTAACTTACAATTTAGAAGACAGTGTTAAAAAGTTTTACGATACCTTGCCATCGGCAAGTGTTATCGCAACCCAAGTAATTCGATTGTGGATGACAGCCTTTAGTAGAAGTTCCTACGCAATCCATGGTGGAGGGTACATAAGATTCGGCCTGGCCGAACTTACGGCCGTATATACTTGTTATTTGTAACATATATAAAATTTGTGAAGTACCTCATAGTTGAAAAGGAATATTTTGACAAATCTTTCAAAACATCAAGTATTCTACTAATCAACCAAACGGTAAAAAAAAATCTACCTTTCTTTAGTAGAATTCTACCAACTGTGACAATTGTGGGTACGTACCCACCACCATAGATCACGTATACAAACAAAAATCTAAATCCATAAAGACAGAGTAATTAGGTTAGGTTATGTTAGGTGGCAGCCCGATGTATCAGGCTCACTTAGACTATTCAGTATATTGTGATACCACATTGGTGAACTTCTTTCTTATTACTGAGTGCTGCCCGATTCCATGTTAAGCTCAATGACAAGGGACCTCCTTTTTATAGCCGAGTCCGAACGGCAGTGAAACCACTTAGAGAAGCTTTGAAACCCTCAGAAATGCATTACTGAGGTGGGATAATCTACCGCTGAAAAACTTTTTGGTATTCGGTCGAAGCAGGAATCGAACCCACGACCTTGTGTATGCAAGGCGGGCATGCTAACCATTGTACCACGGTGGCTCCCTGACAGAGTATGTAGGCTTTTTTTGAAAAAAACTTGAACTAAAATATTTTACCAATTGCTACATGATACAAAATTAACAAAACGGTTGCCCGGTTCCAAAGATGTGGTCTTTACACTAATGATGTTGATATTGAAACAGAGAATTGGTACTACAAAACAAATTTCTACACTCGGAAAATAATGAAACCACCATAAAGAAAAAACTAGATTAATTTTAGAAATATTTAACTAACCTGTATTACAAATGCCAATATCACAGAAGTAAGACTCCTCTAAATTAACCGATCAAGAACTTAAGATGCTGATATAGGTATTTATTCTGCCTTAGTTATCTAACCTCGACTCCATATGGACTAACATACAATTTATAAGACAATGTTTAGAAATTATAAATAACATCGACAACTGTTATCACAACCCAAGTAAGTGTGGATGAAAGTCTTTAGTAAAGGGTGGTTAAAATTTCAAGGTTGATTTTGAATAAAACACAAACTATTTAGGAAATTATTGTAATTTTATTTTATTATGATATAGTGGTATTGCTCAATTATGTATGGCCGCGACCTCGGTGGCACACCTTCATCCGATGGTCCAAATTTTCGTTGAGGCTGAGGCATAATGGAGGTTCTATGACGTTAATGTGCCGAATTATCTAATCCTTTAGCTCTTGAATTGTTGCTGGCTTATCGACGTACACCTTTTCTTTCAAATAACCCCAAAGAAAAAAGTCCAACGGTGTCAAATCACATGATCTTGGCGGCCAATTGACATCGCCATTACGTGAGATAACACGGCCATTGAATTTGTTGCGCAAAAGAGCCATTGTTTCGTTAGCTGTGTGGCAAGTGGCACCGTCCTGCTGAAACCACATATCGTCCACATCCATATCTTCCAATTCGTGCCATAAAAAGTTCGTTATCATCTCACGATAGCGAACACCTTTCACAGTAACTGCCTGACCGGCCTCATTTTGGAAAAAATACGGCCCGATGATGCCGTCAGCCCATAAACCACACCAAACAGTCACTCTTTGTGGGTGCATTGGTTTTTCGACAATCACTCTTGGATTCTCATTCGCCGAAATGCGGCAATTCTGTTTATTGACGAATCCACTGAGGTGAAAATGTGCCTCATCACTGAAGATGATTTTCTTCGAAAACTTATCATCCACTGTTGCCATTTCTTGGAACCATTTAACACGTTGTTGGATTGTGTATATCTCCATGGTTCAAATTGAGTAAGTCTGAAATAGAGAAATGTCAAATAAAATTCGGAAAAAAACTTGGCGTTTAGATGTGGTTCACATTCAACATCGGCCCTTACAATTTAACCACCCTTTAGCATTTTTTAAGCAATCCATGATGGAGGATACATAACAGGTTGGCTGATAAGTCCCCGGTCTCACAAAGAAAAACTCACTTTTTTGTCAAAATTCGTTTTTATACCCTCCACCATAGGATGGGTGGTATATTAACTTTGTCATTCCGTTTGTAACACATCGAAATATTGCTCTAAGACCCCATAAAGTATATATATTCTGGGTCGTGGTGAAATTCTGAGTCGATCTGAGCATGTCCGTCCGTCCGTCTGTTGAAATCACGCTAACTTCCGAACGAAACAAGCTATCGACTTGAAACTTGATGTAGATCGGATGGTATTGCAAATGGGCCATATCGGTCCACTTTTACGTATAGCCCCCATATAAACGGAATCCCAAATTTAGCTTGTGAATGCTCTAAGAAAAGCAAATTTCATCCGATCCGGCTGAAATTTGGTACATGGTGTTGGTATATGGTCTCTAACAACCATGCAAAAGTTGGTCGACATCGGTCAATAATTATATATAGCCCCCATATAAACCGATCCCCCGATTTGGCTTGCCGAGCCTCTAAGAGAAGCAAATTTCATCCGATCCGGCTGAAATTTGGTGCATGGTGTTGGTATATGGTCTTTAACAACCATGCATAATTATATAGCCGCCATATAAACCGATCACAAGATTTGACCTCCGGAACCTCGTGGAAGAGCAAAATTCAACCGATTCGGTTGAAATTTGGTATGTGGTGATAATATATGCCTCAAACAACCATGCAAAAATTGGACCACATCGGTCAATAATTATATATAGCCCCCATATAAACCGATCCACAGATTTAGTTTGCGGAGCCTCTAAGAGAAGCAAATTTCATTCGATCCGGCTGAAATTTGGTATATGGTCTCTAACAACTACGCAAAAATTGGTCCACATCGGTCCATAATTTTATATAGCCCCCATATAAACCGATCCCCAGATTTGAACTCCGGAGCCTCGTGGAAGAGCAAACTTCAACCGATTCGGTTGAAATTTGGTATGTGGTGTTAATATATGGCCTCAAACAACCATGCAAAAATTGGTCCGCATATTTGACCTCCGGTGCCTTTTGGAGAAGCAAAAATCATCCGATTCGGTTGAAATTTGGTATGTGATGGTAGTACATGCTATCTAACAACCATGCCAAAAGTGGTCCATATCAGTCCATAATCATATATAGCCCCCATATAAACCGATCCCGAGATTTGGTTTTGGAGCCATGCAGGAATTGGTTCATATCACTCCATAATTATATATAGCCCCCATATAAACCGATCCCGAGATTTAGTTTTGGAACCTCTTGGAGGAGCAAATTTCATCCGAGTCAGGTGAAATTTGGTACATTGTGCTAGTATATGGCCGTTAACAACCATGTCGAACTAGGTCCATATCGGTCTATAGTTATATAAATCAATTCTGTTCCTCTACGTACCGTGCAAAAGTCCATATCGATTCGTAATTATTTGTAGACTTACCTATACATACCTTTTTTGTCTAATATATACCACGTATGGACTAACTCACAATTTAGAAAACGACTTAAGATACCACAACCCAAGTAATTCGATTGTGGATGACAGTCTCTCGTAGAAGTTTCTACGCAATCCTTGGTGGAGGGTACATAAGATTCGGCCTGGCCGAACTTACGGCCGTATATACTTGTTTCTTTTTGGACATTAAGACAAAAGTTAATGGGAAAAACCCTGACATATACGAAGTTGTAAATTATGTATTTTAAAATCAAAATTGAAAAGAGGTGGGATGAACGACGTGCTGCCGATGCTGATGAAATTGCGTGCCAGTTTTATTTTAAGTATCCATCAGCAGCACGTCGATCAACCCACTTTGTTTGCTGGGATGTTACTGTTACGAGAATTTGAGAAAAAAAAAAACTTGACTTCAGTCAGTTAAACGGGGGACATATTGAATTTGCCAGAATAAATAAAGAATCTCAAAATTATGAACAAAACCATAGTATTTGTTTGCCCACAATAGGAATTCAATGCACACCCAGCAAAAAATTTGGAAGTTTTTCTAAAGGCACAACTTTAAAAGCACTTCCAAATATGTCCTCCGTAAGATATTCTTTATTTTAACTACCCAGGAAGTTCTTTCAATTCAATTCTTTATAACTCGCTTTTTTCATATTTTTAATGGTTAATTTTAACTTCTTTTGCTTATGCTTCTTATGCTTATATGTTAAAAACAGAGCAATAATTAATAATGTGGTACATATTATTCAAATTTTGCGAAAAATCATTAAATCCATTCTAGAAAAATTACGAATTTTTGAAGTCGAACATTTGAGACAAGAGTTAGAATGCACTAAAAATCATAAAAATTATAAAAATTATTTATTTGGCCAAATTTTTAAATTCACATCCAAAACACTGAATTCGGATCACACCTTAAAAGTGATGCAAGTTCAGTACAGCGGCTATTGAAATGGTGGACATCCGTCCTGTGACAAGTACATGTTAAATTCATCGCTTCTGGGCCAATTCTACACCGCTTCCGAATTCGAAAAGAACATTTTAACTACCCAGCAAAAAAATTGGAAGTTCTTCTCAAGGCACAACTTTAAAATAACTTCCAAAAATGCTCTCCCAAAGATTTTCTTTATTTTAACTGCACAGGAAGATCATTTGAGCCAATTTCTTTATATCTCGCTTTTTTCATATTTTTAATGGGAAATTTATTTTTTTGTGTGTTTCAAATAGGTTAAAAACAGATTAAGAATTAATAAAATGGTACAAATTATTTAAATTTTGCCGACAAAAATGCTAAATCGAAATTTCGAATTTTTGAAAATATTTGATCACAAAAAAAAATCCGGACAAGCGTTATAATGCGTTAAAAATCATAAAAATGTTTAAAAATTATTTATTTGTCAAAATATCACAAAATTTCTTAATTCACATCCAAAACACTGAATTCGCCTCACACCTTAAGAAGTGATGCAAATTCAGTGCAGCGGTTGTTGAAATGGTGGACATCCGTCCTATGACAAGCCCATGTTAATTTCATCGCTTCTGCGCCAATTTGGCACTACCTCCAGATCCAAAAAGAAAATGTTCACTACTTTTTTGGCGACGCTTTTTTTGGTGGGTATTTTTTGGCACCTCTTTTTTTTTGCTGGGTAGTGATTTGAAGACCAATAGTGTCTCTATTCTGATACAAAGACTTAGTGCCGCTTGTTAGCAAATTATTTTGAATCGTACGCTCGAATTTATAGGTGGACACATGTTCAACGTTTAAGAACTACGAAATAGTAGAGGAAAACACACTACAAAATGTTCTCGATTCTCTTTATTGTTGGCCAGTATCGTATATGAATATAATTTTTAAATTGTGGATATTCTAGTTAACTTCTAGGACAAAAAGGACATTGTGACCATTGTGTTTTGGGGGCAAGTTTGTGTGTATTCATGTCGGTGCTTCCATGTGGCGAAGACAAAACAGTGCTGGGTTTATACTAATAACACCCCAAGGACATTAACAAAGCTTTAGTACGATTCACCTGTACTCATACAGTAGCACACCAGGTCGGAAAGTTTTTGTATAACATCCAAAGGTATTCTTTTCCAAGATGCTTGTTTCTCCCTTGCCACGTAGACTGGCTACCAAATTGATAGTTGCAAGGCAGAGCCCAGTGCGGGGACTACTGCTGATGTTGATGAGGACATCTAAGCCAGGAGCTACCAGGCAACTGCAAACTGACTTTTACTAGTCAGCTTGCCTTTTATTACTTGGCAGTGGTTTTTCTTCGCTTGGAACGTAGCGTTTTTCAACTGCAATGCGGTCCTTCTGGTTGGAATTTTGTCATGTTTTAATGTGTAACTTAATAAAAACACGCACACACACATACACAAGACTCACTCTTACATCCTTCAAAGGACAGGTCTTTTAAGTATTGTCCTTTACTCCTAGTCTATGATTGTGGAACGACTATTTAAGAAGACTTAAAGACGATATTAAATTTTGTGAATTAAATGCACCTGCATTAGGTCTCGCTTAGAACCTCTTGAATTATTACTCAGCTTTTGAGATGAAAAACATCACCAGAAAAATGGCTTAGATGATGACAAAGTACTGGAAACAGGTGATTGCATAAAACATTTCCTTTGAAAAAAAAAAAAAATAATTTCAGCAAATTAATGGTAATAGAGGAAAATCTGCACAATCACAAGACATTCTTTCGGTTATAAAATGTAACGAACTTCCAAGAAATTGTAAACGAATTAAAATGGGAAAACAGAGCAAATCTGCCAACGTCAATGTCCTCCACACTGGACCAGTGAATTTAAATAATTTTTATGAGAGGTTTTCTTCAAATAAAAAACTCTTCTGATACAAAAGTACTTCTTGTAAACTTGATTTCCTGTCCATTACTTTGGCTAATGAGATTTCGCTCGAAATCTTAAAGTCAAAGCCATTTTACAATTATATAATAAATTTCACAAGGGATTCGCTTTTGTTTTGAAAAGTAGGGATTTGAAATGCAATAGAATAAGTATAACATAGTACTTTTAAGACTGATCATGCTGAATTGGGTGTCGGTTGTTTTGTAAAGTCGGTTTTCGGGTTAACCGAAAATCGACATTGTTTAAAAACCGGGTCTCAGTTTTTTATTGCCGAGACCGATTAAATAAAAATTAGTAAAATTTAAATACTTAAAAACAGCAAAGAATTAATAATTCCGAATTAAAAGTATGCGAAATAGTAGACTGCTGTAGTAAAAAATTATTTTGTAGCACTTAGAAGAAAAGTGTTGTACGTAGTCTATTATTTTTCATCCTCAATTCAATTCGACTTTCGGAAGAAACATATGACAAAGTATATAGAAATTTCAGTGAAATACAGAAAACTTGTTAACCGATGATCAAAACCGAACATGCCAATTTTTGTTTGTTTGTGTAATTGAATACGGTTAACCGAATAACCGGTGTCGGTTTGGACACTGGATACGTTTAAAGCTCTACAGTGGCCATTTTAGACGAGTTGTATACACTGAAACAAAAGCATGCCCGGTTCCAAAGATTTTGTCTTTACTTTAAAAAATTTGGTATTGATTCCAAGCCAAAGAAGCGGGGAATGCATGTAAGAATACTTTTAAGACACAATCCTCTTTTAAATTTGGGTTTTGTGTACTTGCTTCTAGGAAGCAAATTTGACTTTTTCGCTTTTTCAGCTTTTTTTCTTCCTATGCTATCAAAGTCCTTTAAAACGAGTTAATGATAACTTTATTTTCCAAATTAAGACTCGACTTCCAGTAGAAATTATGCTATGTTTTAAGTAAAAAAAAAACTTCTTTAAAATAAAGTTTTGAAAAACATGTCCTATATTTGAACGATTTTTTGCTTTGTAGTCAAGTTGCAAAGAGACAACTAATTTAAAAACAATTTCATTATTTTTAAAGAATTTTTCTGAATTATTAAAATCAAGTTGTCCTTAGCTCAAACATTTTTATACCCTCCACCATAGGATGGGGGTATATAAACTTTGTCATTCCGTTTGTAACACATCGAAATATTGCTTTAAGACCCCATAAAGTATATATATTCTGGGTCGTGGTGAAATTCGGAGTCGATCTGAGCATGTCCTTCCGTCCGTCTGTTGAAATCACGCTAACTTCGGAACGAAACAAGCTATCGACTTGAAACTTGGCACAAGTAGTTGTTATTGATGTAGGTCGGATGGTATTGCAAATGGACCATATCGGTCCACTTTTATGTATAGCCCCCATATAAACCGATCCCCAGATTTGGCTTGCGGAGCCTCAAAGAGAAGCAAAGTTCATCCGATCCGGCTGAAATTTAGTACATGGTGTTGGTATATAGACTCTAACTACCATGCAAAAATCGGTCTACATCGGTCCATAATTATATATAGCCCCTATATAAACCGATCCCCAGATTTGGCTTGCGGAGTTTCTAAGAGAAGCAAATTTCATCCGAACCGGTTGAAACTTAGTACGAGGTGTTAGTATATGCAAAAATTGGTCCATATCGGTTCATAATTATATATAGCCCCCATATAAACCGATACCCAGATTTGACCAACGGAGCCTCCTGAAGGAGCAAAATTCATCCGATCCGGTTGAAATTTGGTACATTTCGCTAATGTATGGCCGATACCAACATGCCAAAATTGGTCCGTATCGATCTATATTATATAAATGTTATTGCCATAGAAAGTTTTGTCAAAATTTTATATTTCGATAGAAAATTTTGTCAAAATTTTAGTTCTATAGAAAATTTTGTAAAAATTTTATTTCTATACAAAAATTTTGTCAGAATTTTATTTCTGTAGAAAATTATGTCAAAATGTTATTTCTATAGAAAATTTATGAAGCATTTCATAATTGGAGAGGACTATTTTGCAAAATCTTCCAAAATATCAGGAATTCTACCAATCTACCAAACAGTAAAAAATCTGCCATTTTTGGTAGTTCATACTTGTATAGTATAGCCCCCATATACAGCAATTCTCTATAATTACCGCACAAAAGTTCATATCGGTTCGTAATTATTTCTTCTAAATCGACCTTTCTTTTGTTTACAGTTTATCCCGCATGGACTAACAATTTTGGGTTGTTGCCATCGGCCGCAACCCAAGTAATTTAATTGTGGATAACGTCTTTAGTAGAAGTTTCTACGCAATCCATGGTGGAGGGTACATAAGATTCGGCCTGGCCGAACTTGCGGCCGTATATACTTGTTTCTTTCATGTTATGATACCTTTTTTTAAGTCAAATCTCTTAATTATAAGGGCAATACAACTTCGTTGAAAAGTTTATCGACTTTTGTGCACGGAAAAAACTCTATATATTAGAGAAATGCGTCTTCTATGCTAAGCAAAATTTGCATTCGTATTTTAAAGACATGAAATCTATGACCTCACGACAATATTTTTTTCAGTGTATGAGTTCTTTTCACCCAATATGGGGAATTTAATTTTTTTTTTTATTTTAAACAACCCATCAAAAAAACGTCGCCAAAAAAGTAGTGAAAAAGTTCTTTTTGGATCCGGAATTGGTGCAAAATTGACGCAGAAGCGATGAATTTAACGTGGGCATGTCAAAGGACGGAAGTCCTCCAATTCAACAGCCGCTGCAGTGCGTCTTCTATGCTACGCAAAATTTTCATTCGTATTTTAAAGACATAAAATCTTTGACCTCACGACAATATTTTTTTTAGAGTATGAGTTCTTTTCACTCAAAATCGGGAATTTTTTTTATTTTAAACAACCCATCAAAAAACGTCGCCAAAAGAGTAGTGAAAATGTTCTTTTTCGATCCGGAAGTGGACGGATGTCCACCATTTCAAAAGCCGATGTACTGAATTTGCATCACTTCTTAAGGTGTGATTCGAATTCAGTGTTTTTAATATTTTGGCATTTTTTCGACAACATTTTAATAATTTGCACCATTTTATTAATTACTTACTCTATTTTTAACCCATTTGAAACAAAACAAGTTAGAATTGCCCATTAAAAATATGAAAAAAGTGAGTTATAAAACATCGAATTAAAAGAAGAATAAAGAATATCTTGTGCCTTTCGAACAACTTCCAATTTTTTTCCTGGGTAGTAATGAAAGTCTGAATTCGGCCAACTTTATTTTACCATTCACCAAAGTGTAGGCCAAAATGTTTGATACGCCAAATTTTTTGGGAACAATATAAAGATATATATTGCCAAATACATTCTTACATACATATATTTATGACCAAATTTGGCACACACTGCAAGAATATTAACTGTAATCTCTCTCTGCAATATTTCAGAATTTTCGGAGTGAGACATTAGCCTTCGTTGTCATATGAATCGAGATCTGGGAGCTATATCTAAACCCAGCAAAAAATTTTGGAGCTATATCTAAATCTAAACCGATTTCAACCAAATTTGGCACGCATAGCTACAATGCTAATTCTATTCCCTGTGCAAAATTTCAACTAAATCGGAGTTAAGAATTGGCCTCTGTGGTCATATGAGTGTAAATCGGGCGAAAGCTATATATGGGAGATATATCTAAATCTGAACCGATTTCAATAAAATTTGGCACACTTTACTACACTACTAACTGTACTCCTAGTGCAAAATTCAACCAAATTGCGGTAAAACTCTGGCTTCTGGGACCGTATTAGTCCATATCGGGCGAAAGATATATATGGGAGCTATATCTAAATCTGAAATGTTCAAAATTTAAAGCAAATTAGATGTATGGGAGCTATATCAAAATCTGAACCGATTTCAATAAAATTTGACACACTTGACTATATATATATATATATATATATATATATATATATATATATATATATATATATATATATATATATATATATATATATATATATATATATATATATATATATATATATATATATATATATATATATATATATATATATATATATATATATATATATATATATATATATATATATATATATATATATATATATATATATATATATATATATATATATATATATATATATATATATATATATATATATATATATATATATATATATATATATATATATATATATATATATATATATATATATATATATATATATATATATATATATATATATATATATATATATATATATATATATATATATATATATATATATATATATATATATATATATATATATATATATATATATATATATATATATATATATATATATATATATATATATATATATATATATATATATATATATATATATATATATATATGGGAGCTATATCTAAATCGCAACCGATTTCTTCCAAAATCAATGGCTTTGACTTTGACTTTGATTACAAAAATGTGTTCACGGACAGACGGACATGGCTATATCGACTCAGACACCATGTGTCTATCTCGTCTCCTGTGTCTATCTCGTCTCCTTCTGGGTGTTACAAACATATGCACGGGAGCCACCGTGGTGCAATGGTTAGTATGCCCGCCTTGCATACACAAGGTCGTGGGTTCGACCGAACACCAAAAAGTTTTTCAGCGGTGGATTATCCCACCTCGGTAATGCTGGTGACATTTCTGAGGGTTACAAAGCTTCTCTAAGTGGTTTCACTGCAATGTGGAACGCCGTTCGGACTCGGCTATAAAAAGGAGGTCCCTTGTCATTGAGCTTAACATGGAATCGGGCAGCACTCAGTGATAAGAGAGAAGTTCACCACTGTGGTATCACAATGGACTGAATAGTCTAAGTGAGCCTGATACATCGGGCTGCCACATAACCTAACCTAACCTAACTTATAATACCCTGTTGCACAGTGTGGCGCAGGGTATAATAAATACAATATATGTATCGCAGTTGCATAAGTTTCATGCTTATTTAGTACTCGTCAGTTATTTACATCGGAAAATTAATAAATTGAAAATATACCTTCACACAAAACAAAATGATTAAGAACCACAAAAAAAAACATTCGAGCGCGGGTAAATGTGAATTCTTTTAACTGGCACAAAGAAAGAGTTAAAAGAGCTAAAATCAAACTGATATTTGATTGCTTCATTCTCTGACAGCCACAATCTATACAGCTTGGTTTAATTATTCGTATGTTGTTAGATACAGAAAAAGGCTGCTATAGAGAAAAGCTACCTATCTGATTTGGTCACTCAATTGCTTATAACTTTGTATTTTTTCGGTCGTTTTTCTTCTAGTTGGTCTTATTACTTCGTTAGAGTATCATCTATATGACCATAAAGAGAGAAAAATTTTGTTTTCAATGGTTTGTACTTTTCCGGCGAAAACGGTCCACTGTAAAACATGATTTTTTGAAAATTTGCCCTTTTTACGTCAATTTTTTTGAACCACGTAACTTATTACAAATCCAATTACACACGATTATTCGTCATTTCAATTCCTTTCGTTTAAGTATCAACAACGATATAATCGATATAATCGATATATAACGATATAATTTAAGTATCAACAACGATTTAAAATAACAGGATATCTTCAAAACTGTCCCATAAAAAAATTTTAAAAAATTTTTCGATTCAGCAGATTAAAATACATAAGAAAAGTCACATCTCAACAAATGTACATGGTAAACTAGTGTTATTTATTTATTCAATTCATTCGTCCTAAAATTTCGCAATTTTCGCTGAATTGCTTCCTCAGATGTACATGATATATAAGACAATTACTATAGACAAAAATTCTTATTAGAGCTAGTGAAGTATTACTGCCCTCGTCAGCTTTCTCTTTTTGTGTAGAAAATCCCAAAACTTAAAAAAAAATTCTACATTTTAATTTGATCATTTTTATACCCTCCACCATAGGATGGGGGTATATTAACTTTGTCATTCCGTTTGTAACACATCGAAATATTGCTCTAAGACCCCATAAAGTATATATATTCTGGGTCGTGGTGAAATTCTGAGTCGATCTGAGCATGTCCGTCCGTTCGTCTGTTGAAATCACGCTAACTTCCGAACGAAACAAGCTATTGACTTGAAACTTGGCACAAGTAGTTGTTATTGATGTAGGTCGGATGGTATTGCAAATGGGCCATATCGGTCCACTTTTACGTATAGCCCCCATATAAACCGATCCCCCGATTTGGCTTGCGAGGCCTCTAAGAGATGCAAATTTCATCCGATCTGGCTGAAATTTGGTACATGGTGTCAGTATACGGTCTCTAATAACCATGCAGAAATTGGTCCACATCGGTTCATAATTATATATAGCCCCCATATAAACCGATCCCCCGATTTGGCTTGCGAGGCCTCTAAGAGAAGCAAATTTCATCCGATTCGGCTGAAATTTGGTACATGGTGTTAGCATATGGTCTCTAAAAATCATGCAAAAATTGGTTGACATCGGTCCATAATTATATATAGCCCCCATATAAACCGATCCCCCGATTTGGCTTGCAAGGCCTCTAAGAGAAGCAAATTTCATCCGATCCGTCTGAAATTTTGTACATAATGTTAATATATGGTCTCTAACAACCACGCAAAAATTGGTCCACATCGGTCCATAATTATATATAGCCCCCATATAAACCGATCCCTTGATTTGACCTCCAGAGCCCCTTGGAAGAGAAAAATTCTTCCCATTCGGTTGAAATTTGGTACGTCATGTTAGTATATGGTATCCAACAACCATGCAGGAATTGGTTCCTATCAGCCCATAATTATATATAGCTCCCATATAAACCGATCCCCAGATTTGACTTCCGCTGCCTTTAGGAGAAACAAAATTCATCCGATCTGCTTGAAATTTGGTACGTGGTGATCGTATATTATATTTAACAACTATGCCAAAAGTGGTCCATATCAGTCCATAATCATATATTGCCCCATATAAACTGATCCCGAGATTTGGTTTTGGAGCCTCTTGGAGGAGCAAATTTCATCCGAGTCAGTTGAAATTTGGTACATTGTGCTAGTATATGGTCGTTAACAACCATGCCATATCGGGCTATAGTTATATATATCCCTCAGATAAAGCGATTTCCAATCACACAAAAATTGGTCCATATCAAGTTCATAATTGTATATAGCCCCCATATAAGTGACCCCCATATTTCAATTCTGGCTCTCTAAGTACTGTGCAAAAAGTCCATATCGATTCGTAATTATTTGTAGACTTCACTATACATAACTTTTTTGTCTAATATGGACGTATGGACTAACTCAAAATTTAGAAAACGATGTTAAGAAGTTTTAAGATACCACAACCCAAGTATTTCGATTGTGGATGACAGTCTTTCGTAGAAGTTTCTACGCAATCCATGGTGGAGGGTACATAAGATTCAGCCTGGCCGAACTTACGGCCGTATACACTTGTTTTGTTTTAGTTCTAAAACCAACACCAAATTATAAAATAAATAAAAAAACATAAAATTATCTTCTTTTCGAAATAGCTTCAGTTAAAAACATATTAAATAACAAAGAATAATTTTAAACGCTGTGTGAAAATTAGGCAAATTGAATTTAGTCCTTCTACATGGTGTGAGAGTAATTTAGATGTGCATATCATTTCACTTACCCTGTCCACAGGACGAATTCGACATTATCGCCCTGTCTTGTTTTCATTGCCTTTGCAGCAGACTCAATTAGAGTCCAAGGACTATCACAGAGGTAATCACCATAACGACCTGGCGAATGTGTGGACGAACTGGGTGGTGGTTGCCGTTCGATATGCCAACAACCTGCAAATACAAACGAAAGTAACAAAACATAAAGGAAAATGTAGAGTCATCAACGTAACAAATTGAAATTGTAAATAACTTCAATAAACATACAAAACAATACGCTGACTTTGGCTATAGATTCCAATGTTAATATATATAGGAGCACTAGGGTTAGCTGAGTTTAATTCCTTCAAAATGTCTGACAATATAAATATATTTTTACTTACAACGCTCAGTAACCTAGAGTTCGCGGAGAATGAACATCTTAAGCGGTAATAACTGCTGTCTAGCTCATATTTTCAATCAACTTGTTGTCAGCCTCTTCTATCAAACTCCAAAATTGTCTACGATGGAGTTTATCTTCTCTCACGTACTCTTGGTCGTGGTGAAATTCTGAATTGATCTAGCGGTGTCCGTCCGTCTGCTGCAAACACGCTAGGTTAGGTTGAAAGGAGGACTCAGGTTGCTCTGTTTCATGTCGGCTGATACATACCTAAATGTAAGTACCATGTTGACTTGTCGAGTTGAAATTTTCGCGGTTACTTTATTAAAACAGTTCAATATAAAGCAGACAAATTAACTCAATTGCTGCGCAGTTTCTTGTTCCTCTAAATTTCGGCAAGACATTATGGGAATATATTTGTTTTCATTTATAATTTTCAGGAAAGCAATCGCGAAAATAAATTTTCCACTTGTTGTGCGCCCTAACATCTTCTTTCCATCGTACATTTCTTTTATTTCAAGAATCCTGTGTCTCTAACGAATTCCATAATTTGTTTCGAGTCCTTGTTACCCAGATGGGCCAGGCCCCGAATCACCTCTTCGTCCAAATGGTCTACTCTTTGTCTAGTAAAGACAGGTCAGTGACTAATGTAGTGTTCCAAGGTCTCATCATCCCTAAATCGCGCTTTATATGTAACAGGTTGGATGATAAGTCACCGGTCTAATAAAGAACAAGTATATACGGCCGTAAGTTCGGCCAGGCCGAATCTTATGTACCCTCCACCATGGATTGCGTAGGAACTTCTACTAAAGGCTGTCATCCACAATCGAATTACTTGGGTTGCGATAACACTTGCCAATGGCAAGGTATCGTAAAACTTTTTAACACTGTCTTCTAAATTGTAAGTTAGCCCATACGGGGTATATATAAAACAAAAAAAGGCCGATTAAATACGTATATAATCTAGTTTGACAAAATTTTCTATAGAAATAAAATTTTGACAAAATTTTCTATAGGAATGAAACCTTGACAAAATTTTCTATAGAAATAAAAATTTGACAAAATTTTCTATAGAAATAAAAACTTGACAAAATTTTCTATAGAAATAAAATGTTGACAAAATTTTCTATGGAAGTAAAATGTTGACAAAATTTTCTATAGCAATACAATTTTGACAAAAATTTCTATAGAAATAAAATGTTGACAAAATTTTGTATAGAAATAAAATTTTGACAAAATTTTGTATAGAAATAAAATGTTGACAAAATTTTCTACAGAAATAAATTTTTTACAAAATTTTCTATAGAAATAAACTTTTGACAAACATTTCTATAGAAATAAACTTTTGACAAAACTTTCTATAGAAATGAAATTTTAACAAAACTTTCTATAGTAATAAAATTTGACAAAATTTTCTATGGAAATAAAGTTTTGGTAGATTACAAAAATTTTCTATAGAAATAAAATTTTGACAAAATTTTCTATGGAAATAAAATTTTCACAAACATTTGTATAGAAATAAACTTTTGACAAAACTTTCTATAGAAATGAAATTTTGACAAAACTTTCTATAGTAATAAAATTTGACAAAATTTTCTATGGAAATAAAGTTTTTGTGTAATAAGTCATCGGCTATATATAACTAAAGACCGATATGGACCAATTTTTACATGGCTGTTAGAGGCCATATATTGACAAAATGTACCAAATTTCAACCGTATCGGATGAATTTTGCTCTTCCAAGAGGCTCCGGAGGTCAAATCTGGGGATCGGTTTATATGGGGGCTATATATAATTATGGACCGATATGGACCAATTTTTGCATGGTTATTAGAGGCCGTAAACTAACATCAGGTACCAAATTTCAACCGGATCGGATGAATTTTGCCGCTCCAAGAGGCTCCGGAGGTCAAATCTGGGGATCGGTTTATATGGCGGCTATATATAATTATGGACCGATATGGACCAATTTTCGCATGGTTGTTAAAAACCGTATACTAAGACCACGTACTAAATTTCAACCGGATCGGATGAATTTTGCTCCTCCAAGAGGCTCCGGTGGTCAAATCTGGGGATCGGTTTATATGGGAGCTATATATAATTATGGACCGATATGGACCAATTTTTGCATGGTTGTTAGAGGCCGTATACTAACATCAGGTACCAAATTTCAACCGGATCGGATGAATTTTGCCCCTCCAAAAGTCTCCGGAGGTCAAATCTGGGGATCGGTTATATGGGGGCTATATATAATTATGGACCGATATGGACCAATTTTTGCATGGTTGTTAGAGACCATACACTAACATCAGGTACCAAATTTCAATCGGATCGGATGAATTTTGCCCCTCCAAGAGGCTCCGGAGGTCAAATCTGGGGATCGGTTTATATGGGGGCTATATATAATTATGGACCGATATGGACCAATTTTTGCATGGTTGTTAGAGACCGTATACTAAGACCACGTACCAAATTTCAACAGGATCGGGTGAATTTTGCTGCTCCGGGAGGCTCCCCAAGCCAAATTTGGGGATCGGTTTATATGGGGGCTATACGTAAACGTGGTCCGATATGGCCCATTTTCAATACCATCCGACCTACATCCATAACAACTACTTGTGCCAAGTTTCAAGTCGATAGCTTGTTTCGTTCGGAAGTTAGCGTGATTTCCAAAGACGGACGGACAGCCGGACAGACGGACAGACGGACAGACGGACGGACATGCTTAGATCGACTCAGAATTTCACCACGACCCAGAATATATATACTTTATGGGGTCTTAGAGCAATATTTCGATGTGTTACAAACGGAATGACAAAGTTAATATACCCCCATCCTATGGTGGAGGGTATAAAAACACATTTTTTTGTCAAAATTCGTTTTTATTATTCAACATAGTTTCTTTCATGAGCGATACAACGATTATAACGACCTTCCAATTTTCTGATACCATTTTGGTAGTACTCCTTCGGTTTTGCCTCAAAATAGGCCTCAGTTTCGGCGATCACCTCTTCATTGCAGCCAAATTTTTTCCCATCCTTTTGAAGTCTGAGAACAAGAAAAAGTCGCTGGGGGCCAGATCTGGAGAATACGGTGGGTGGGGAAGGAATTCGAAGCCCAATTCATGAATTTTTGCCATCGTTCTCAATGAGTTGTGGCACGGTGCGTTGTCTTGGTGGAACAACATTTTGTTCTTCTTCATATGGGGCCGTTTTGCCGCGATTTCGACTTTCAAACGCTCAACTAACGCCATATAATAGTTACTGTTGATGGTTTTACCCTTCTCAAGATAATCGATAAAAATTATTCCATGCGCATCCCAAAAAACAGAGGCCATTACTTTGCCAGCGGACTTTTGAGTCTTTCCACGCTTCGGAGACGGTTCACCGGTCGCTGTCCACTCAGCCGACTGTCGATTGGAGTCAGGAGTGTAGTGATGGAGCCATGTTTCATCCATTGTCATATATCGACGGAAAAACTCGGGTTAACAGCTGCAAACACCGCTCAGAATCATCAACACGTTGTTCTTTTTGGTCAAATGTGAGCTCGCGCGGCACCCATTTTTCACAGAGCTTCCGCATATCCAAATATTGATAAATGATATGACCAACACGTTCCTTTGATATCTTTAAGACCTATGCTATCTCGATCAACTTCATTTTACGATCATTCAAAATCATTTTGTGGATTTTTTTGATGTTTTCGTCGGTAACCACCTCTTTCGGGCGTCCACTGCATTCACCATCCTCTGTGCTCATTTCACCACACTTGAATTTTGCATACCAATCAATTATTGTTGATTTCCCTGAGACAGAGTCCCGAAACTCATTATCACGCCAAGTTTTTGCTTCCACCGTATTTTTCCCCTTCAGAAAACAGTATTTTATCAAAACACGAAATTCCTTTTTTTTCCATTTTTTTTCACAATAACAAAAGTTGCTTCACAAAAGACGCTCTATCTCACAAACTAATTGACTTACAGACGTCAAATTTTGACACGAATCATTTAAAGGTTGGTACTATATAAAAATAATATGCATTTGATACTAGCGACGCCATCTATGTGTCAGACCGGGGACTTATCAGCCAACCTGTTACCATCCTCTGCTGCTCCTAATCGGCACAGATGGCCTATCAATTCAAGGTGCCCGTTTCCGCGGTCCTGCCGATTCTCGTCCTACTTTTCTTAAGTAGTTCTCCAGCCTTTCCTTATATGTGTCACCACACAGTATTTTCGTTGTCCTTCTGACCGTTGCATTGGTCCACATTGCTTTATGTATCTTTCGTACCCATTCATCTAACTCCAATGGCCAGCCTTGTCTCTATTGGCTTTGCATTCTCTAAGTTCACTTTCCTATGTAATATAGCTCTTATCGCCAGAAAATTTGCTTTCACTTTTACTCTTATTCCGACATGTCCCATATGATACGGATCCTGCTGTATTCCGAAAATCTGGGAAAATATTAACGTTTTGTTGAATCATTTAATTTCCAAGCCAACAAACACATTCCGTTATGGTACGCACTTCTGCCAGCAGTAGTTTGCTGGGGTCCGGTAGCATTGGAATATGATTTCGGTGTCTGGGTACTATACATATATGTCCAATCCCGTTCATCTTCAAGTCATCAGTGCAGCAGCTATTTCACTGTGGTATGTGTTCTGGGGTCCCATTCTCCCAGGACCATTCTACTTGAGTCAGAATGTCAGTTTGTTGCGGTATCAGTCAACGTCTCTCCTATTGCCTTTGATGGTTCGTCATTTTTTGTGTTTCTATTCATTCTCCACGCATTTTAAATCTCATCGCTGTATTGACGGCTACACTATTTATCTTAGCTACTATAGGTCTTAAGTCCAGTATCGTGTCGAAGGCTCTGGTTAACGTGGTCTACATTGCCTACATTGTCAAGACAGCATAAAATCTCTATGTTGCAAATTCTCTCCATTGATGTCCAACAGACTATTGACGCATAGGTCGAGATTAGCCTTTGGACGCTCTCATATGTCCAGACCGTCAACTTCGACTGCGTAACAAACGGGTTCAAATACATCCTTAGGCAGAATTCTTAGAGGGCCGTGTATAGTTGTTAGTATACCTATCTGTAGAGTACACCACTCTACATTGGCCGTTATGGTCACATCATGCGATCCATAGATTATCCTTCTATTCCTTAGCATATGGGCTATTCATTTTTTTAAGGATCCGAATACTTGATTAATGTGACGGGACTAATGTTGTTGAAATCTCCTTCAATGTCCATACGTACAGTTAGTTTGTACGTCTTAACAGAGAAATACTCTCTTCAGTAGAGCATTTCGCATGAAATTCCGCTTTTTTTACCATGGTCTTAACCACGCATCCGATTGTCTTCATCAGAAATGATGTTGAAGGGTGATACGGTCAAAATTTGGTCAATATAAACTTGACGGATTTCTTTCAATTTTGCATTTAAGAAACCCGAACACCCCTCATTTTGAAGGTGTGGGTGTGTAGAATGTTGCTCCTATTTTGATTTTGGAATTCATTCTTCAGTTGTCAAAATGCCGTCCAAGCAAGAAGAGCAGCGTATCAAAATTTTGTTCGCGCATCGCGAAAATCCGAGCTACTCGCACGCAAAGCGGGCAAAATCACTAAAAGTTGCCAAATCAACCGTTACAAATGTAATTAAAGTGTTTGGGGAACGTTTGTCGACAGCCAGGGAGTCTGAATCGAGGGGAAATCGAAAACCGGAAGCCGCAGAGACGACAAAGAGAGTTGCCGGTAGTTTCAAGCGAAACCCTAACCTCTCTCTCCGATATGCCACAAATAAGCTGGGTGTATCGTCTACAACCGTGCATCGAGCAAAAAAACGAGCCAGACTATCGACATACAAGAAGGTAGTGACTCCAAATCGCGATGATAAACAAAATACGACGGCCAAAGCGCGATCCCCGACGATGCTGGCGAAGTTTGACTGCGTGGTAATGGACGACGAAACCTACGTCAAAGCCGACTACAAGCAGCTTCCGGGACAGGAGTTTTATACGGCAAAAGGAAGGGGAAAAGTAGCAGATATTTTCAAGCACATAAAACTGTCAAAGTTCGCAAAGAAATATCTGGTTTGGCAAGCCATCTGTACCTGTGGCTTGAAAAGCAGCATTTTCATAGCTTCCGGGACTGTCAACCAAGAAATTTACATGAAAGAGTATTTGAATAAACGTCTGCTGCCTTTCCTGAAGAAACACGGTTGTTCCGTACTGTTTTGGCCGGATTTAGCATCGTGCCATTACGGTAGAAAGGCCATGGAGTGGTACGCCGCCAACAACGTGCAGGTGGTTCTCAAGGACAAGAACCCTCCCAACACGTCAGAGCTCCGCCCAATTGAGAAATACTGGGCTATTGTCAAGCGGAACCTAAAGAAGACCAAAAAAACTGCTAAGGATGAGCAGAAGTTCAAGGCAAACTGGCTTTCTGCGACGAAGAAGGTGGACAAGGTGGCTGTACAAAATCTGATGGCAGGTGTCAAGCGTGAGGCCAGGCAATTCGGATTTGGAAAAGCGAAAACCTAACTGAATATTTTTCCTGAATTTTATACTAATTGAACTTGAAAAAGAAATTTAATTTGATTTTTTAAATAAACGATTTCACCGATTTACACGCGTTTTCCCTTGACCAAATTTTGACCGTATCACCCTTTAGACTTATAGGTCCGTATGCCTTCGGATTTGTATAATTTGAGTTCCTTGGTGTTGGTATGCAGACTACTTTCGCCTCCTGCCAGGATTTTGGAGTGTATGCGAATAAGTGGGGCGTTATATAGTACACCGCTATTTGAAGTAATGCCGGGAATATCCCATCAGATCAACGCCACTTAAATGGTAAGAAGCTTTTTATAGTCCCTTTGGTCATTTCATTTGCTGTGATAATGTCCTGGTTGTCCTCGTCCGTCCTCATCCAATCCGGTTGAAATTTGGTTAGGTTAGACGTAGTGGCATTTCATTTCGGGCTCACTTAGACTTAAGGTGAAACCTGGTACCCACACCTATTTATGGACCAAAATTTTGACTTTTAGACAAATCGCATAAAAACTCGGAATTCTAGATGTTTAAGAAGCCATATCGGTAGATCAGCCTATATGGGGGCTATACCATAATATACACTGATAAGTATCATTTTCGGCTAATTTATGTGTGGACCTAAAAGACCTTAAGATTTGCAATTTCAGACAAATCGGATAAAAATAGTGGTGTCTAGAAGCCCAAGAAATCAAATCGGGATATCGGCTTATATGGCTTATATGGGGCTATACCAAACCATGGCCCGATACTCACCATATTCGACTTAATTATTTAAGGACTTAAGGATTTAAGTATCTCTAGATTTTGAATTTCAGACAAATTATCTTATTTGTAATTGAGGTGTCTGCACAAAAATCTGGACCGATATAGCCCATCTCCGAATATTTTTTATTTTATTTCTTTACACGGCTAATAGCAGCCGGGACATTACAAAATAAATTTTTTCAATTCAATTAAATATAATTCAATATTCCAAGTGGGCCATAAGGGACCCTATAGGTCAGTAAGGACCACAGCGAGTCAGAAAGGAGTCCCAAGCTAGTTATTCGAGATGGGTCAGAAGGGACCCCGTTGAGTCAGTAAGGGCTCCGCGGTACTCAATAAGGTTCAATATATAAGCAGATGGGTCAGGAGGGACCCCATTGAACCAGACAAAGTTTAAAAAGTGCCACCATGGTCGGTAAGGGCGCGGAAAATAGGGTAATACAAGCAGTAATTGGATGAGCAGGATCAAAAAAATTTTATAACACAGCTGGAAATTTAGAAGGCAACACCCCTTGGATCAGAAACTCTGTTTCTGATTCCTTGATGGCAGGAATCGGATTGGTTAAAGAAATCAATGAATACACCGAATTAAAGTTTTTACACAAAACATTAAGGGGATTAAATAATTCATAGTTATGTCTGCAAAATTCAGTCTTTAAGAATACAAAGTTTCTAGTTAAACGATTTGGAACATTGTAGCAAATTCTCGATGTCAAGTAGTGTGAATCAGATATGACCTACCTGCAGATAAAAGACAGGCAGACAGACAGGTTGACATTGTTATATTGTCTTAGAATTTCTCCCTGATGAAGAATATACAATTTGAGTAGTCGGAAATCAATATTTCGATGTGTTACAAACGGAATGACAAACCGTCATCAACATTCTATGATGGTGGGTATAAAAGTGCACTTGGACTAATGCCATGCAAGTTCTAAAAAATTCGCAAGAGCTCACCGATGCACAAAACAACGCACGACTGGAAAGGGCATAGGAGTTGTTTCGCTTGGACGAAAGTGGCCAGTTACCGAATTTGGTATTTCCTGATGAGAAGCCATTCCAAATTGAGAAGTTTTTGAATAAACTAAATGATCGGGTGTACTTGCCAAATAGGTCAGCTGAAAACACCTTTGATTGCCAATCGGAAATCAAGCGTCTCCAATGGTAATGGTGGGGGCCTCCTTAACGGTCAATGGTCGTTCGTAAACATCGAGCTAAGGATCTATAAATCGAATAATCGATTATTCGAATTGTTGCATGAAAATATAAAAAATCTAAATCGATTACTAACCTAAAAATAATCACAAAATCGATTTTAGATATTCAACTCGTTTCTTGATTTTGACTCGATCAAAACTCGTTTCTCTTTTCAATATTCATTGGTCACTTTCAATTGAACTGTGTATTTCACCAAACAACATTTGTCCACCAACAAAGTTAAGAA